>NW_006408597.1:3985402-4011651 GCF_000296735.1 Chrysochloris asiatica
TTTTAATTTTAATTTCTGTTGTAATGTTTTACTGAATCTTTCTGATTTTCCTCTCTTTTTATTTTGATATGCAAGTTAATTATTTTTTTGATGAGATTAATCTGTAATTTATTTTCTTCCCTACTTAAAACAGTCTATTTTACCTTGAAATCTAATTGACTTTCTTGCCACATGGAAGTTCTGTATCTACACTAGTCCCTCTTTATGCTTTGTAGTTGAATTCACTGCACATTGATAGCTCTGGTTCCCTATTTTCATCTTACAGATTTGTTTTACTTTAAATACTTCTATATCTGGATTGGAGTCTTGGTGTGGTGCTGTGGGTTAATGTACTGGAATGCAAGGTCAGTTTGAACCACAAGGCCAGCAATTCAAATTCACCAACTGCTCCTGGGAAACCTATACAGGGTCTCTACGAGCCGGAACCAACTCAACAGTACTTAACAAAAACACATCTGGATTGAGTTATCTCCGGTTGTTGTTTGTCAGATCAAAGAACACCCTTTAGCATTTTTTTTTAATAAAGTCATTACACACTCCTTGAATTTCTGTTTATTAGGCAATGTCCTAATTTCACTATTGTATTTGAGGGACAGCTTTGCTGGGCATATGATTCTTGTTTGGCGATTTTTTTCTTTCAGAATTTTGTATATGCCATCCCATTGTCCTCTTGCCTGCATGGTTTCTGCTTTGTAGGTAACTTAATCTGTTCTCAAGTTTCTATTGTTTGTCATAACCTGGAAGATTTTTAAAGTTTAGCAGCTCGTAGCACTATTTCTCCTGAAAATTTTGTATTTTTGAGTAAACCTGGTTACATATAAAATATATTTATCCTAAAGATTTATTAAACTTATACATTCCAGTTTTCCCCTTCAATCTCCCTCCATCATCATGGCTGCATCATTTCGAACATCTTTGCCCCACCTTTACGGTTTGATTATTTCTGTTGTCAGGACTTTGGACTTATACTCAGCTCCCTATAGAATTGTGGGAAACTCACTCTCGAGAGTTTTGTTTCTTCCTGGTGTTAGGGAGAGGAAAATGATGCTAGTTGGGAAGGCTATGTGGCAAGACCTGGGGCATTGGAAGGACATGACCTCAGACTGGTGTATTGGCACAGCCTGCAGGCCCATGAAAGGAGCTATACGCTGGGCTGCTCTGCCCATCCCGGACAAGAGTCTGCTGCTGCAGGTGGGTGAGAAGGACACATACACTAAGGCCAGGAGACAGCGGAAGCAGGCAAAATCACTGAAGGAGACTGTCACCTGGGAACTGGTGGTCCTGCAGAGGATGCTGAAGGAATGGAAGACTGCGTGGTCTCTGAGTGAGTGAGGGGGAAGTCCTGAGTTGTTTAAAGGGAGAGGGGAGCTTTGTCTTACTGGTCTATCTCCATCTTTTCAAACTCAATCCCTCACTCATGAAGTATAGAGATTGCCTCACCAAAGCTAGACTGGAGCCTTGCACAGTTTTTAGATGAACACTTGTTGTTGTTGTTGTTAAGTGCCTTCGAGTCGGAGCCGACCCATAGCGACCCTTCACTAGCTGATCTATATCTAAGTGCTTTCGCAAGGACGGCGAGCAGGAGGGAGAAATCATATCATCTGACTTCCACAATGTGTGGAAACTCACTACACTGAGACCTAGACAGGGATCCTATCTGAATCCTCGTTTCTAAACTTTATGCTCAATAAATGATGCATAAAGCAAAGGATGAAAAAAATGCTGCCCAAGTATTGTAAATTTAGTGACCAAGAGACTGGCTGACTGTGGTAAAAACAAACCCTCTCCACTTCATTCGTGGAACTGGGATCGTCATGTATCTATTCTGATTTCAAAGAGCCCTGGCAGGGTAGTGGATTACGAGCTGGGCTGCTAACTGCAAGGTCAGCAGTTCGAATCTACCAGTTGCTCCATGGGAGACAGATGACGTTTTCTGCTCCCATAAAGATTTACAACCTCAGAAGCCCTATACAGGGTCACTATGAGTGGGAACCTACTTGGTGGCATACAACCACCACCACCACTGTTCTGACTTTAAAGATAAGGGAATAGAAGGTTGACTCTTTAGGGGCCCACAAGAACTATTGAAAACTATAGTATTTGAGGAGTTCAGGCCATGGGCTGTGGGCTTGTAGGCTGAGAGACTAGTGTAGGAAAAAGAGGTGATCCACGAAGCAAACTGGATCAGATAAATGAAAAAGTGTTGAAAAAGAGTGTCTGAGTAATGAGTACTATAGACAGGCGCATCTGAAGATGGCGGAGGTGTGCCGTGGAGTCAGTTCCAACTCATAGTGACCCTGCATAAGGTTTCTGAAACTGTAATTCTTTACGGGAGCTGAAAGGCTCATCTTTCTCCCACGGAACAGCTGGTAGTTTCGAACTACTGACCTTGAGATTTGCAGCCCAACTCTTAACCACGACACTACCGAAGCACTGAAATAAGTTTGAAACCTGCAAAAAAGAGCACTTAGTGACTTAAATGAGCAGGACCTTGAAAATCAGATCGAAGAGCCCTCAAAGGCAAGGAAGCCTAATGGCAAGCACAATGAACATATTATTGAGTCCCTATTATCTTGCTGCCAGCATCTTGCTAAACACTTTGTCTAGTTATTACATTTAGTGCTCAAAATGACTTAATTTGGTAGGTTTTATTCTCATTTTACAAGTAAGAAATTGCAGGTTCAGAGAAGTTAAGTAATTTATCCAAGGTCACACAGCTAATGACTACAATTCCAAAACAGTTATGTTGGACAACAGAGTACCCTTAACCCCTATGTTTTACTGCCCCTTTTATTTCCAGATGCCAACAATCAAGAATTTAACAGTGAGAAGTAGAATGTTAGACAGAACTGGGAAGTTTTGTTTGGGAACTGAGAAGGTACACAGATCATCAGAGAAATAACTTCCCCCCAAAGACTCATTTCTAGAGCCCTTTAATTTTCTGGGCTAGTGTTTTACTTGAATGGTCCAAGGGGAAATGTGATTTTTTTGTCACTGCCTGTGGCAGAATATCTCATTCTAACCAGGTGGCTTTCTTCCATTCCCTTCACTGTGACACAGTCATTGAGTGGCACCACGAGACAGTGGAGGGCCTGCAACGGAGCTTGACAGGCATGCATGACGACATTCGTATCCAAGCCATCATCACATGTGCCACAGCAGCTTTGGAGCAGGCCCATCTTGCCACCAGTCAGGAGGACTCAGGTGAGAGCCAGGCTAGATTGCTTATAAGCAACTCACAGAGCCAGAAACATTTGAATTATCTGAGATCATTTTCCAAATGTGGGCACCGACACTCAGAGTCTGGCCTGAATTTACACAGCTTATTACCAGGTGTGGTGCTTTAAGAAAGCACTGGACTGCTAACCGCAAGATTGGTGATTCAAATCCACTAGCCACTCCTTGGAAACTGCATACAGGGTAGCTGAGTCGGAAACAACTCAACAGCACTTAACAACATTACCACCTGGATGGTATAAATGGTTAATGTGCTTGGCTGCTAACCAAAAGGTTGGTGGTTCAAGTTCACTCAAGGTGCCTCCGAAGAAAGATCTGAAGATCTACTCCTAAAAAATCAGCCATTGGAAACACTATAGAGCATGGTTCTACTCTGACACACATGGGGTTGCCATGTGTTGAGTTATTGGTTGGTCAGTAATGGAGATGAATTGTAGACAATGAACAGAGATGATTAAAATTCCTGACTTCTAGTCCAATGCCTTTTGTATGTACCTTATTGGGTTTTGTTTGCTCAGTGGCTTACAGAAGTTCACATCTTCCCTGTGAACTGTGAGAGATAACATTCATTATTGTCAAAAACTATGAGGGGGCTTCAAAAAGTTTGTGGAAAGACAGAATTAAAGATAATGGAATTTTTTCTACAAACTTTTAAAAGTTTTTAAAACATTTTTTAAAAATTACTTTCCTTTTTTAAATTACTTTAGCTCTTCTCTTGAAAGCACATCTGAAACTTCATGTGTCTAAAACTGAACTCATTACTATCCCCACAGACCCTTTTCTTATTAGCCCGTTTCTGAACCAGGATCCTGGACGTCATTCTGGACAACTCCTTCCTCTTCCACAAACCAATCATTTCATTACAATTCATTGTTTCTCCAAATATCTTTTTGTTCTCCTAAATTACAAAAATACATCTATAATATCAGTAAACACACTGTGCCCATTCCAAAGAGAGGTAACCCAACGGAATGCGGAAATCATCGGATAATCTCTTTGATATCCCATGTGAGTAAAGTTTTACTAAAGGTAGTACAGAAACGGCTACAATCATACATTGACAGAGAACTTCCAGAGGTTCAAGCTGGATTCAGAAGAGGCCGTGGAATGAGGGATATCATTGCTGATGTCCGATGGATCTTGGCTGAAAGCAGAGAGTATAAGATATTTACCTGTGCTTTATTGACTACGCGAAGGCTTTCGATTGTGTGGATCATGACAAGCTATGGACAACATTGCGAAGTATGAGTATTCCGGAACACTTAATTGTGCACATGAGGAATCTGTACATGGACCAAGAAGCAGTTGTTCAAACAGAACATGGGAACACTGAATAGTTTAAAATTAAAAAAGGTGTCCGACAAGGTTGTAGTCTTTCACCATACCTTATTCAATCTGTATGCTGAGCAAATCATCTAAGAAGCTGGGTTATACGAAGAAAAACGTAGCATCAGGATTGGAGGAAGACTCATTAACAACCTGCGATATGCAGATGATACAACCTTGCTTGCTGAAAGTGAAGAGGACTTAAAACGTTTACTGTTGAAGATCAAAGATCACAGCCTTTGGTATGGATTACATTTCAATGTAAAGAAAACAAAAATCCTCACCACTGGACCAATAAACAACATTCTTATCAATGGAGAAAGGATTGAAGTTGTCAAGGACTTCATTCTTTTGGGATCAACTATCAACATTCACTGAAGCAGCAGTCAAGAATTCAGACAATGTATTGCATTAGGCAAATCTGCTGCACAAGACCTTTTTAAAGTGTTGAAGAGCAAAGATGTCAGCTTGAGGACTAAGGTGCGCCTGACCCAAGTCATAGTATTTTCAGTAACCTCATATGCATGCGAAAGCTGGACCGCAGAAGAATTGATGCTTTTGAGTCATGGTGTTGGAGGGGAATACTGAAAATGTCATGGGTTGCCAAAAGAACCAACAGGGCTGTTGGAAGAAGTGCAGCCAGAGTGCTCCTTGGAGGCCAATTTAGCCAAACTTTGTCTCTCATACTTCGGACATATTGTCAGGAGGGACCAGTCACTGGAGAAGGATATCATGTTTGGTAAGGTGGAGGGTCAGAGAAAAAGAGGAAGACCCCCCAACGAGATGGATTGGCCAAGTGGCAGCATTGATGGACTCAAGCGAGGCAACAGTAGTGAGGTTGGCCCAGGATCGGGCAGTATTTTGTTCTGTTGTGCATAAGGTTGCTATGAGTCGGTACCAATCGATAGCACCTAAAAACAACAGCATATATATATGTAGATACATATATTATTCTTAGTAAACATATATATATTCTTCCATCCTCTTTCCCAGTCTTCCATTGTACTTCCAGAGCAACAAATGTTTAGTTTGGCTTAAATCCTTCCACATCTTTTTCTTTCCGTTTACAAACATATGCCAATATATATGGGGACATAGTTTCTGTTAATTACAAAAATGAGTATTGAGTATTATCAGACACTTCCTGGTTTCCCTATTTAAGGATATGACAAAGTCTGCTGTTAAATTCTTGGAATAAATCCTCCCAGACCATGGTATATTATTCTCTTATAACTCCACTGGGCTTGATCTGTTAACACAATTGTAATCTGCATTCATAAGTGAAATCAGCATATAGTTTTGCTTTTTTTATACTATTTTTAAGTCTTAGTTTTTTACTAGCTTTGTACAATGGATTGAGAACTTCATTTTTACCAATGGTCTGGAATCTTTTGAAAAAGAAAAATCAATAGCTCTTCTCTTTATTAGCAATAAGCAGGTAAGTAGAAAAAGATGCAATTTCCCAGCTACAAGAGCCACAAAACTGTAATCTACTGAGGAACTAGTGTTACAAAACACAGGACTCAGCTGACAAAAATGCTACTGAAAAGATGTAAAAGGTGACTCCCGTATCTCTCAGTGCCCTTAGATATTTCATTAGGTCATTTTTCTTTGTCTGCTTTAACTTTAACTTACATCTTATTTTACGGTTAATACACTCCCGAGCCATATCTGTTTCTTCAGTTTCTTCTGAGATATCTTTTTCTTCTGTGCAACCTAGTCTTCTGGTTTAGGAACAAGTTGTTCCTTTTCAGTGACGATCATCTCAATGTGGCAGCGGAAGCTCATGTAGGGGTTGATCCGACCATGAGTCTCTGTAAAGTGTGGTGCACCTGGATGTGCTCAATGACCAGAGAAGCCACACCTAAACCCCTAAGTTCAGCATTACTCTCTGCATTTTTAAGCACATGCAGCAAAAACTCAGCACTCTTTTAGGGCCGACCGTGTGTACAACCACACTTTTGGCCTGGGCACACCTCAATGGCACTATTGTAACATCAGAACGGTACACATTGCTTCTGCAAAGTGACAACTTTCAGATACTTGGTAGCTTTTTGGATATACATACCCTTGATGGCCTGGGCAGTTTCACAGGTGCTCTTAAAATGGACACGGAGATTTGAATCTCTTGATTTGCATGATTTTGTGGGGTTTTCTGGAGCAAGTGAATAGCAAACCATTTTGTACGATCACTTCAGGCCACTATGGGAAGAGGAAGAATGGTGTATAAGGAGCCCTGGTGGTACAATGGTTAAGTGCTGGGCTGCTAACTGTTGTTGTTGTTAAGTGCCGTCGAGTCGGTTCCGACCCATAGCCACCCTGTACAGGGTTTCCGAGGGTGTAAATCTTTACGGGAGTAGAAAGCCTCATCTTTCTCCCGTGGAGCGGCTGGTAGTTTCGAACCGCTGACCTTAAGGTTCGCAGCCCGATTCGTAACCACTACGCTACCAGAGCTAACTGAGAGGTTGTTAATTCCAACACACCAGTTGCTCCACAAAAGAAACATGAGGTAATTCACTTCAACTTATTATCATTAAAAAAAGACCTTATAACAAAACTCACCATCTTATCAAGCCAATTCCGACTTAGTCACCATATAGAACAAAGCAGAACTGCTCAACAGGGTTTCCAAGACTGTCAATGTTTATAGAAGTAGACTGCCAAATCTTTCTCTTGTGGATCAACTGGTATGATCGAACTGCTAACCCTTTGGTTAGCAGCCTAGTGTTTTAACCATTGTGGCACCACCAGGGCGCCCTTCTGTATAGATTGTTGTTGTTGTTAAGTGCCATTGAGTCCATTTCGACTCATAGTGAGTCTATATAGGGTTTTCAAGAGTGGCTGGTAAGTTTGAACCACCGACCTTGTGATTCAAACCAACCTTGCAGTCAGTGCTTAATTCCACAGCGCCACACCAGACTCCTCTGTAAAGATCACAGCTTTGAAAACCCCATCCAGTAGACCTACCTTGTCCTATAGGGCTTGTCCTGAGCCATAAAATCCTGCCCATTGCAACAGGGCTCAGCTAACTCTAGTTGCATTCAGCAGCAGTTAAGCACCTGCAGATAAGACCAAAGGTGGCTGCCATGGAGCATTAGAAGGACACTGTGTTTGAGAGAAAAGCAAAAGGCTAATACCGTCTTACCTGGTGCTCTTCTGGTCACAGATCTGGACACTGTGAAAAACCCACCTATCCAGGACTTGCCA
The DNA here is from genome assembly GCF_000296735.1 of Chrysochloris asiatica. Classification (NCBI taxonomy): domain Eukaryota; kingdom Metazoa; phylum Chordata; class Mammalia; order Afrosoricida; family Chrysochloridae; genus Chrysochloris; species Chrysochloris asiatica. Next base: position 3,993,173 of record NW_006408597.1, read on the forward strand.
GAGGTTCTGCAACCCGCTCTGAAGGCTGCGCTGTGTGACAAGAATGTCAACGTGCAGATGGCGGCAGCATTGTGTCAATATGCCATACAGTCACACAATCCCCTTGCACGGGACATCATGCAGACTGCCCTTTTGAAGGGTGAGTAGCTCCCTGTTGCTTCTGAGCTGGGAATAGGGGTAAAGAGAGGCCCTCTCATCATCAGTGTCTCCAAATTTTGGTTTTTCCAGTATCAGACTCTGTGATGTCTGCCTCTCAGAGGTGTGGGCTTATGACCTGTGGTGTTGCCAGGTGCCATCGAGTTGGTTCTGACTCATAATGGCCCTATGCACAACAGAACAAAACACTGCCCACGGCCAGGTCCTGCACCATCCTTCAGTTAAGAATGGTAGAACGCTCAATTAGTGCTTCCTAGGTACTTTTACAAAGAGGCATACTGCCACCAAGTGGTACCTGGGCTATGGCATAAAGAATAAATTAGCTAAGATGCATTTAAAAATAATAGGAGCGTTTCATTAGACACCATGCCCCTTTCATACCACCTGCTTTTAAAATATATATTTTTTGGAAATTTGATGTGTAATGGTTGTAAAATGTTGTTTTCAATACAAATTGTTAAAATGACTTTTAAAAAGGTAGTATCAATTATACTTTCACCAGCAACCTGTGAAAATAGCCTTACCCTGCACCTACTCCATCATGGGTTACGTGTTTTTCATTTTTGTAGTTTTGCTGTTGAGAATATACACACCAAAACATACATCAATTCAAGTTTCTACATGTCTAATTAATTCAGTGACACTGACCTGACTACATTATTCAAGCTGTGCAACCGTTCTCACCCTCCTTTTCAGATGGAGTTGTTCTTCCCCTGGAAACATGCACTCACAGCTCCCTAAGTTCCTACTGAATCTTTGAAGTTGATGTTATCGCTTTGACACCATATAGTTAAGTGAGCATAATGCTCAAAGCAGACCTTGTTACTAGTTAAGTTCAAGTTTTAAAGAAACTAGTTAAGTTCAAGTTTTAAAGACTTCGTTTAAGACTTCAAGGGTATTTTTTGGTTTAAAGTTTAAATATTATCTCAGGGGAAGTTTCTGGGGCCACTTCGTTTGTTTTTTTTTTTTAGATGTGGAATTGTCTAATGATTCCTTTCCTCTAGAAGACTATGGCATTGTCTCTGGAATGCTCAGTGTTAAACACTACAGGACTGCCCCATATCCTCTTGGCACTGGGTGATGAAGGCTTTTGACAGGGAGAGAGAGTGGCCATCTACAGTGGCTCACTTCAAGTAGCCTGAGTGTTCAATACCATTCTCCTGCCATAGGATGGTGGAAATCATGCCAGTGTGAGTCAAGATAGACCTGAGGAAGGGAGTTCCTAAAGTTCAGACAATACAGTCCTGAAACATCGCAGGAGGATGGAGACTCTTCTGAAAATGTCTGTGGCCAGACAGGGACGTTAAATGCTTTTAAAAGAAATTCATTTGGGTGCTAGCATGAACCTGATGATCGTCAACACCCTTTTTGTAGTTCAGTGATTCTCTTATTCTGATCTGCCAGTTATTTCTGTATATTTTGAATCAGATTATTTTTTTCTCCTTGAGAATTAAATACATTTAGATTTAAAAAGAAAAAAAAATGATAAAGAACACTGTGGGAATTAAAAATTCACTACCTGAAGAAATCATGTTTCCACTTTTGCACATGATCTTCCAGGCATTGTTCACTTGCACTGTTGGGAGTCAAGCAGTCAAAAAGGCTGTTGGGTGACAGGCCCACAGTGCTCTTCTATAAAGCATTTGTTTCTTGCTTTGACTTGAGAAACCACTGTTTGACTGGAAGGCTTTCTCTATAAAGACACTCAGCTCAATTCACTTTCCTCAGCAAAGCCTGCACTTCTGCCTGCCCAGCCTCTGGGAGGAGCAGGTAGGCAGTGCCTTACCACTGTTATCTGATGAGTCTTTTAGGGTTGACTCTTCAGACTGAGGTTTTTAACCCCTACTTAAAATCTTGACAGGATCCATTTAAATATGGGATTGGATTTCCAGATTAAGAGGGACACAGGGAAGAGAGCTATCAGGCAGTAGCAGACTCAGGAACCAATCCAAAGATTGTTCTCTCTGGGGGAGAACAGATCACCATTGGGCACTGCACTTCATTTCCCCTGTGGCAGGCAATACTGTAGACAGCTGGGCTGCAGCTCAGTGCTTGGCTCTGGACGGTGATGCTACTTACCCAGTGATTAAGCGGATCCTCAACCAGCTGTTTGACAAAAAGGACAAGGACACTGAAGACCAGTCTTGCATCCTCCTAAGTCATCTTAGCAGCAAGACGGTATGTTTCCACTAGCGGGTCAGATCAAGAAACCAAGGTTTGGGAAACAACTGGGCCTTTGAGGTACAGGTATGTAAGGAATCCAAGATGCATACAGTCAAGTAGAAAGTGGGTTTTGTGTGGGTGAATGTAGGCAGTAGGATGTATACAAGTGGCATCAGTTAGCTGAAAGAAAGGTGAGAAGACTAGATTCCAGACAGTTTGTGTATGTAACAAGAGTCAAGACAGAGACTTTGCTTCTGTTAGAAATTTACCACTGAAAACTGCACACACCTACAACTGTGATGAGTCACTTTCAGCAGAAATGTGAAATCACAAAGACTGAGGCATTTTAGGAGTAAAGACAAGTCAAAGACAGAAGGTCACAGAATTTAATGTTGAGATTAAATCTGTATTTTGTTCCCACAGTCAGTAGGCTGCAATGGAAAAGAACCCAGGGTCTGCTGGGCCGAATCTCTCCTTTGTTGGGATGGGTAGCACATGGACTATTGACATTAATTGCGTGGGTACCCCTCAAGGTTCCAGTATCTCTATAAAAGTGATGGTGACTATTATTCCACAACTTCATCTCCTCAGACCCTGATCCACACTATGCTTGCCGTGGAGCTGAACAGCCGTCAGTGGACAGACCGGATTGTAGCCTGCCGGGCCCTGTCTCGGATCAGTGGAAATGTCAGTATGGTAGGTCTTCTCTTTCTGCGATTCTCAGCTAGGGTAGGGGTTCTTCCTCTTTCTGTTGCTATCTAGTATCCCAGTCTTATCAACAAGATTGCCTTCACATTACTGCCCCATACTCCTAATCCAAAATTGTCTTCGAATGCTGAGGTGTCCTTCTGTGTTTTCAGTGTGGTGGCAGTCAGAAATTAACTGGCTCACAATGAAATAATTTCAAACACAGAGAGTAAACGTTAGGAAACTCTTATAAATAACTTGGCATTGTCTCAACACAAATGTGTTTTACAAAAGATTCCACCAGTAACATTTCCCTCCCGCTCCCAAAAAGTATTAGTCCTTCATTACAGACAGAGAAGCACTGACTTAAGAACCCAACTCTAGTAATGTCTACGCTGACTATCCCTGAATGGTCAGCAGGCACAGAAGAAGGTAAAACACGATCCCCACAGCATTGTTGAAGCACCAAGAATAACATACACAAATGATTCAAGAGCAAGCAGTAAATGTAAGGTACTCTCAAAATTCCTCAGAGAAGGAAAGATACTGTTTGGACGGAACTTACCAGTTAGAGTTTTGTGAAGGAGTGTGTGACAGCTGAACAAGACTTTGATAGAATTGAAGAGGGAATTCCAAGAAAGGGAAACCATGACTGTCATTTAGGTTTCCACTTGACCTTCTTTTTGTCATTATTTCCAAACCATCTCCAATTGCCCAAGAGAGGGCTTTCCCTTCTTGCACTATTTCTCTTTCCCATAACACTGGGTACCTTCTGAATAGCCCAGAACACTGCCACAGCTCTGAGAAGTAAACACCATCCACTCTTTGGAACTTCCTTTTTTTTAAAAAATATTAATTTTTTAAGCCCTCACCTTTTGATATGGGAAGCATAAAACCTGGTCCTTGAGCGTAATCACCAAAAGATATTAAAGAATGGGTTCATTCTGTCTCAGTGCTATTGTACCCTGCAGAAGCAGGCTAGGCATCGCATGGGAGCTTGTCAGAAACGCAGTCCTAGTCAGGACACACAATCAGTATCTGCTCTTAAAAAGTCTCCAGCTCACTTGCACATTTGCCTCCTCAGCACTTGTCACTAAGGATTGCCAACCAAGAGTAAAAAGATCAGCAGAGCTCACCGGGGATGAGGTCAAGTCACAAAACTTCATGTCAGCTAGAATAAAAAGGCAGTATGCCCCTCAGTTCTTCACTCGTTCAGTAAGCAAGCAGTTTTTGACCACTTTCTATATTACCAGGCTAGCACTAGGGATGCAAAGATGAATAAGACATATTCTGTCTTGGATGATCTCCTGGTAAATGTTTCAAACAGCCATAATAGTAATACTGGAAGTTACTGTGGTGACTTCCTCTGCTTCAATAGCAAAGAGAAGTTCACTGAGAAGATGTTACCTGAGCTAAACTTAAAGGAAAAGTTGGAAAACAGGTACCAGGTTGGGTGAGAAACGGAAGATGGTTCAAGCAGGGAGAATAGCTTGGACACAATTATAAAGTCATTGAGTACAAATGCAGTAATCTTTGTCCCGTTCCCTCTAGGAGAAACAGACTTTAATACTTACAGTAAGCAACTATCCTGCCTTACCTGAGAGATTGAAGGGTTTCCTGGATTACAGGACTTTCAGTGCAAAAGTGGAACAATCTCAAGCAAATGGGGGCAAGTTGGTCACCCTATTAATCTACCGCTTAAAATGTTTAAATCACTCAGGTACAAATTAAACTGGGCCCAGCACAATAGAATAGTTAACACATGAGCTTTGGAAACAGACCATGGTTTTGAGTCTTGGCTCCAGTTCTCACCAAATTAACTTGGGCAAGTAAATCTAAAGGTCTATTTTACCATCTGTAAATTCTAACATCGGCCTCATTATATTGTTTGGGAGGACTAAGGAAGATACCACAGGTAAAAAAAAAAAATCTTAGCACAGTCTCAGTTACAAAAGTAATGTCTGGTAAATTATAGCGATTTATTACAACTACTTGTAGGATATGAAACAGAAGTTGATTGAACTGATGTGGAGCGACTGGAATAAAAAAGTGAGGCACGCAGCTGCCCATGCTCTGGGGCAAATGAGCCTTGGGAAAGAGGTGCATGACAAGATCAGGTAGGACCACGGCCACATGCAGAGAGAAATGTTTCTACTCTTGGAAGTGTTCAGGACATGTGGGATCCAGTCAGCCAGCAGTGTCCTATGTCCCATTGCTAGATATTTTAAAAGAAAGAAAAAAAGTTAACTGTCCCTGGGGGTGGGGAAAGAAGTAGTAATCGAGTGCATATATTAGATCCTGGGCAATTAGTTTAAGGGAGTTCAAAAGTTTATCATGATTCTGATTACAAAGGCAATAGACAGAAATACCTATTTTTTTAAACTACAAACCAAATTATCTTAAGAATTAGAACAAATGGCATATATTGTAACTGCTCTAGCAGAAAAATGGAGCATCCAATGTGGAAAAGAAAGAAAGGTCAAGGTTCATGATAGATGGCTAAGAGTGCATAGACAGGAGGCAGCATTCCAGGCTGGGAGTCAGATGCAGAATTGAGCAGGACACCTGGAAGGGCAGTGGAGAAGACAATCTGCCGCTTTCCTTTATCCACTCAGTCAGCATAGCGAATGATGGTTGAGGTGTCTACCCAGCGAAGCTTAACTTAATGGGCACAAGGCTGAAGAGGAAGGGGTGGAACTGGATAATGAAGAGCCTACAGATTTTGAGTTTTATCATGAGGGCTTTGAGACAGAGGAAGGGCAATGGACTATATAAAGAGGGAAACTTAAAAATCACCTGGTGCCTTACAGAGTCAAGCTGGGTCAAGGAACTTCCCAGGAGCGTGTGGAGGCGCTCTCACTGATTGGTGGGCTCCAGCTCATGACGGCCAAGCTTCTCCCAAACTTCCTCAACTGCTTCTCCGATGATTTTGTGGCAGTGAGGCAGGAAGCCTGTTTGGCAGCTGGTGCCCTGCAGATCCATGACAAAATGGTAAATCAAGGAAGCTATGTTCCCACTGTACCTAAAGGAACTAAAAAGGGCACTCTCTGATCTTCCCTTTGTTTTGCCTAACATTCTGTGGGGCCACAAAATGAGATCAGACAGGAGGGTGCCCAGACTTAATTCTAAGGTTTACCTTATCCTGTTCTCTCCTCAGCTAACTATTGTTGTTGTTATGTGCCGTGGAGTTGGTTCCGACTCATAGCGACCCTGTATAGGGTGTCCGAGACTATAAATCTTTATGGGAGCAGAAAGCCTCCTCTTTCTCCCGCAGATCAGCTGGTAGTTTCAAACTGCTGACCCTGAGGTTAGCAGCCTGATTCGTAACCACTATACTACCAGACTTCCTAGCTCCTAGCTTCCCACTATCTGGTTGCTGATGGGCTTCAGGACCCAATTCCAGTGAATGGGGTTAAAACATAAACCAAACTTCTGATTCATGGTACTCCCACGTGCTGCAGCTCCACAGTATTCAAGGCCGTGACCTTTGGATACAGATCATCAGGCCTTTGTTCTGAAGTATCTCTGGGCAGTTCAAGCCGCCAATCTTTTAGTTGGTAGTTGAGCACGTAACTATTTGTCCCACCCAGAGATTCCTGGGTTATAACATGCTGTTGTTGTTAGGAGCTATTGACTCAGTCCGATTCATAGCGACCCTGTATAGGGTTTGCAATGCTGTAAATCTTCATGGGAGCAGAAAGACTCATCTTTCTTCCACAGAGCAGATGGTGGATTTGAACTGCTAACCTTGCAGTTAGCAGCCCAATGTGTAGCTCACCCCTGGGATAACTGATTGAAATGTCCAATTCAAGTATGTATGGCCAAATATGTGTGCTGAGAAAATCAATCTAGAGTCCATCTAAGTCAGTGATTATACTATGTACGCAGGCTTGTCTACATAAAATCATGGAAGGTCATTTCTCTGTTAAAGCACAATCTAGAGACAAAGGACTCCCTTGTTTTAGCTCAACACTTGACTTTTATCCATCATCCTAGGTGCTGGAATGCCTCCTGGATCTGATGCAGAGAGATCCCTCCTGGAAAATCAAGGCCTTTGCCATTCGAGGTATTACAGAAGCAATGGTTCCAACTCAACTGCAAATACCTTCCCATATGCTAATACAGATGAAACTGTCCAGGAGTGGGTGGAATATACGGGATTGATGACCTTGGCTTCTCATTAGTTCCTTGCCTGAGAAGGGAAAGATTTGCTTTTTAATTTTAGTTAAGGATCCTGAGTCTAGGAGTAGGTCAAACTTATAAAGGCAAGGGGATAACAAGACAGTCCCTGCTGATAGAATTAGAGGTAAGTTCCAATAAAGTATCCACTGTTGGATGTATCTTAACTTTTCCTGGAGGTTTCAACATTGGGACTCTGTAAACCCAGACGAGATCCAAGACTGTTAAAAGACCTCAAACTCTGCTAATTTTTCCAGTCTCTTTTTAGGAATTGTTGGCATTGCTACTCTCTCTGACAGTCCCTAGCAGAAGCAGCCCTAGGTAAACCTGTGACATAGTTAACTGTCTCCCTCCCACATCACCCTGCCTTGACAAGGCTGGTGTTCAACAGGTCGATTAGTACATGCTCATGTGCTAACAGGCAAAGTACGATGAAACACCCCTCTCCAAGGTATCCTCTGGAGATACTGTTCTTCTCCAACCTATTCCTAAAATTCTAATGGTGATTAGGTGCCACTCAAAAAGGAACATATTGTTTGCAATACTCATGTATTTACTAATGGGGCCACTATTTCTAGATGCTAGGTTATAGCCAAGTCTCAAACAACAGAGGACCATGCTTCCCTTTCATCTCTATAGCTTTGGGACAGATTGGTCAAGTAAGTCCCCAGCTGACAGATCTCCTGCTCTGGGCTATCCACTATGAAGAATCCCCAGCTGTACGACTGGAAGCCTGCCGTAGCATACTAGCTCTCAAACTTCAGGGGAACCGGGTCAGGGACACGTTCCTAGACGTCCTCCTCCTGGAGAATCACGATGCTGTTCTAAAGTAAGTGCTTCCTGATGCCAAGGTCTCCCAACCTGTTGACAGATCCATCCCTGCCTTTCCAGACAGCCTGAGGATAGTGAAAGCACAGGATCACCCAAGTTACTCACCTACTTAACTTACCAAATGGGGAACAGAAAAACAGTCCAAAATAGTCAAAGCTACGTAGGTCATACACCTTTCCTCTGCCCAGGTAATTTGAGATCATAGTTATTCAACTAACATTTAAGTACCTAACCTGGTCTCTGTCAAATACCAGGGTTTGAATCCCAGTTCTGGCAAGTACTAGCTATGGGAGCCTGAGCAAACTACTTAACATTTCTACATGTATCAAGTGCAAATGATGGTCTGTCTACTTTATAGAATTGTAATGATAATTAATAGCATGACATGAGTGTAGCACTGTAGGATATGCACTGGACTGCTAAGCATAAGGTCGCCAGTTCAAACCTACCAGCTGCTCTTGGAAACCCTACACAGGGTTGCTATGAATTTGAACTGACTCAACAACACACAATAAGAACATAACCAACAAATGGCACTTTATTTAGGACCTTCATGTATATCATCTCAAAACTGTACAACATCCCTATAAACTAAGCTTCATACTGTTTGTGAAGGAAAAAAACCTCAGCAAAACTGCAGTTAGGACTAGTATTATATTCCTCGTCCCCATGTTTTAAGGTTACTGACAAATAATCTAAAAGGTCCTTCTTATTTTTCAGGGAAATTGACCAGGCAATGAAGATACTCAATTTAGAAAATGAAGGAAACCAAGAAATGCTTCAGGAGATCAAGAACAGGGTAGAAAAGTGCAAACTATATTTTCACGGGGAAATCCAGGGCTTTCAAGAGATGATCAGGCCCTTTTCTCCCCTACAGAAAAACTTTCTATCACCCCAGACACAGATACCAAATATCATTTGAACATGTGTGCAAGGTCAGGTTATAAGACCCTATTGGCAAAACACAATTCCTATTCGTCGTATCAGGGAGGCCTGAAAATCAGGGCTATTGTTATTATTTCTGAGATAGTTCATTCCCTTCATCATCCCATTTCCTCCTTAATGCTTCAGACAGCAAAGTCATTTGAACTGCAAGGTTGGTGGTTCAAGTTCACCAGCTGCTCCTTCGAAACCCTACACAGGATCACTATGAGTTGGAAACGACTTGACAACACTTAAGAGCATTTCCCTAAACCCCTGTTCTTCTTTTCTGCAGGGAGGCACAGAGAAGGAATGAGGAATTGGGGCTGGCCTCCTAGGTTTGCTTTTCCTTCACTTTCCTTCGCTTCCAAGCTGAGTGTTCACAGCACTTAGGCACCACCTAATACTAATAAGCATGATGCAGTCAGTTCTTTATTAGAGTTTGATGGTTGGCAAATCTAGTGCAGGTATTTTTAACATCATTTGTTCTTTTCTAGATTCATACACTAAGCCAAAAGGACTTGCTAGCGCAGAAAATATTCAAAATCGAGGTGGTCATTAGAAAAGTGAAGGAGGAAGCCAAACGTATTTACTTGCAACCGAAAGAGGGACAAAAACCATTACAACTTAGTACTCTTCTCCAAGAAACTTTTCAGGGTAGGTTTTCTAGGGGTGTGCCCTATCCCTTACACCTTTAGCAAGCCTTTTCCAGACTCAGGATTTTTAGGGCCTCAGTGCCAAGCCTGGTAAGACTGAAATAAGGAGAGGTTTCTTCTTGGCCACCTCTCAGTCTTTTTGTTATTTTCCTGACCTCAAGTTCCGAAATCATTTGCTGTTTTGTATCTTTAAGAAAATGCAGTAGCTGTATCTGAACTAATTTGAAAGTTAGGACAAAAAGGCAATTAGAAAAACATGAGTCTTTTCAAAACAAAGCAAGCAAAAAACGGTCTGTAGGCTTCTTGTTGTTGCTGATTAGTACCGTAGAGTTGGTTCTGACCCATAGCCACCCTGGGTAGGGGTTCCAAGGAGAAGCTGGTGGATTTGAACCGCTGACCTTATGGTCAAGTACTTATCCTACAGCACCATACTGAAAAAAAAAAAAAACCCTGGTGAACTCTGGAAAAGGGGGCTGGGGAGGGAGCTATTAGTTTTACTTTGCATAGGTCTATGCCCCAGAGCCTTGGTGGCACACTGAATTAAGCACTGGGCTGCTAACTGCAAGGTTGGTGGTTCAAACCCACCAACTGTTCTAAGGGAGATAAGCTGAAGCTGTCTGCTCCCATTAAGATTTATGGTCTCAGAAACCCTAAGGAGCAGTTCTACTCTGCCCTATAGGGTCCCTGGGGTCCTGGTATAGTGCTGAAAGTTAATGAACTAGACTGCAAGAATGGTTTGAACTGCAAGGTCAGCGGTTCAAGCTCACCATCCACTCCTAAGAAGCCCTATACAGGGTCGCTATGACTCGAAGCACTTAACAACAATAGGGTCACTATGAATAAGCAGCTCTGGCAGCATAGTGGTTATGAATCAGGCTATTAACCTCAAGGTCAGCAGTTTGAAACTACAAGCAGTTCCACAGGAGAAAGATGAGGCTTTCTGCTCCTATAAAGATGTGCAGCCTCAGAGACCCAGTACAGGGTCACTGAGTAGGAACCGACACCATGGCCCATAACCACCACCACCCAAGTTGGAATCGAGTCAATGGCAGTGGCTGTGGGCTGTTTATGCTCTGTATTTTCTCTCTTATGTTCATGCATGTCTATCATGCATGATCAAGTAGAGGGTCAGTTAAAAACAGGAAGAAAATGGATGGACACAGTGGTTACAACAATGGGCTCACATGCAGCAACACCTGTGAGGCTGGCACAGGACCAGTAAGCATTTCATTCTGTTGTACACAGGGTCACTATGCATCGGAATCAATTTGCTGGCACCTAATAACAATACTTTCATAAGTTAAAAGCAAACACTTTATAATAAAACAACCAATCCTATCATAATACAACCTACCAGATAATGGTGTGGCGATGTGGGTTAATGCCCCAGACTGCAAAGCCGTCTGAACTGCAAGGTCAGCGGTTCAAGCTCACCAGCTGCAACTCGAAAACCCTATACAGGATCGTTATGGGTCAGAATCGACTCAACAGCACTTAACAACAACCAGATAATACTGATAGAATCTTAAGAGTCCTAGACACAACCTCAAGGGGGGTAGATGAAAAAAAATCAAGCTATACCAAAATATACTTACAAAATCAGTATGCCCAGGTGTAGCAAGCAGCAGCATCGGATCATTCAGCCAGCTGCCTACCAGCCACCACCCCAAACCCAGGTCTTCTGGTTCCAAGTCCAGTGGTCTCTCTGGTACACAGACTCATTTCCACCAACCATGAGAGTATTCACATGCCAGATTTGGGGAAGTTTCTTCCAACTGCCAGAAAAAAATGAGAGTGGAAAGTGACTTGGGCACTAGCCTTCTCTCATGGCCAGCTTACTATAGATTGGTTGACTGAGGCCTATAAGCAAATTCAAGTAACATAAAATACTCATGAAGCTGGCCTGGCTAGAGGGTAACTTTTATCAAAGGACTGTGCTGTTGGGCACACTTATAGATTTCCCCTATCTTCTTTCTTTATCCACATTCCTTCAAACCATCCCAAGTAATGATCTAGCCTTAGAAAAATGAAAACATTCTTTGGCACTTTAATAACTTTTCTATTATTATACAAACTCAAAATAACAAACAGGAGACTGACCCCAACCCTCCCACTCCCACAAATTGATGAAAGAAAATTGAAATGAAGGATGCAAATTCCAAATAACTTCTAATGTCTCAAGCCAAATGGCCTAGTTAGGTACTACATAGTACACTGAAGTTTGAGAGTGAGGATGAGGGTGGTGTTCTGAAATAATCAGGGATCAAAGTTACTTCTGTGGGTATAGCACCTGCTTCCCACCTCCAACTCTGTTTTTACTTTTGTACCTAGATGAGCTGGTTAATCTTAGAAGACCATCTGAGGTTTGTGACACTGAAGCAATCATACAGGTAAATGGGAGCACACAGTCCAATGAATGTTATCAGGTAAGAACACGAGGTTTTAAAGGAAGGTGCTGGTGGTCGGTGAAATCTACTGTCTTGTTTCCAGAAATCAACCAGGAACTAGTTTAGGGTTAGAGGCATCTTGGTGATCAGCAGCCCCTTGTCATATAACATGGTTGCCAAGGAAAGCTGGTCCTCTACACTGTCACAGGGTAGGTCCCCAACTCTCACAAACTCTGGGTAGGACCGAAGCAAGAGTTCCATGGCATCAGCTTGCTGGGGGTATATCTCCAAGTACTTGGGCTCTTCCAGATGGTAAACACGGGAGTTTTCCACTGTGTAATACAGAAACAAATGGCCTCCCTCACCCACTAGCCGGGCTATCCCATCCTGAAGCATGTGAACTTCTGTTTCTGTAGTCAACTGGGCCCCAACATTTACAGGTTCTCCAGACTCCCAGCGAATTGGGAGCCCATAAACACTCAGTGCCCTCTCCCGATCAGTCAATACAGGGGGCAGAGAATCATGAATGAAGTCTTTGGCTCGCTGGTCAGCCACGGCATCGACAGGGGCAAAGTGTCCCAAACGGGCTACCAACACTCGTACCTTCTCCATGAAAGCGGTTCTCCGTGGATCCTTAGAATCCGAATGCTGTGCCCCCATGTAATCCATGAAGTCTCGGGGCAGACCCCTACGAAACTCCACATTTTCTTCCATTGCAGCCTGCACGGCCAGAGGTAGTACAGCCTCCAGAAAGTCGCCCCATGTATTGCGCTGGTACGTGGACAAGGTGAGGTGCAGAGAGTGCACCCCATCCTGGCATTCGGCTTGGTGAATGAAGCCCCGAGGAAAATAGAGCAAATCCCCAGGTTCTAGCACCGTCTGCAGCACCGGCTCGCCCAAGTCCTCCTGGCTGAAGTTGGGGCTGGAGGTCAAGGCCAACTCCTCAGTTGGGTCGCGAGGTCGGTAGACACGCCAGAGTTTCCTACCTTCCAGCTGCAGCACGAAAGCCTCGATGTCGTCGTAGTGGGGGGCAAAACCCTGAGAGTTTGGGGGCGTAAGGTAAACGTTGGAGCCTGCCATGCTTCCAAACTGCTCCTGGAGCACAGCCAAAAACTGCCACACGGTGGAGGAGAAAGCCTGCGGACAGAGGAGGCGCAGAGAGCAGCCGGCCTGGTACAGGGACCACGCTGCGGCGGGCAGGGCGCGGCCCGGCGGGTTCAGGGTCTCTCGCCGCCCGTTGATGTAGCGCGCAGCGTCCAGATGCTGGCCAAACTGCACATCCTCGTGGCGCAGCATCGAGTCCAGGTCGGCGGTAGAGAAAAGGCCCTGGTAGTAGGTATGGTCCTGCCGCCGCACCAGCACGGCCTCTCGCTCCCACAGGCGGCGGTAGAAATGCTCTGGCGGCATGGGCGCGATGAGCCATTCGAAGAGGCGCGCAGCCCGCCGGCGGCTGTTAGGGATTCGGTTCAGCTCTGCCAGGACGCGCTGCAGCGGGGAGCCCCAGGAAAGCTCCCCTCCGGAGCTCTCTCCCTGTGGCCCCGACAGCGTCGCCGGGGCCACGGACGAGGAGGCGGCCAAATGCTGGGCATTGCACAGCAGGGCGGAGGTCTCCACCACGCGGGTGGGCACCGAAGCCGGCACCAGGCGAGCGGGTTGGGTCTGCGCCTCCACCAGGCGGGCCGGCGGGGTCTGCGCCTCCACTAGGGCGCGGGGCGTCTGAAGGGAACGGGCTGCGGGCGGGGCCTCCAGCAGCTCGGCAGGCCCGAGGGGGCCGTACGACTCTCGCCGGGCCGCATCGGGGATGGCCGCCGCCGCCCCACCAGACAGCGGGTCACCGGTACCGTCGACTGCCGACTCCACCCGCGAGTCTACCGAGTCTTCACTCGGCAGCGTCTGGGCCCTCAGCGCGGCCATGCGGGATGCAACACTTCTCCTCAGCTGCCTTCGGATCTTCCTTGGTCTCAAGGGCAGGCTCAGAACCGAGCTGCTGTGTGGCTGGGGCTGGCGCCGGCGTCGCAACCGTCCCCGCCGTAGCAACCCCGCGCTAGCCCGGAGCCCTTCCATGACCCGTACCTTCCTATCAGCAGAGCCAGTGATGGCAAGAAAGAGACTTACGCTGACTGCCGCTGCGGTGCATTCTGGGAAAGGGGCGCGGCCTCCAACCTCGTTTTCATTGGCCACGCCACCACCAGCCTTTTACGGGGCACCGCCCTCTCGCCTTTTTAAGTAAAGGATCTCTGGTAGCGTAGTGGTTACGAATCGGGCTACGAATCTTAAGATGAGCAGTTCAAAACTATCAGCTATTCTTAGGGAGAAAGATGAGGCTTTCTGTTCCTGTAAAGATTTACAGCCTTGGAAACTCTGGAAACTCTGTCGCTATAGGCACATAACCCACCACCCACCACCCCCACTCACAGTGACCCTGTAGGACAGAGAACTATTCCCTCGCTTTTCTGAGGTTGTAAATATTTATGGAAGCAAACTGTCTTATCTTTCTCCCAAGGAGATTGGCTGTCATTTTGGTTAGCAACCCAATCCTTAACCCACTGTGCCACCAGCGTTCCTCATGAAACAATTAGAACAGAAATAATGAGCATGTGGGTACAATGTGAAGAATGTAATCAAAGTCACTGAACAATACCTGTAGAGATTGTTGAATGAGGACCTGTTTTGCTGTGTACACTTTATGGAAAATACAATAAAATATTATTTATACATTTTTTCATCCATGTGCCCTATTGTCTAATCTAAGCTCCTAAGTCATTTGCTGAAAACAAATAATGTAGAGCCTTATCAGCCACAACTTCTCTAAACTCTACCCCTAGAAGCCAGACTTTGCTCTTCCTTACCTTTGGTTTTCATATTTTTACTGAAGTTGTTCCCTGTAAATGCTATCTCCCACTCATCATTTGTTAAAACTCTGGTTAAGCCCATTTCACATTCCATCTCTTGCCCAAAGTTTCTATAGATCTCTCTAACCCAAGAGAACTTTAACCTTTGACCCTCATACATAAGTTTAGTACATTCTGCCTTGTGTGCTAAAATAAGATTTATGTACTTGTCATATTCCTTCCAATAAACTGAAAACTCCTTCAAGGAAAAGACTTCCTGATGCCTGTTTTCAGTCCTCTCTTGCAGTCAGCACACAGCTTTACATATACACAGTATACAGAAAACATTTGTGGAAAGCAGACCAGCCAGAACTGAGTCCCTATTCATTAACTAGCACTAGCTTAGGTCTGTTATCTCATCTGTTAAGATGGGGATAATAATTAAGCCTGCTTATTCATAGTTTAAGGAGCTCTGGTAGCGTAGTGGCTACGAGTCGGGCTGCCAACCTCAAGGTCAGCAGTTCGAACCTACCAGCTGTTCCGCAGGAGAAAGATGAGGTGTTCTGCTCCCGTAAAGATTTACAGCCTTGGAAACCCTGTGCAGGGTCATTATGAGTTGGAATCGACTCCATGGTACTTGACAACAATTCATAGTTTGGAGTCCTGGTGTGGCGCTGTGTGTTAATGCACCAGACTGCAAAGCCATTTGAACTGCAAGGTCGGAGATTCAAGCTCACCAGCTGCTTCTCGGAAACCCTATACAGGGTCGCTATGGGTCGGAACCGACTCAACAGCACTTAACAACAACAACTATTCATAGTTTAGGATTTCTGGTATGGCACTGTAGATGAATGCGCTTGACTGCAAAGTCAGCTTGAACCACAAGGTTGGCAGTTCAAGCTCACCAGTCATTCCTTGGAAACTCTATACAGGGTCTCTATGAGTCGTAACCGACTCAACAGCGGTTAACAACAACATTCATAGTTTGGAGTCCTGGTATGGCCCTGTAGGATAAGCACTTGACTGCAAGGTTGGTTAAGCCCGCAAAGTCAGCAGTTCAAACTCACCAGCCACTCCTCAGAAACCTGACACTAAGGGTCAGAACCGACTTGACGGCACTAAACAACAACAATTCATAGCGTTGGAGTCCTGTTGTGGCACTGTAGGATAAGCACTGGACTGCTAACTGTAAGATTGGTGGTTCAAACCCACCTCAGAAACCTTACACAGGGTCACTATGAGTCAGAACCGACCAGGTGGCACTTAACAACAACAATTATATTAATAGGATTATTTTAAGGATAAAATAATGCATATAAGACATTTAGCCCTGGGCCTGAACAGAGTAGACAAAAAATGGTGGCTGTGTTGTTAAGTGCTGTCAATCAGTATGACTCATAATGATCCTGTTCAGAGTTTCCGAGGCTGAAACCTTTGCAAGAGGAAAAATCTTCATCTTTCTTCTACAGAGTGTCTGGTGGGTTCAAACTGATGACCTTGTGGTTATCATACAGAGTGACTGGAACAAAGTCCTTGTGTTGGGAGGAATGGGGAAGGGTATGACACAGAAGTTCTTGAATTGGGTGAGGTGACAACAGGCAGTGCAGGTTTTAAATCTTTTTTTTTTTAATGTTTTATTGTGACTTATGTGATCATTTACATGAGAGAACATTAATCTTACATTCACCCTATCGTATATCGTTTCATTGCCATGGTTACAATCCCCTCCATGCATCATCCACCAACCAAAGGGTATATCCTACAAGCCTGTTCCCTGTTAGCACACAGCCCCTCTCCCTCTCTGGGTCTAAAGTCCCCAGCTGCTCCATCTCTCCATGTCATCGTCTCTACCTCCATCTCAGGCATCACTGCTTCTCTGGGTAGGGTCCTGCTCTTAAAATCATTTTTGCATATGCCCTAGGGTAGCCTATGTAAATGAGAGGGACCCAAACCAGACAAGTACAAGGTTTTGCAGGTTATACTCTGCACAAAGATACCTGGCCAAGGGCCAGAGTTAGAACGGGAACTAACCAGCATTTTCCCAAGTCCACCAGTCTGAAGGAGACGGAAACTTCATGTTAACTTATACAAAGGCTGTGTGTGCTGACCTGATATGAGATCCCCTGGGAAAATGTTGAAGAAGAAATTTGTCACTGGGAGCTTTGTCTTTTCAAAGAGACTGGTTTTCAGTTACCCGTTGGCACATCCTGTCGTGACTGCTGTGAACTGGGGGTGAGCTAGGCATTTCTGCCTGCCAAGCTGGGGCACTCTGGACGCAGTGGGTTGTAGGGCAACATCAGGTATCAATATCTCCTCTTCCTAATCTTTCCTGTGACCTCAGCAGTTTCTTTTTTTTCCAACATGTTTTTGTTATTTTCTCAAATTAAAAGGCCTGTTGCTATTCTGCCCTCTACTTCCCTTTGTGACTGGGAGGCACTTTTGTTGTTGTTGTTGTTGTTATGTGCTGTGGAGTCGGTTCTGACTCAGTGACCCTGTACAAGGTTTCCAAGGCTGTACATCTTTACTGGAACAGAAAGCCTCATCTTTCTCCCATGGAGCAGCTGGTAGTTTCCAACTGCTGACCTTAAGGTTTGCAGCCCAATTCGTAATCACTACGCTACCAGAGTTCCTTTTAGGAGCCTACTTATCTTTAACTTTTCCTGTGGCTCTATTTATTTCTCACTATAAAAGCAGCTATTTATAGCCATTTTTAGATACATAACTTAATGGCATAGAATAATGGTTTTAATATATTATTGGGTGGCAAAAAAAAAGCAGATGAAAAAATACATATTTGGGGATATATATGTGTGTGTTGGAGTCCTAGTGTGGCACTGTTGGTTAATGTAGTGGACTGCAAAGTCGGTTTGAGCAGCAAGGCCAGTGGTTCAAGCTTACCAGCTGCTCCTCAGAAACCCTATACAGGGTCACTATGGGTCAGAAACTGACTCTACAGCACTTAACAACAACAACATGTGTGTGTTGGTGTGCATGTATGTCTTTATCTATCCATATATGGGTATTTTGCATCTATAAATCTTCTAGAAAAAAGCTAGAGAGTCTTGGTACTATTTAATTAGTTGCTATCTCTGGTGTGGCGCTGTGGGTTAATGCACAAGATTGCAAAGTTGTTTGAACTGCAAGGTCGGCGGTTCAAGCTCACCAGCTGCTCCTTGGAAACCCTATACAAGGTCACTATGGGTCGGAATCAATTCAATGGCACTAAACAACAACAATAACAACATCTCTGCATAACTTTCTGTTAGCGAACCAAAAGAGAAGAACCTGCTCAGCATTTCTCAAGCTGAGGGAACAGAAGAAAAAATTCAAGCCTCGACTTGAAATATTGAATGATTCTATGGACAAAATACTGAATGATGCAGAAAGCATCAAAAGAAGATGGAAGGAATATACTGAGTCATTGCACCAAAAACAAATGGTCAAAGTTCAAACATTACAAAAAGTAGCATATGATCAAGAGCCAATGATACTGAAGGAAGAAGTCCAAGGTACATTGAAGACATTGACAAAGACCAAGATACTGGGAATTGATGGAATACAAATTGAAATCTTTTAACAAACTGATGTAGCACTGGAGGCACTCACTTATTTATGCCAAGAAATTTGGAAGACAGCTACCTGGTCAGCTGAATGAAAGAGATCCATAT
>NW_006408597.1:4012186-4016003 GCF_000296735.1 Chrysochloris asiatica
CAGCATTGTATTCTTTCACCATATTTATTCAATCTATGCTGAACACATAATTCAAGAAGCTGGATTGTATGAAGAAAACCACGGCATCAGGATTGGAGGAAGATTCATCAACAACCTGCAATATGCTGACGATACAACCTTGCTCTGTGAAAGCAAAGAGGACTTAAAAAACTTACTCATGATCAAAGACCACAGCCTTCTCTATGGGTTTCACCTCAATGTAAAGAACACAAAAATCC
Source organism: Chrysochloris asiatica (assembly GCF_000296735.1). Lineage (NCBI taxonomy): Eukaryota > Metazoa > Chordata > Mammalia > Afrosoricida > Chrysochloridae > Chrysochloris > Chrysochloris asiatica. The sequence continues at coordinate 4,012,426 of NW_006408597.1, forward strand.
TCCCCACTGGTCCAATAAACAACGTCCATATAAATAGAGAAAAGACTGAAGTTGTCAAAGACTTCAGTTTGCCCAGTTCAACCATTAACATTCATGGAAGCAGCAGTCAAGCAATTAAACGACATATAGCATTAGGCAAATCTGCTGCAAAAGACCTCTTTAAAGTGTTGAAGAGCAAAGATGTCAGTTTGAGTGCTTGTCCCAAGCCATGATATTTTCAATAACCTCATATGCATGTGAAAGTTGGATAGCAAATAAGGATGACCATAGAAGAATTGATACATTTGAGTTATGGTGTTGGAGAGGAATATTAAAAGTACCATGGACTGTGAAAAGAACAAATCAATCTATGTTAGAAGAAGTAGAACCAGAATGCTCCTTGGAAGCCAGGATGGCCAGACTTCGCCTCTCATACTTTGCACATATTGTCAGGATGGACCAGTCCCTAGAGAAGGCTATCATGTTTGATAAAGTTGAGGGTAGGAAAGAAAGAAAAAGATTTCCAATGAGATGGATTGGCACAGTGGCAACAGCAATGGGCTCAGGCATAGCGACAATTGTGAGGTTGGCACAGGACTGTGCCACATTTCATTTTGTTGTGCATAGGGTAGCTATGAATTGGTACCAACTCAATGGCACTTAACAACAACAACACATCTATGCATAGTGAGAATCCAGGTGATATTTATTTATTTTTCTTTATTTTTATGCTCTTGATTTTATACATGGAGCATATCATTGTGCAATTTAAAATATAGTTTTTTCTAAATAACAAATTCCGTTTTCCTGACTTTTCTCATGTTTCCTGATCTTAAATCATTGTTTGCCTTGCTTTTCCGATCTTGAATCAATACAAAAATCCCTTCTTTAAAAAAATCAAAGCAACTTGACACTCAGATTACATATATTAACAATTGCTCTTCATAGAAGTTCCTGTAGAAAAGAGGTTGAACAGAACCAATCCCATGTTTACATCTACATAGGATCATTTGAAGCCTATTTGGAAGGTGCCCCAGATGATCTCCCTTGTCAAAACTCATTAAATGGCAATTACTCACAATTAATCATTGTCTTATTCATTCATTTTTTAAATTTAAAATTTAAGTATACTGGTAGAGGTGATATAGCAAAGCATAAGTTTCTTAAGCATCTTTCTTTATGAAGGAAGGATAATACAAAAGTGATAGAAACATGGGTGGGAGAAAAAAGAAACCAATTTCTAGGGCAGAAGTTCTCAACTGGGGTGATTTTGTCTGGAGATGGTTTGACTGTCACAATAGTGGGGACACTACTGACATCTAGTGGGTAAAGGCCAGGGTTGCTGGTAAACATTCTACAATGCACAGTACAACCCCCACAATCCAAATGTCAGAAGTCTATACCATCTGGAGAAATGCTGGAATACACTTGTGGATGACAATTCATCAATATCAATATTTGAATATTTTTGACCCAGTAATTCTACTTCCAAGAATTTATCCTGTAAAAAAATATATCCTGTGAAAAGAGGTAGTACAGACTTCCAGTTTTGGCAGCGGCAGAGATAGCCAGGTAGGAAAGGCTCCATGGGGGAGGGATTGAAAACTCAGAGACTGTGCATTCACAGAACACCAGCACTCCGGATCTAGTATAAGGTGCAGGGTGTTAGTTTCAGGAAATGCAAGTGGAAAAATCATGATATAAAGGAAAATACTGTGATTTAGGAATCGCTCCCGATGGGACTCCCTCCACAGCCACCCCACCCCAGCGGATTTTAGAGGGCAGGGCTACAGCCAGACCAGCACAGGGAACTGGAGCTAAAAGCAGTGCAGTGACATTTGCAAAAGGAGGTGAAGGGAATTCTACACATTTCTTCCTCCTCTTCCCTGTGGCACCTTCTTTGCCCAGCCTGGACTCCTTCAGGTGGGTAGGTGCACATCCCCCCGCCTCAAAAAAAAAAAAATTCCAGTGCTGACCCCACAGTTTTCCCAAGGCACATAGAGAAAGCTGCTTTTGATGTCAGCCTCCAGGTCGCAGCCCTAAAATTAATTTGTGCAGGACACTTTATTCCAGCCTATCTGGCAAGAAAAAAGCAGGCCCATCAGGCCTGACAGACAAACCATATGAACAATCTGTAAAACCCCAACAAAAAAGGATGCAACTATCTCGAGAATTACGCTGTGACCTTCAGAGACAAAAATAGTAGACAATCTTTCTCCCATTAACTTTTCAATATCTATCTGTACACCTTTATGGTAGTGATTAGAGGAAGGGCCTAAGCGAGTGGACACCCCCACCCACTGCTGAAGGCTTCTACAATGCATACAAACTGCCACAGTTTTGTTTCAAAGTGGTGGTTTTTGTCTCTGCTTTTATATTGCTTCTGCTTTTGGTCCTTTTGATCACACATTTTTCCTGGAGGTGCAAGCTTTTTCTCCCTATGTTACCCAAGAAGAGACAGCAATTGTGGCCATATAGCCAAGCTACAAGCATACTCCATAATATTCCACCATTGAAACAAGAGCCAATAACAGCTGTTAAGCATTACATGTGAAAAGGGAAACCTATCTCCTGATCATATCCACCAGGAGACACCCAGTAAGCTTAATAACACAACAAACATACATTTAAGTATTAAAAATCCCACATAACTACTGGAAATGACAAACAAAACACAACAAAAGATCTCAAAACATGTCCAAAACCAGAAAAGAGAAACTGAGACAAATGAGTTGGAGACAGACAAAGGCTCCCCAGAAGAGGAAAAGCAGGTTTTGGATTTGCCTATGAAGGAATTCAGAAGAATGATATGGAAACAAATTCAAATGCTCTGTAAAGAGGTGGAGGAAAACAAGGAAGAAGTCAGGAAAGTACTACAAGAGCAATCAAAAAAGATTGATAAAGCATTGGAAACAATTAAAAACTTGCAAAAACAAGTCCAGATATTAATAATAAAATGTCAGAAGTGGACAATACACTGAAAGGGGAAAGGAGCAGAATAGAAGCGATAGAAGCTAGAACTAGTGAGCTGAAAGACAAATCTCTCAATACTGCTAAGATAGAAGAGCAAACAGAAAAAAGGATTAAAAAAATATGAAGAGAGTCTAAGGTTCATGCTGGATAACATGAAGAGGAACAACTTAAGAATTATTGGCATTACGGAACAGGAAGAATCAGAGAAGTCCACACAGGAGATATTTTAAGAGCTTCTGAAAGAAAACTTCCCTAACATCTTGAAAGATGAGAAGATAAACATTCAAGAAGCCGAACATACCCCAGGAAGGATAGACCCCAAAAGAAAGTCACCAAAACATATAATATTCAAGCTCTCCAAAATCAAAGACAAGGAGAGAATCCTAAATGCAACCAGAGAAAAGAGAACTATCACTTACAAAGGCAAGCAAATCAGATTAAGCTCTGATTTCTCAGCAGAAACCATGCAGGCAACAAGGCAATGGGGAAACATATACAAAACACTAAAAGAATAAGAAAAAAAAAACTGCTAACCAAGAATTGCCTATCCAGCAAAACTGTCAGTCAAATACATTGGTGCAATCAAAACATTCCAGGATAAACAGAATCTAAGAGATTTTGTCAAA
>NW_006408597.1:4036700-4044466 GCF_000296735.1 Chrysochloris asiatica
TAGTGAGGTTGGCCCAGGATCGAACATTGTTTCGTTCTGCTGTGCATGGGGTCGCTATGAGTCGGTTCCAACTCGATGGCACATGACAACAACAACAAGGCTTTAAAAGTCTTTGTGGGAGCAGAAAGCCTCATTTTCCTCCCATGGAGCAGCTAGTGGGCTGGAACCACTGATCTTGTGGTTCACAGTCCTGTTCTTATCCTATGGAACCACCATATTCCCTGACAAAATAGGTAGAATTCTTCAATTTTATCAACACTGGCTTCTGTGGTTGGTACGGAAAATTGAACAATAGTTTTATTAACTGGTCTTCCTTGTAGGCATATGGGTATTATCATATCACAGACATTGTCATACTTCAAGATAGATCTTGAAATGTTCTATGTGAGGATGAATGTGACTGTATTCCTCTTCAGTTTTTTGTACCCGGCATAGTAAACTATATGATTGTCTGGTTCAAAATGGCCAATTCCAGTCCATATCAGCTTACTAAGAGTCCTGGTGTGGTGCTGTGGGTTAGTGTGCTGGACTGCAAAGTTGATTTGAACCACAAGGTTGATGGTTCAAGCTCACCAGTAGCTCCTCAGAAACCCTATACAGGGTTTCTATGGGTCACAACCAACTCGATGGCACTTAACAACAACAACATCAGCTCACTTAATGACTAGAATATTGATCTTTGTGTTCTATTTCATTTTTGAAAACTTCCAATTTTCCTAGGTTCTTACTTCATCATACATTCCATGTTCTGATTATTAATGGATGTTCACAGCTGTTTCTCCTCATTTAAGTTGTGCCCCATCAGTAATTGAAGGTCCCAGAAGCTTGTACTCCATTCACGGGTTTATGGTCAACTCTACTTTGAGAAGGCAGCTCTTGCTCAGTTGAATTTTGAGTGCCTTCCAGCCTGAGAGGTTCATCTATCCACACTGTCTCTGACAATGTTCCACTGCTATTCATAAGATTTCCAGTGGCTAGCCATTCAGAAGTGGGCCGTCCCTCCTTCTTCCTACTCTGCCTTGCTCTGGAATCAGAGCTGAAACCACTCCACCATGGAAAACCCTGCTGGTATTTCAAATACCGGTAGCACAGCTTCCAGCAATGCAGCTGAGCACAAGCCAACAGAGTACACAACCTGACAGATGAGTGGTGAAATATATATATATGAGGGGGCTTCAAAAAGTTTGTGGAAAAAGTGGTGTTAAAAGATAGTAATATTTGGTGTATGTGTATTGGTGAATGTGAGTACGAGTAAGCAGCAGCCACTATCTCAGGGAGCTTGCCGACGCTATCGCAGAAGAGAATCCTGAGCTGCCAAAGCTGCTGATCTGCTGTCCCGCGTAGGCTCAACTAGGCGCAACTGCGGGCTGGACCTAGCAGCTTAACAGTAGCAACAGCAGAAGACAATCCTTCTTGAATAAGAGCCTCACCGGCACCGGAAATCCCGCCCAAGCGTTTGGAGAAAATGGCAGACGATACTGATGTAGAAGCAATACTTGAGGCTCCTTACAAGAAGGCTTGACTAACGATATCTCACCTCTACTCCATGAATTCACCATTGAATCCAGTGTGAACTGCCAATCATAAGGGCGAGATGTGTCCCAACCCTGCAACGGACGTGGGCGAAGATCCCAGGAATGGCGTCCTTCACAGGAACTCGACAGTGGCTGTATACTAACACGGGTTTAGGCAGAAATAGAGCCATGGATGCAAACAAGTGGAGCGGTGCTGTGAGAAATGTTGTCCATACCAACAAACGCTCAAGTAATCCAATCTGTACTCATTTTAGTGTGAGAGAGGTTTTCTTTATTCGATTTTGCAAAATTGAGCACCCAACCCAGTAGTGTTTTATTGACTATGCAAAGGCTTTGGATTGTGTGGATCATGACAAGCTATGGACAACATTGCGAAGTATGAGTATTCCGGAACACTTAATTTTGCTCATGAGGAATCCGTGAATAGACCAAGAGGCGGTTGTTCAAACAGAACATGGAAACATTGAATGGTTTAAAATTAAGATAGGTGTGCGACAGAGTTGTATTCTTTTACCATACTTATTCAACCTGTATGATGAGCAAATAATCCGAGAAGCTGGATTATGTGAAGAATGTGGGGTAAGGATTGGAGGAAGTCTTATTAACAACCTTCCTCCAACCTGCGATATGCAGATGATACAGCCTTGCTTGCTGAAAGGGAAGAAGACTTAAAATATTTACTGATGAAGATCAAAGACCACAGCCTTTGGTATTGATTGCATCTCAATGTAAAGAAAACAAAAATCCTCACCACTGGGCCAATAAACAACATTCTTATCAACAGAGAAAAGATTGAAGTTGTCAAAGACTTCATTCTTCTTGAATCAACTATCAACACTCATGGAAGCAGCAGTCAAGAAATCAAATGATGTATTACATTAGGCCAATCTGCTGCGCAAGACCTTTTTAAAGTGTTGAAGAGCAAAGATGTCAGCTTGAGGACTAAGGTGCGCCTGACCCAAGCCATGGTATTTTCAATAACCTCATATGCATGCAAAAGCTGGACAGTGAGCAAGAAAGACCTTAGTAGAATTGATATTTTTTAGTTATGGTGTTAGAGGAGAATACTGAAAGTGCCATGGGCTGTCAAAAGAACCAACAGATCTGTGTTGGAAGAAGTGAGATGTGTAGACAGAGTGCTCCTTGGAGGCCAGGATGGCCAAACTTCGTCTCTCATACTTTGGACATGTTGTCAGAAGGGACCAGTCACTGGAGAAGGATATCCTGTTTGGTAAGGTGGAGGGTCAGAGAAAAAGAGGAAACCCCCAGCGAGATGGATTGACGAAATGGCAGTATCAATGGGCTCAAGTGTGGTCACAATTGTGAGGTTGTCCCAGGACCAGGCAGTATTTCATTCTGTTGTGCATAGGGTCGCTATGAGTTGGTACCGACTCTTTGGCATCTAACAACAACAACAACAACAACAACCTGGTAGAGGCACCCAACCCAGTAGACACAGGCAGATGAGCCACATGGCCTGTGGCAAACAGTTTTATTCCCCTGTCTCAAAAAAACCCCTCCTCCAGTTCCAGTTCCCCAGTCACAATTCTACCAGCACCTCCCTTTCCCCCTCCCCACAGAGAAGTCAAAATGGCTTGCTCATGGTCTATTGACTGTATTCTTATTTAAAATTCCTAGTCCTGGAATAGATTTCTTTCCTCCTTTTCCCCAATGCATCTTGCTTATATATCCCTGGGTGAGATTCAAAAATCAGTCTGCCTGGTCTAGCAATCTCATGAGCCTTTATATTCCTGAAGATGGACCACGGCCACAAGAGTTATGTTTCACAGTGCTAACCACCATGAAGAACTTAGCAAAAAGAGGGAAAAAAGCAAGAGCTGAAGTCATAGTCATGAACTAAAGTGAAGCAAAAGTAAGCAACAGAAATGAAGTAGAGATAGAGAAAGGAAAAAGAGCAAAAACCATGAAAGGAGATGAAGTTGTAGCAAAGAAAGGCGACCGAGAAGTGGAGATCTCAGATTCCGTGGCTGCTACAAAGTCCCTTATTCTGGACCAACATTTAACAGTGTCATCCTAGGAAAGACTGGATTGCCTCATAGCATCAAATTAGGCAGAATACATTACCGAAGCAAAAGTCCATTCAGAAAAGACAAAAGTCCTGTTGAACAGGAAAAGGTAGAAACATTAACTGCCTTTCCCCGCCAATGCTAATCATGTTACAGAATGGGACCAATCTTCCCCACCCAGGAGACAAGCTAGAATGTTAATCAGGTCACCAAACAGGACCAATCCCCCTGGTTTCCCTCCTGTCCTCAACTCTAACCCCATATAAGCCAGTGTTGACCTCCATTTGGCGCTCAGAATCTGGAGAAATTAGCTCCTCTGAGCCAGCCAGCTTAATAAAATCTGAAACTCTACTTGACCTCTCTGAGTGGCCTCTGTTTCTTCAATGACAGATCAAGAGCTGCAGTGACACTCTCGAATCTAAAACTGCCGTAACACTGTGAAGGAACCTAATGATAATTTAACTCCTGAGGAAAGAGATACAACGACTTTTCTGCCTGTAGCTGGCAGTAAAAATTTGTCCAAGGGATTTGGAACAGTTTTTCTCTATATTAGGAAAGGTTCGAGATGTAAAGATGATTTCTGATAGAAATTCAAAATGTTCCAAAGGAATTGCTTATGTGGAGTTTGTCACTGTTAGCTCCATGCTTCTAAGCCATAGGATTAACTGGACAACGTGTCTTAGGAGTGCCAATCATAGCAAAAGCATTACAGGCAGAAAACAACAGAGCTGCAGCAATGGCAAACAATCTACAAAAGGGGAGTGCTGGACCTATGAGACTTTATGTGAGCTCTTCACACTTTAACATAACTGAAGATATGCTTCGGGTGATCTTTGAGTCATTTGGAAGAATTGAAAGTATACAGCTCATGGATAGTGAAATGGGCCAATCCAAGGAATACACATTTATTACATTATCTGATTCAGAATGTGCCAAAAAGGTACTGGAACAACTTAGTATATTTGAATTACCTGGGCCAATAAAAGTTATTCATGACACTGAATGCACTGATGCTTCCAGGGCTAGATCATTTTTGGACAGTGAAGAACTGGAAAGGACTGAAATTGATCTGGGAACAATTGGTCATCTTCGATTGATGACAAGACTTACAAAGGGTATAGGTTTGCAGATTCCACCAGCAGCTCAACAGGCTGTACAATGTCCTTTAGTGCTGTGGCAGATTTACAGACAAGACTTTCCCAGCAGACTGAAGTTTCAGCTTTAGCCGCTGCTGCCTCTGATCAACCACTTGCAACACAGTGTTTCCAACTATCTAACATGTTTAACCCTCAAACAGAGGAAGAAGTTGGATGGGATACAGAAACTAAGGAGGATGTAATTGAAGAGTTTAGTAAACATGAAGGAGTTATTCATATTTATGTCGATAAAAATTCAGCTCAGAGCGCTGTGTATGTGAAGTGCTCATCAATTGCTGCAGCTATTGCTGCTGTCAGTGCATTACACGGCGGGTGGTTTGCTGGTAAAATGATAACAGCAGCATATGTACCTCTTCCAACGTATTACAACCTCTTTCAGGATCCATGATAGCAACACAACTAACTGCTGGTTCCAAGTAGACCACGAAGGAAAGTAGTCCCTTATTTTATTTTTCCTTTCTTGAGAATTCATCTTCAGTTATCTTTTATTTAGATACAAATTAAGAGGCAAGGGTCTACTGTCATTTGTACACAATTCCTGTTATTTTGAAAAAAATAAAAATGTTAACAGGAAGAAAAAAAAAAAAAGATAATGAAAATTTTCCATGAATTTTTTGAAGCTCCCAAATCCTGGGGTGGCACTGTGGGTTAATGAGCTAGACTGCAAAGTCAGTTTGAACTGCAAGGTTGGTGGTTCAAGCTCACCAGCTGCTCCTTGGAAACCCTCTACAGGATTGCTATGCGTCAGAACCGACTCAATGGCACTTAACAACAACAACAACATTTCCTTTCTTTCTTCATCATTCCAAACAGAAACTCTGTACCTGTTAAGTAATAAACTTCCCATTCCCCTTTCCAGCCCCAATCCCAAGTAACCTTTCTGACTCTGAATTTCCTGACTCTATGAATTTATCTACTTTCGATAGTTCATATAAGTAGAATCACATAATATTGTCCTTTAACATTAGATCTAACATCTTTTGCAAGTTACACAAAGATCCCTCTGAAACCCAAACTAGAATCCCATAGATCTAGTAAAGAAACAGCTCAGATGATGCTTTTATTTAAAACACAAGTCTAGTCTTGTTCTAGAGCAGGTTTTTTAGCAGGGCAAAGAGGAAGCTATGTCACTGGACTGTAACAAAAACAGTCAGATCAGTACAATCATTTCTCCTCTCTGTTGTGTGGGTGGGTGTGAACAGCTCCCTGGGGAGCATCTCTGAAATTTCACAAGGTCAATTAGCAATTGTCATGAGCTTCAACATAATTGTTTAAAAGGTTTAGTTATGATGAAAAACCTGCAAACTGCATCTGTATCATAAGACAGAATTTTTAAAAAATGTTTTATTGTGAATTATGTGATAGTTTACATGGGAGAACATTAGTTTTTACATTCATCCTATTGTATATCATTTCATTGCCATGGTTACAATCCCCTCCATGCATCATCAGCCAACCACAGGGTGTACACTACAAGCCTGCCCCCTGGTTGTCAGCACACAGCCCCTCTCCCTCTCTGTGTCTGAAGACCCCAACAGCTCCATCTCTCCACATCATCTTCTCTGCCTCCATCTCAGGCATCACTGCTTCTCTGGGTAGGGTTCCGCTCACCGCTCTTCTCTCTTGTTGGTCTCAGGGACCTCCACTCCTAGACTGCAAAGTTAATCACTCCGCTCCTTGCTACAAACAATAAGATGGGATTTTGTAATAAAAACACCCAGCCCAAACATACTGACACTGAGTTAATTCCAACCTATAGTGACACTGTATAGGGTTTGCGAGGCTGTGAATTTTTACAGGAGCAGAAAATGTCAGTTTTCTCCTGTTGATTGGCAGGTGGGTTTGAACTGCTGACCTCGTGGTCTGCAGTCCAATACTTATTCTACAGATCCACCAGGGCATCTTAAATAAAAACACATAATACACATAAAAGCTCCTTATGGAAAAAAGAAGGCACCCAGAATTCAAAGTAATGTGAATCCAGGCTTTTAAATTTTTGTTCTTTTCTAAATGTTGATTGTTGTTTATGCCATTAAAAGCTTTGGGACATTCAATAACTAAAATAATGTCAGTGTGGCCTCTCTTTCCTTTTTTATCCCTTAATCACATTCTCTCTTCAAATAACACTATTATTGTTAGAAATACAAAAAGCAATGTTTTTTTCCTATGAACTCCTAGTACCTATGAAACACAGCGGGGACAAAAAAGTCTTGGGAGTTATCTGTCAACTGTGACAGACCGTCTTCTGGTTCCTTGACTCATGGGACCGATACAGGTAGCAATAAGTGAACGACTTATTGTGATGTGACAAGCACAATCACGTATATTAATTTTCATATCTATTAAATATGAGAATTTGGGGATCTGATGACCACAAGGTGTTCGAAGCAGTGAATAACTCTATACGAGTACTTGATCTTTGACTTAATAGTTAAAGAACTTTATTGTGTGTTCGTTGCATTCCTGTCAAGAACAAGAAAGCTGGATGGAACTCTTCAGCCAACAAGTCAGCAAAACTATATAGAGGGTCTATTAGGCCATCGGCACTGTGGAAAAAATGGCAGCATCCGCAGGACAAGAACTGGCCCTTGACCTCAAGGAGTTTACAAGAAACTTTATAAGGCACACACAGAAGAACCTCCCAAAGACAATATGCCTAATCTGGTGAAAATTGTGCTGTAGAAGTTCAAGTGTGGACAAGTGGGATTGGTGCTAGAGTAGTCATGGAGACACAGGAACTTGGGATAGATCTCAGAGTTCACGTGATTTGGATAGATAAAGAAATGGTCAGACCTTCCAGGTGCAGTGAAAAAAGGCTGGAGGAATGAATAAGTTTGGCTGGGGTCCTTTTTCATGGTGGAGAAGCTGGCCATCCAGAGCCTTACCCTTATGCTTTTGCTAGTATGTTCCTATTAACAAAATTTATAATGACAAACATTCCAGAAGCTCCATTAATCCTTTATAAAGGGCCCTACTTGTCCTTCCTGGCTGAGGCATTTGGTGGTGATTCTCTTTCCTCTCAAAAAATGTCTCCTTGGGCATATGCA
>NW_006408597.1:4049504-4050812 GCF_000296735.1 Chrysochloris asiatica
CTGGCTTGAACCTCTGGAAGTTCTCTGTCAATGTATGCTTGCAGCCATTTCTGTATTACCTTTAGTAAAACCTTACTCACATGGGATATCAAAGAGATTGTCCGATGATTTTCGCATTCTGTTGGGTCACCTCTCTTTGGAATGGATACAAATAGGGATCTCTTCCAATCTCTCGGCCAGATAGTTGTCTTCCAAATTTCTTGGCAGAGATGAGTTAGTGCCTGCTGTGCCACCTCACTTTCTTGAAGATTTTAATTTTTATTCCATCTATTCCTGGTGCCTTGTTCTTTGCCAAATCCTTCAATGCACCTTGGATTTCCACCTTCAGTATCGTTGGCTCTTGATAAAATGCTACCTCTTGAAACGGTTGAACATTAACCATTTCCTTTTGGTACAGTGACTTTGTGTATTCCTTCCATCTTCTCTTGATGCAATCTACATCATTCAATAATTTGCCTAGAGAATCTTTCAATACCAAAAGTCGAGGCTTGAATTTTTTCTTCAGTTCCCCCAGCTTGAGAAATGCTAAGTGTGTTCTTCCTTTTTTGTTTTCTGATTCCAGATCTTTGCACATTTTTTTGTAATATTTGGCTTTATCTTCTCGAGCTGATCTTTGAAATTTTCTGTTCAGCTGTTGGAACTCCTCATTTCTTCCATTTGCTTTAGCATCTCTATGCTGGAGAGCAAGATTCAGTGTCTCTTCTGACATCCATTTTGACCTTTTCCTTCTTTCTTGTCTTCTTAATGACTTTCTGCTTTCTTCATGTATGATGTTCTTGATGTCATCCACAACTCTTCTGGTCTTTGGTCTTTAGTGTTTAATATATCAAATCTGTTCTTCAGATGATCTCTAAATTCAGGTGGGATATATTCAAGGTCATATTTTGGCTCTCGTGGACTTGTTTTCATTCCTTCAGCTTCAGTCTGAATTTGCATATAAGCAATTGATGGTCTGTTCCACAGTTTGCCCCGGCCTTGTTTTGGCTGATGAATGGAGCTTTTCCACCCTCTCTTTTCACAGATGTAGTCAATTTGACTTGTATGTATTCCATCTGGTGAGGTCCATGTGTATAGTCATCTCTTATGCTGTCTAAAGAAGATATTTGAAATGAACAAATCATTGATTTTGCAGATTTCTATCATGCATTCTCCAGCATCATTTCTGTCACCAAGGCCATATTTTCCAACCATTGATCCGTCTTTTTTGCTTCCAACCTTTGCATTCCAATCACCAGTAATGATCAATATATCTTGACTGCATGTTTGATCGATTTCAGATTGAAGAAGTTGATAGAATTCTTCTATTTC
>NW_006408597.1:4050912-4052146 GCF_000296735.1 Chrysochloris asiatica
CAATAGTGAATAATTGTTATCAGTACTGATTGTGAGGGTTGGAAATGTAAAGGTAGACTGTTTGTAGCAAAACGAGGGGAGTGATTGACTTTTCAGTCTAGGAGCCGAGGTCCCTGGGACCATCAAGGGAGAAGAGCGGAGAGCAGGACCGTACCCAGAGAAGCAGTGATGCCAGAGATGGAGGCAGAGAAGATGACGTGGAGAGATGGAGCAACTGGGGACTTTAGACCCAAAGAAGGAGAGGGGCTGTGTGCTGATGACCAGGAGGCAGGCTTGCAGGGTATACCCTTTGGTTGGTTGATAATGCATGGAGGGGATTGTAACTATGGCAATGAAATGATATATGACAGGATGAATATAAAGCTAATGTTCTCCCATGTAAACTATGACGTAATTCACAATAAAACATTGAAAATAAAAAGTCTCCTTTTTGTGGCTCTTTCTTCTTTCTTCTGTCTTGCTTCTGCTACAGACATCCATGACATCCACCGATGACTAGAGAAGTGGCTGAGCTGGGTCCTACCATAAAAGGAAACATCTGTCAAAAAACTCGAATAGACAGTTCACCAAACAGTACATTCAAATGACCACCAAACACATGAAAAGATGTTCAACATCATTAGCTATCACCCACACACCCACTGCCATTGAGTTGATTCCGAGTTATAGCAATTCTAGGTATGGTTTCTGAGGCTAAATCTTTACATGGGCAAAAAGCCTCATCTTTCTTCCTCAGAGTGGCTGGTGGGTTTGAACTGCCAACCTCTGGCTAGCAGTTCAATGCTTATCCTACAACATCACTAGAGCTCCTTCAGATAGATGTAAATCAAAACCACAATGAGATACCATTTCATTCCCACTAGGATGAGTGTGGCGCTGTGGGTTCATGCACCAGAACCAGACTGAAAAGCTGTTTGAACTGCAAGGTTGGCAGTTCAAGCTCACCAGCAACTCCTCGGAAACCCTATACAGGGTCACTATGTGTCGGAACCGACTCGGCACTTCACAACAACAGGATGACTGATGTAAAAAAATTTTTAAACAAAATACCAAATGTTGCTGAGAATGTGGGGAAATTGAAACCCTTATTTATTGCTAGTAGAAATGCAAAGTGATACAGCCATTGTGGAAAACAATATGGCAGATCCTTTAAAAATTAAAAATACAGCTACCATTGTTGTTGTTAAGTGCCGTCGAGTCGGTTCCGACCCATAGCGACCCTGTACAGGGTTTC
>NW_006408597.1:4058061-4067856 GCF_000296735.1 Chrysochloris asiatica
ATATCGATGTTTATGCGTTACATTTAATTTTTGACAACTTCCAATTTTCCCAGATTCATACTTCGTACATTCCATGTTCTGATTTTCAATGGATGTTTACAGCTGTTTCTCTTCATTTTGAGTTGTGCCCATCAGCAAACGAAGGTCCTGCGGGCTTTTCTCCCACGGGCTTTACTCCATTCGTGTCATCACGGTCAAGTGTACTTTGAGGAGGCAGCTCTTCCCCAGTCGCATTTTGAATGCCTTCTAACCTGAGGGGCTCATTTTCCAGCACTATATCTGACAGTATTTCTCTGCTGTTCATAAGGTTTTCAGTGACTAAATATTTGGAAGTAGTTCATCACTCCTTTTTCCTAGTCTGTCTTCGTCTCAAAGCTCATCTGAAACCTGTCCACCATGGGTGACCCTGCTGGTATTTAAAATGCCAGTGGCATAGCTTTCAGAATCACAGCAACTCACAAGCCACCACAGTACGACAAACTGACAGATGAATGGTAGCGTAGTGGTTACAAATTGGGCTGTGAACCTCAAGGTCAGCAGTTTGAAACTACCAGCTGTTCCCCAGGATAAGGTTTTATGCTCCTGTAAAAATTTACAGCCTCGGAAACCCTGTAAAGGGTCACTATGAATCAAACCAACTCCACAACACATAACCACCACCACCACCAGGGGAGTTTTGCAGATTCCTGGTCTGGAACTGTGGGCTAATGTGTCAGACTGCAAAGTTGTTTGAACTACAAGGTCGGTGGTTCAAGGTCACCAGCAGTTCCTTGGAAACCCTATACAGGGTTGCTATGGGTCGGAATTTGACTCGATGGCACTTAACAACAACAATAGGGGAACATTGCAAAAGTAAAATACAGATCTCTGGATCCTACTCTTACCTAGTAAACTGGAATCCTTGGAACTAGAAGGACCTAGAATCCCTGGTCTTAGAAGGACCAGGGATTCTGATGCAGGATTGGAGTAGAAAATTGGCTAGTTCAAGATCCACTCAGCTTCACTTACCTATGACTCAGCAATTAATAAATTTGCTCTTATTTGGTCTGTATCCTTCTTAGGTAATGGGTTTCATGCATCTGTTACCTACAATTTGAATTTATATTCCTTTTTATTATTCCTAAGCATAGTGGCCCTATAGTATGAACACTGGACTACAAACCACAAGGTCTGCAGTTTGAGCCCACCAGCCACTCTGTGGGAAAAAGATGAGACTTTCTGCTTTGGCAAAGATTTATAGCCTCAGAAACCCCGTACAAGGTCTCTATAAGTTGGAACCAACACAATGGCACTCAAGATCAACAAGCTGAACTCTACTGGAACTTTGTGACATTGAAATCCTAGGATTTGGGAATTTGAGAGATGAGCTCATATGGATATTACTCAAGCTATAGGTTCATTCAGTTCACCCTCAGGGCATACCTTGCGGTCACATGCCCATTCTTGAGATTTTTCTTGGTTTATGAACAGCTCTGGTTTTTATCAAGTGACTCATTCTGCATCAGCTAGACAACCTTTGTCTAACTTGTGCAATTGAAGAATCATTGTATCTGTTTGTGTCATTCTTGTGACCTGGGACAGCTGGTGCTTAAGGTCATTCAGGACTGGTGAGAATTTGTGAGCTTGAATTAAACTCCTGTTATACGTCTACCTAGCCTATTAGCTTTGGAGAGACTAGGAAGGAAAATATACTTTTAGCTAAGAACTCAGTGACTCATGTATTTCTTTGGAATGACAATTCAAATGGTAAGAGCATTTATGGTAAAGTGTACAAGAGAGTACAATAGAGAAGAATACTAAGATCATGTATCTCCAAATAGCAAGAAATAAGAGGAGAGGGTCTGGTTCAACTTCATCAAAGTCTCTTTTTGAAAAGAGGCTTAGTGGTTGGAGATGGAGAATCACAATTTGTATGATCATTGTGGAATCTCCAGGTATTCCTTAGAGAGTCAAAGTTTCCGAGTAGTCTTATCTACATGTAGAAGAGAGAGGCATAAGAGTTGGAAGAAAAGTGTTACCAGGGGATAACCTGTACATTCCCCTAGGCAAGTTAGGTCTGGCCAGGATCTCTCTGGACTCTTGGTTTGGTGCTGTAGGATCAGCACTGGACTTCAAATCATAAGGTCAGCAGTTCAAACCCACTAGCTGTTCCTTGGGAACCCTATATAGGGTCACTAAAGTCGGAACCAACTCACTGACACTTAACAACAAGAAGAATATTTGCTGGAGATGGGTTGACATTTTCTAATATTTCCAGTGCTGAGATTTCTGGTTACATTCCTTTGGGACCTCTAAAGTGACCCTGTAATCAACTGGGGTTATTAGGAGACAGATCTCCAGGGTCTAGTTCACCCAAGATAAAAATTCTGTGACCTCTGATTCCAATACAGAAGCTCACAAAAGATGCTCTGGCTTCTAGATGACCAGCATTCAAAGTAATGATAGCTTTCCCTACCATTTCCTTTCATCTAGAGATTTCAAAGCATCTCACAAATGTATGCTCATCTCATAAATAGCTGAGTAAGCCATATCTCTGACATTCATCTTTTTTGTTTGTCCTCTCATAAATTGATGGCTGAACTGGAGATAGAACATCAGCCTCCAGATTCAGGATCTCTGAATGTTCATACTATCGCTTCGCTCCCCAGTCTTGAAGCAGTTCTTGCTTCTACGACATGGCATAGTTCTTTGAGGGCCTCGTGTATCAGATCTGCTGGCTTCTTTGCTGTCATCACCTCCCACTGATTGCATTTCTGGTGTCCTGGCAACTGGTGCCTAGGCTGCCCTGGGTATGAGAATTATTGAAAGGTCTCTTGGGATTCCTCACGACCGCAGGAACATCAAGGTGTCTTCTGACTGTCTTTCACCTTTCTGACCCCCCACCAAGTAGAAAGATGAAGCCAAGAGCTTTTGAGGAAGGGAGGAATGGGAAGGAAGAGGTTTTTTCTTTTCCCTCAGGTTGTCCTCTTGTTTCTAGGGAAGGGACTGAGGCCATGAACCTTGGCCCCAGTGGGAGGAGGCGGGGATTAGCAGAATGGGCCTTTGTTTCCATTATCCACTCAGAGGGAGCTGACTTACTTTCATTGGAGAGGGGGTGACTCAGCACAGACCCTTGACTGGAAAATTGTCTGAGTCCTAAGGGGAAGTAGCAAAGGGATATAGTTTTGTCTGGCGCTTTCATTTTGTTTTCAGACCAGAAATGCTTCATTTCATCAGAGGCGGCTAGGCTTCCCCTGTTTCCAGTGCTGGCAACTCTGAACAGAATTTCTCCCAAAGGAATGACCTTGTCTATAGGATTCCAACACAGGCAGGCAGCAGGATTCCAAATCTGGAGTACAGGGATAGCCCTGTTCACAGTGCTGGAAAGCTTTATTTAGTCTTACTCCACCATTGTGTTTTTACCTACTAATTACTATAACCACTAGTGATCATTATATGATAATTAGCACATGCCTTTTTTATACTCCCAGAGCACCACCCCAAAATAAATGATTGTATGTGTGGGGTAGGGGACAAGGCTGCTCCTAGAGACAATTCCTGACTCATTCATTCATTCACTAAATATTTAGTAAAATATTGTGGGCCAGGCCCTGTGCTAAGTAGTTGTGAATTGCATGGGTGTGGTCCTTGGTGTTACAGGCTGATACACTGCAGGATAAACATGCCCTAACCAAAACCCTGTACAGGGTCGCTATGGGTCGGAACCGACTCGTCGGCACTTAACAACAACAACAACAACAACCAAGTTTACTCCTGGGATGGGTGTATCCAAAGGGGAAGTGCTGTGGCATCTAACCCAGTGTTGGTTGGGAGAGGGGATTTCAGTCAGGAGGCCCTTGTAGTAGATAACTTTTAAAGTGAGATCTGTGGGATGTACAAGTAGGAGATAGTTGTATAAATTCCCTAAAACATAAATTTCAACTCATAGCTTCCTCTTCACCTTAACTCTTTAAGATAGCAACTAGATTATGCCAGACAGTGGCTGCAAGTCTGTAAAATTACTCTTCTGTAAAATGCAAAATTACTCTTCTGTAAAATGTGATGCTACTTTGAAAAAGTGTAAAATTCGTCATGCGTGGGAGATGTGATTATTGTATCTCACCAAAGAGAGTATTTCAGGAAGGAGGATGGTACCAGGGAGATAGGCATGAAGATTGGTTTATTCTGTGATTTCTACCAGGTCTCTATACCCTTGTGATGCTTTGGAGTCTGGGATGGGAAATCCATATGTTTGTCTGTCTCTTTTTGAGCTGCAGCAACATCCTACTTATCAGCTACTGCACTGACAGACACTGATGATGTCCTTTTGCAGGAAACTAACAGGAAAGGAAAGAAAGCCTACCACTAACTACACTTCCTGAGAGTGAAATAGAGATGCTGCTGCTCAGGTTGCTGTAGGAAAAGGCTTCGTAAATAAATACACCATCCCTATTGTGTGACCTGACTTCCAGGGGCCAGGTCCTCATCTCCTCGCTCATCCTTTCCCTTCTACAATGGGCTAACCTGCAGAATGGTAGGCATAGCTTTCATCTGGCTCTTGAGAAATACTGAAACCTATAGGTCTGCTATGTCTCAAACACAGAACAAAAGAAGTTGTAAGGAGAGAAAAGTAACAGGAAGAGGAACTTGATGTTGACAGGCACCCCCCTCCCCTTTTAGCCTCACTGAACTCTTGCAATAACTTCTGCTTTGAGTGTTTCTGCATACAAATTTGGTAATGTCTGGGAATACATCAAGAAGGAAAAGGACAGAGCTAGTGTATCTTAGAAAATCAGTGGGCTTGTTTAAATCACAGCTGCACAAGTGACTTGATTTGGAAGCAAAGGTATAAACTGTCATTATCTGTGAATATTTATTGAGTTCTAATCATGCAGCGTTGTATCCTTACACCATACTTATTCAATCTGTATGCTATATATACTGAGCAAATTATCCAAGAAGCTGGATTATATGAAGCAGACCATGGCATCAGGATTGGAGGAAGACTCGTTAACAACCTATGATATCTAGAAGATGCAACTTGCTTGTTGGAAGTGAAGAGGACTTAAAATACTTACTGATGAAGCTCAAAGACTTCAGTATGTATTGCACCTCAATGAAAAGAAAACAAAAATCCTCGCAACAGGACCAATAAATAACATCATGATAAATGGAGAAAAGATTGAAATTGTCAAAGACTTCATTTTGCTTTGATTCACAATCAACACTCGTGGAAGCAGCAGTCAAGAAATCAAACGATGTATTGCATTAGGCAATCTGTTGCACAAGACTTCTTTAAAGTGCTCAAGACTAATGTGCACCTGACCCAAGCCATGGTATTTTCAATAGCTTCATATGTATGTGAAAGTTGAACAGTGAATAAGGAAGACTGTAGAGCAATCAATGCATTTAAGTTATGATGTTCAAGAAGAATATTAAAAGTACCCTGGACTGCCAGAAGAACAAACCAATCTTTGTTGGAAGAAGTACAGCCAGAATGCTCCTTACTTCAGACATGTTATCAGAAGGAACCAGTCCCTAGAGAAGGGCCTCATACTTGATTAACTGGAGGGTCAGCAAAAAGGAGGAAGATTCCCAAGGACATGGATTGACACAGAAGAAGCAGCAGTGGGCTCAAACTTAACAACCATTGTGAGGTTGGCCTAGGACCTGGCAGTGTTTTGTTGCATAGGGTCTCTATGAATCGGAACTGACTCTATGGCACCTAACAACCACCACCATGTAGCACCACAGTGGGAAACTGTTTAAGAAGATGACTCGGAATCTGGAAGCAGTTTCAGCCTAAAGTGTCCTAAGTAGTTTCCTTGGGATGTGAAGTCTGTTCCAATTCATAACGAACCTGTATAGGATTTCCCAGGAGTGACTGGTGAACTTGAACTGCTGACCTTGCAGCCCAATGCATTAACCCACAGCACCATTTCTTCGATTAGGAACATGAATAGAAGAAAAAGAACATATGTAAATATGGGAGTAAGAGAGAATTAGAATAGATACTCCCTAGTCTAAAAAGACTCTGGTAGCATAGTGGTTATGAATTGAGCTGCAAGCTGCAAGGTCAGCAGTTCAAAACTACTAGCTGTTCCGTGGGAGAAAGATAAGGCTTTCTGCTCTGGTAAAGATTTACAGCCTCAGAAACCCTGTACAGGGTCACTATGAGTCAGAACCAACTCCATGGCATACAACCACCACCACCAGTCTAAAAAGACGGGACTTGGACTTTTATCTTTCTACAGTGTTGAACTCCTGGTACGTCTCTGTAGGAGCAGCAATGCATTCAAACCACAAGGTCGACAGTTCAAACCCATCAGCCGGCCCTCAGAAACCTTATACAGGGTCACTATGAGTC
The DNA here is from genome assembly GCF_000296735.1 of Chrysochloris asiatica. Taxonomy (NCBI): domain Eukaryota; kingdom Metazoa; phylum Chordata; class Mammalia; order Afrosoricida; family Chrysochloridae; genus Chrysochloris; species Chrysochloris asiatica. Next base: position 4,064,408 of record NW_006408597.1, read on the forward strand.
AGATGCTAAGGAGCTCTGGTAGCGTAGTGATTATGACTCGGGCTGCTGATCTCAACAGCAGCAGTTCCAAACTACCAAGCGTTCCATGGAAGAAAGAAGAGGCTTTCTGCTCTTGTAAGGGTTTACAGCCTCGGTAACCCTATGGAGGGAGGGTTGTTGTTGAGTCAGAACTGACTGGACAGCACTTAACAAAAACAGCATTTTGGGTTTAGGTCTCATTTATACTTAGAGAAAGGAGTTCTGGTAGTGCAGTGGTTATGAGTCAGGCTGCTAACTTCAAGGTCAGCAGTTCGAAACTACCAGCTGTTCTGCGGGAGAAGATGAGGCTTTCTGTTCCGGTAAAGATTCACAGCCTCAGAAACCCTATGCAGGGTCGCTATGAGTCAGAACCTACTCCACAGCACACAGCCACCACCACCATCACCACCATACTTAGGGAGTTTTTTCTATTTTTCTCATATGATAATCATGGGTGAGCCCTGAGCAAATGACTCAAAGCCAAAATAATGGGATTTCCTTGATTAGATTCCTCATTTTCCTCGGCCAGGGGCCAACTCTTAATATCCTCCTTCTCTTCTAACAGGGGTGGAGAACCTTTATTCTGCCATTTGGATATTTATAGCATTATTCAAGGGCCCTACAAAATTGTCAACTTAAAACTTAGCCTACTAATGTGATGGCTGGAACTGTCGTTGCCTTGCCAGGGGCAGACCAAATGATTTCGTGGGTTTGGCGCTGTGGGTTAATGCACCAGATTGCAAAGTCATTTGAACTGCAAAGTCCGCTGTTTAAGCTCACCAGTCACTCCTCGGAAACCCTGTATAGGGTCGTTATGGGTCAGATCCGACTTGACAGCACTTAACAACAGTAACATATGATCCACAGGTCAAACGTTCCCCACCCCTGTCTTATAAGGAAGCTAGCTTTGACCCAGGCCTGCTGGGTCACTCCAAGGTGGTAATGATCTTTCTTTTATGTTGCAAACTGAACTCTTGCCTCTCCCAACTTTTCTAATTGTAAAATTGCTTTTCATTCAGTCTCTTGGTCCTTAGTGTTCCCAAACCAGGTGTGGAAACCTCTTCTGGTGTTTCCTTATTTCAGCCATAGAACCTGTGTAGTACCTTTCTGACTCAGCGGACTACACAGTTTATTTTTGAAAGGGATAAAGGTCACACAGTCTAGTCCCTGCTTACTCTCTGGCCACACTCACCTTTCTCTGGAACCTGGATGGAGGCAGACATAGAGTTTCCTGCAAAAAGAAGTGATGAAATGATTAACCCGTCTTACTGGTTTTGAACAGACCCTTTTTGGTATAGAGATTGCAGGAAATTAGACTGAGCTGTATCTTTGGTAATGACATTTTATGAACCAAAAATCTGGAACTATGGTTTTCCAAATACAAAGTGCTCATGGAAAAACAGGACAAAATATTTGAAAATAAAACAATTGTGGAAAAGTTACCATTGTTAGAGCATATTCATCCCAGTTGTTTGGAGAGGCAACCCGACATCAGACACTCATTAATAATGTTATTAATAATGAATAGTTATTGAGTACTTGAAGTTGCTGGTTTGTGTAAACAGCTAATATGCTTTGACTGCTAACTGAGAGATTTCTGTTCAGGTCTTGGCTAGCTACTTCTGAAACATCGGCCATCGGAAAACCTATGGAGCACAGTTCTACTCTGACATATATGGGTTCTCCAGTAGTCAGAATCGAACTGAGAGCAACTGGTTTCATTATTGAAACTTACTATGTGTCAGGCCCTGAGATATAGATATTATCTAATTTATTTCTCATAATAGGTTTCCTTTTAGTAGCTAGAAGTTAAAATCAGCCATCATATACTCAATAATAACAATTAATAATAATAGTCATTAACAACATTATCAGACTCTGAATTGATATTCTCTTATTGAATCTTTAAAATCATCGATAACTATTATTATCACCATTATCATCATCTTGAGGAAGGCTGTTTCTAAAATGGGTTCCAATCATCCCCTGCCTTCTACTATTTATACCATTGTATAAATTTATCCTCTTCTCTTGAGTGTGGGCTGGACCTAATGACTACTTCTGGTTACTTCTGTAGTTAAATTACAAATCACACTCTCGCACTCTCTTGTTGGCTCTCTCTCTTGCCCTGTAGCTTGCTTGCTCTGAAGAAGTAAGCTGCCATACTGTGAGATCCTCTGTGGAGAGACTCACAAGACCAACAATGCATGAGCAACTAAGGCTTTACTCTAAGGTCTGTGAGGAACTGAATCCTGCCAACCACAAAGTGAGTGAACTAGGAAGCTGCTCCATCCTAGTACAGTCTTGAGAAGACTCCAGAAAGATTTAGAGCCAGAGGATCCAGCTAAGCTGCTCCAGCATTTCTGACCCACAGAACCTGTAAGATACCAAAACCAAAGCCAAACCCACTGCCACTGAGTCAATTCCAATCACAACAACCCTACATAGGGTTTCCAAGACTGTAAATCTTTATGGGGCAGAAAGCCTCATCTTTCTCCCACAGAGCAGCTGGTGGGTGTGAATTGCTGACCTTGCAATTAGCAGCCCAATGACTAACCCACAGTACCACCAGTGCTCCTAAAATGGTAAGATAATAAATGTTATTTCAAGCTACTAACTTTTTGGGATAATTTGTTATATCACAAAAGGTAACAAATGTATTTTCAATTTTTTCGATGAAGAAACTAAAGCTTAGGAAGATGAACCAACTTTTCTGAAAGTTGTTGAGCTAGTAAACTGCAGAGGATCTGAACATTTAGGTTCAGAATCTAAGTTCAAGTCTATTTTCTTCTGAGGTTCCAAGTGATTGGGAAACTGAATACTAGAAGGCATTCTACTCTCTAAAATCCTTGGAGTATAGCCATGTTTCCAGGAAACTCTTTTTGTATGTGTAAAACAGGGGTAGATAAAACTTTAAAGCTACAGACTTTGAGCAGTCACTCCCCACTGCAGAAGAATGATTGGTCCACCCATGGATCTGGCGATAGTAACCTGGGCTTCCATTCAATAATACAATGACTGAGCTAAAAGTTGCAGTCCACTCATGTTACAAGTACTCAAGCCATCTTACCTATAATATTATAAGGGACACATGCATTTTTTAGGACAAAAATGCATATATTGAGTATTGAGAAGGTGGTAGTGGTTATGTACCATGGAGTTGGTTCTGACTCACAGTGACCCTGCATAGGGTTTCCGAGGCTATAAATCTTTACAGGAGCAGAAAACCTCATCTTTCTCCTGTGGAACAGCTGGTAGTTTTGAACTGCTAACTTTGAGGTTAGTAGCACGATTTGTAACCACTACGCTACCAGAAGTCCTTATTGAGAAGGTTGTTGTTGTTGTTGTTAAGTGCCATCGAGTCGGGTCCGACCCATAGCGACCCTGTACAGGGTTTCCGAGGGTGTAAATCTTTACGGGAGTAGAAAGCC
>NW_006408597.1:4067956-4072381 GCF_000296735.1 Chrysochloris asiatica
GAGGGTGTAAATCTTTACGGGAGTAGAAAGCCTCATTTTTCTCCCGCGGAGCAGCTGGTAGCTTCGAACCGCTGACCTTAAGATTCGCAGCCCAATTTGTAACCACTACGCTACCACAACTACCATATGCTCCAGCAATTCCACTCCTAGGTATATACCCAAAAGACTTGAAAGCAGAGACTCCAAAAAGAGATTTGTATACCAATGTTCATTGCAGCACTAATCGTAATAGTCAAAAGGTGGAAACAATCTAAATGCCCATCAGCAGTCTCACAGATTATTCTAATATGTAGCCAGGGCTGAGAATCACTGGTGAGATTAAATAACATTAATTGTTTAAAGCAGGTACAAACATCCCACTACCCATAGACACGAACCAAGCATGTAAAGTCTACTACATACAAACTTTTAGGTGCGTACAGGGGTTCCGGTGTGGTGCTGTGGGTTAATGCGCCACACTGCAAAGTCATTTGAACTGCAAGAACACCTGTTCAAGCTCACCAGCTGCTCCTCAGAAACCCTATACAGGGTAGCTATGGGACAGAATCAACGGCACTTAACAACAACGGTTGTTCTTAATAATAATAAATGGGGACCACTTTGTGGTATACATCAAATCATTATTATTTGTAGTAGTACTGTACTGTTATGTTAAAACTGTTTAGTGTATCTGAAAGTATTTCTTTAGTGTTTTTATGCATACAAAGATACACTATATACCATATACTGGCTTAGTAGGATAAACACTGGACTGAGAACGACAAAGTCGGTGATTCAAGCCCACCAGCTGCTCAGATGGAAAAATATGAGGCTTTCTGCTTCCGCAAAGATTTGTAGCCTCAGAAACACTATACAGGCTTGCTAGGAGTCAAAACGGACACAATTGACACTTAGCAACGACAAGACAAACATTTCATTGACATTGGATACGAACCATACCTAACTGTTCTAATTTATGTACAAATCAACTTAAAGACAGAACTGAATTCATTGGTAATCCAGGATTTGCCTGTACTGTTAGTTTCCCACTGTTAGTCTCCGTCTAAATCCTCAAATTAGCCAATTGACTATTATACTTGATGTGTGTTACAAGAGTGACCACTAGGTGTCAGTTTGATCATTTAAGTTAGTTCCCGAGAGGTCTGTTGACTTCTCAGAGTAACAAGACCTTTTATTGACTATCTCACATATGCCAAAGGAGCCCCACTAGCATAGCGGTTACGAGCTGGGCTGCTAGCCAAAAAGTCAGGTCGAATCCACCAGCGGAAGATGAGGGTTTCTGCTCCCATAAAGATTTGCTGGTGTGGCGTTGTAGAATAAGCACAGAACCACCAAGGTCGGTTTGAACTCACCAACATATATATATGTGTGTGTGTGTGTGTGTGTGTGTGTGTATCATAAAACCAATAAGTAAGATCGTTATTATCCCGATCATGAGGAAACTAAAGGTCAGAAAGATTCTGCAATTTGTACAAGGATATATAGTAAATGGAGTCCTGGTTCCTGGTGTGGCCTTGTGGGTTAATGTAAGGTCGGCAGTTCAAGCTCACCAGCCCCTGCTCGAAAACCCTATACAGGGTCGTTATGAGTTGGAACCGACTCAACAGTGCTTAACAACATACAGTAAATGGCAGAACTGAGATTCAGTTTTCAAGTTTCTTTCAGTCAAAAACACTGAATACTTAGATTATGCACAAGGTACTGTGCTTGATATTGGGGTCCAATAGACATTGGATTCAAGAAGTAGATCATTTTACCCTTTGTTTGTAGGTACATTAAAGGTCTGGTGGGCTCCCCATTTACAGTTCTTATACTTCTGTTTGCTATGAGTTCTGAAGAACCCAAATGCTGCATTAATTTCTAAGAGAGAGCTCTGGTAGTGTAGTGGTTTGAGTAGCACTGCTAACCTCAAGGTCAGTAGTTCAAAACTACCAGCTGTTCCATGGAGAGAGATGAGGCTTTCTGATCTTGTAAAGCCTCGGAAACCCTATGTAGGGTTTCTATGAGTCAGCACCTACTCCACAACACACCACCACCACCACCACTAACAGGAAGACCCTTAGGGTAGAGTTGCCTGGGATGGCTGTTTCATTGTCCCCAGCCACTGAAATAAAACAACAAATATTTTTGGAGGGCTTTAGTGTTGAGCTGCTAATTGCAAGGTCAACAACTTGAACGCACCAGCTGCTCCATGGGAAAAAGACGAGGCTATTTGGGCCACAAAGATCTACAGTCTCAGAAACCCTATATTTGGTCTCTATGAGTTAGAATCGGCTCTGTGACAATGGGTACTTTTTGCTTTTGTTTGTTTTTGGTGTTGTTGTTGTTTTAGTATTAGATACTTAGGAAGTTAGGGACAGCAGCTGGCCTCTTTTACCACTGTTTTATTTACTTATTTATAGCCTGAACAACAGGCAATTGGAAAAGAGTGTGTACCCAGTTTTTAATCAACAAATAATTTACTGAGTAAATAGATAAATAAATGCTTAGTACTTTGTTAAATATTATATAAAAAAGAGTAGTAAGAATGCTTAGAGGACATAGAAAATGTTAAGGGTGATAGAAAAATTCAGGAATGGTAAATGGTGATCGTTGAACAATATGATGAACATATCGCTGAACTATACACATGGAAATTCTAGAAATAGCAAATGCTTTGTTACATATTTATTTACCACATTTTTTAAAAAGGCAATGAGACAAATGTTTAAGGATATCTGCACCTCATCCTGGGAAGCAAATCTGAACATAAAAGCCCCAAGTGATTCAGTTTCCCCGAGGTAGGAAAGTCTCACAAGAAAGCTCTGAATGAACTGAGGACCAAAGGATTATTACACTATTTGATTTGATCCGTGGCTGCTCTAGAGTTTGTTCCCATAGCACAATGATACCCTCTTTGTCCCTGAACTGTCATCCACCAACCAAGCAGTTTGACAGTTAGGACCCTAGGAATTACCAGGCTTGATCAGACCTATGGTACAACCAGTAGCCTTTTACCTTGTTGCTGTAAAGTGCCATTAAGTCAGTTCTGACCCATAGCAACACTGTATAGGGTTTCTGAGGAGCAGCTGGTGAGTTTGAACCACCAACCTTACAGTTCAAGGCCACTTTGCAGACCAGCTCATTAATCCACAGTGCCACACCAGGTCTCCTTGAAGGAAAAGTTATTCAAGATGTTGTTGTTGTTAGGTGCCATTGAGTCGGCACCAACTCATAGTGACCTTATGCACAGCTGAACGAAACAATGTCCGATCCTGGGCCAACCTCACTACTGTTGCCACAATAGAGTCCATCGATGTCGCCACCTGGCCAATCCATCTCGTTGGAGGTCTTCCTCTTTTTCTCTGACCCTCCATCTTACCAAGCATGATATCCTTCTCCAGTGACTGTTCCCTCTTGACAATATGTCCAAAGTATGAGAGACGAAGTTTGGCCATCTTGGCCTTCAAGGAGCACTCTGGCTGCACTTCTTCCAACACAAATCTATTGGTTCTTTTGGCAACCCATGGCACTTTCAATATTCTCCTCCAACACCATAACTCAAAAGCATGAGCTCTTCTACGGTCTTCCTTATTCACTGTCCAGCTTTCGCATGCCTGTGAAGCTATTGAAAATACCATGGCTTGGGTCAGGTGCACCTTAATCCTCAGGATGACATCTTTACTCTTCAACACTTTAAAAAGGTCTTGTGCAGCAGATTTGCCTAATGCAATATGTCGTATGATTTCTTGACTGCTGCTTCCATGAGTGGTTGATAGTTGATCCAAGAAGAATGACGTCCTTGACAACTTCAATCTTTTCTCCGTTAATAAGAATATTGTTTACTGGTACAGTGGTGAGGATTTTTGTTTTCTTGACATTAAGATGTAATCCATACAGAAGGCTGTGCTCTTTGATCTTCATCAGTAAATGTTTTAAGACCTCTTCACTTTCAGCAAGCAAGGTTGTATCATCTGCATATCGCAGGTTGTTAATGAGTCTTCCTCCAATCTTGATGCCACGTTTTTCTTCATAGAACCCAGCTTCTCAGATTACTTACTCAGTAATAAGTATTACTTGCTTGAATAAGTATGGTGAAAGCACATAACATTATTGCACACCTTTCTTAATTTTAAACCACTCAGTGTTCCCATGTTCTGTTTGAACAACAGCCTCTTGGTCCAGGTACAGATTCCTTTTGAGCACAATTAAGTGTCCCAGAATACTCATACTTTGCAATGTTGTCATGAGCCACACAATCGAAAGCCTTTGTGTAGACAATAAAGCACAAGTAAACATCTTTCTGATATTCTCTGCTTTCAGCCAAGATCCATCGGACATCAGCAATGATATCCCTTGTTCTACGGCCTCTTCTGAATCTGGCTTGAACCTCTGGAAGTTCTCTGTCAATGTATGCTTGCAGCCATTTCTGTATTACCTTTAGTA
>NW_006408597.1:4083861-4098823 GCF_000296735.1 Chrysochloris asiatica
GTCGAGTCGGTTTCGACCCATAGCGACCCTGAATAGGGTTTCCGAGGCTGTAAATCTTTACGGGAGCAGATCGCCTCATCTTTCTCCAGCGGAGCAGCTGGTAGTTTCGAACTGCTGACCTTCCGGTTCGCAGCCCGATTCGTAACCACTACGCTACCAGAGCTCCTTTTATTAAATATAACTAGAGCCCTGGAATTAGAAAGCAAAGGGTTCTGTTCAAAAGGACTTCCTTCTCTACCTTTTTTTTTTTTTTTTTGCTTCTTCCCATCCATGAAACAGAACCTTGAACTTTGTTCCAGTGTGAAGAGTAACAACTTGGCACTTTTCTATATTGGAGGCTCCCCAGCTTGGGATGGTGAAAACATTGTCTCCCAAGTAATTTCCTATTGTTTGGCTGAGCTTCATGCCAATGGTCACCTTTAAGGAATCAAATGATGATCTGCATTCTTTGGCCGACTGCATAGATATGTCTTTCCTTGTCAACTGAATTTGGAAATGCAGGGAGAATTTCCAGGTGGCAGGAGAACAAAAGTTCTATAGGCTGGAGCCCTGGCACACTGCCCCGTTCAACCAATATCAGAACTTGCCCTTTGCCGGTGCAGTTATGTAACCTGGTACAAAGTCCAAAACAGAGAGAGGGGGCAGGACTCTAAGCTGGCTCAGCATTCGGTCACTTCTTGACTCTTTCTAGCTTCTTTTCTCCTAGCCGTCTCTCTCTCTCTCTTTCTCCATTTTATCTCTCCTCTCTCCTTCCTTCATGCCTCCATTTAGCCTCCATTTCAGGAATCTTACTCAGGGAAACACCTCCTATCATATATCTTGGCTTGTCTCCAACTGCTAACGGCAGGTACTTCCAGCCCCTGTCTGCTATCAGCAATTTTCCAGTTATTTGTTTTTCAAATCCAGTTGGAATTGTGTGTAGAATTCTAGGGAGAAAACAAAACGAACAAATAAAAACCCCTCAAAAACAAAAAATGGGGCTTTTCCCTAGTGAGATCGCCTCCCTGGGCTAAAATAGAAATGAAAGGAGACTTACATTCTGCTCCCTTGAAAAGTGACATTATGAAAAAAGAACAGGAGAAAAGGTACTATTAGCATAGGTGAAAAAGCAAAATATCACTCCTCAGATATTGGGACTTTACTCTGTGTCTTCCATGTCCCATTTAATTAGGATGCAAGCAGGCTATTTTTGCGCTTAATCTACCTGCCATCTTGGTCTTGTGTGACTCTGAATAGATACCATCTGAACCACCTCCATAGCCAGCCACCACGCAACACACAGTTGCAGACTCCCAGATTCCATTGCTCTTGCTTTCTAAGAGAGGGCTGTGGAGAAGCAAAGAACACAGGAAAGAGAAGCTGGGTGGAGTAATTAGGCTATACGGTTACCTTGTGCATCCAAAATCCAAACATAGGGTACAAGTAGTAATTCCTTCTACCCTCAATACTGCACTTTTAGATGATGTAATAGCCTTTTGTTGGTTCAAAGCATATTCCTTAAAACCTTCCTTCTTTACGACTTTCCCTAATTTTCCTGGTTTGTAAGACTCTTCCTTACAAGTTTATTCTAAATTTGTTTTCTTAATTGATTTTCACCAGGAATAGGGGTGATTTAAGTATGTACGTGTATGTATGAATAAAGCATTTACTAATGCTTTTCTTTCTTTTTTTTTTTAAGTGTATGAAATAGAATGACTATCCGAACTTTGTGGCAAATTTCCACCTAGTTTGTAATAGGAATTTTATAGAGTATCTGAACTTAGATGGCAAGTCCTCTTAGTGAGTATGGCCTAATTCTATGTTCTCTATGGCACCTAGTCACTATGGCGATGCAAGAACCATTATTACCCAAAGTACCATAATAATGGCCATGCCCTTCTATGACGTTATTGCTTCCTATCTGCCAGGCCATTAATTGCTTCTAACTTGCTCTAAAATTGGTAGGTACGGCACACTGCCAAGATTGGAGACAAGGAAGCTGCTGGTGGTATATTAAAAGGCTGTGTAAAAAGACAGACCAATAATTTCTTCTCATTGAAGAAATTCTTCGCATTTACACGCTACTTCATCTGTTATGGGATGTTAGTTCAGGGTTACCTTCCATCTTATTATGGTCAATGCCTGAACATTTCTTCAACTGAATGATCTCTGAAGTTATTTTGGCTCTTCCACTCTTTCCTTTTGCAGGTTTTTTAAAAATGAGTCACTGAATTGGATGGGAGGTTATTTCTAAATTGAAAGGTAAAGATGAGTAAAGAGGGAAGAAAGTTTCAGAATATAACTAGGAAAAGACACCTTATTATTATTATGTGTAGTTACTGGACGTACAATTTTCACTTAGTTTGGTGATAAACTAATTTATTTAAGCTTGAATAAAAATGTTGGGTTTGTTGTTAGGTGCCATCCAGTGGGTCCTGACTCATGGAGACCCTGCAAAGTGTTTCGAGGAATGGCTGGCTGGTGGTTAACAATCCAGTGTTTATTCAACAGCCCACATCAAGCCTCCTGGCTGAAAATATAGGCTAGAAAATAGACACGTTTTCTCTAGCTATGGAGCCATGCAGTTTTTAAATAGACACGTTTTCTCTAGCTATGGAGCCATGCAGTTTTAAGGCTCCTTGCAAAGGACAGGAGGGTAAATAGAAGACATACGGGACAAAGAGTTGGAAGGAAGAAGAGGCAAAGCACAAAACCTTCAAAGTCCAGATTCTTGGTCGTACAGGAAGTTCCCTACAAGGTCCTACAGGGACTACTTGTCCGTGTTCTATTCCTTTCCTGAGTATACTTTTCATGGTCTTTTTTTATTATAGGCAGAGATGTAAGGATGGTAAGTTTCAATCTGATTTAAAAGTCAAAACGGTCACCAGGCCAGCATTTTGTTATTTGGAGTAAGAAAAGTTGGGGATGGGGTGGGTGGGGGTGGGATGGAAAAGCAAAGCAAAACCTAATGATGAATAAGTTTCTAGAAGCATAAGAGGTTTTACTGTGGTGGTGGTGTGCAAGTGGAGTTGGTTCTGACTAATAGCGACCCTGTACAGGGTCCGAGGCTGTAAATCTTTATGGGAGCAGAACGCCTCATCTTTCTTCGGGGAATAGCTGGTAGTTTCAAACTGCTGACCTTGAAGTTAGCAGTCCAATTTGTAACCACTACGCTACCAGAGCTCTTTAAGAGGTTTTATGGCAACATCATATGTCTCAAAAATGCCTACTGAGATTTGTACCCAAATGAAAAAATTAATGACGTAATTTAGTCTTGCGCCTTGTGCCTAAGTCCTGGTGTGGAGTTCTCGGATAAGCACTGTACTACAAGGTCAGTTTGGACTGCAAGGACGGCAGTTCAAACTCACCAGCTGCTTCTCCAAAGCCCTATACAGGGTCACTATGAGTCAGAACAGACTGGACGGCACTTGAAAACAACAATTGTGCCCATGTGAGAAAAGAACTACAATTCATTCTATGGCCCTAACTTAGAGGCGTTGTAAAATAAGCTCGAAACCAGAAGGTTGCTTGAATCGCAAGGTCGGCAGTTCAAACTCATCAGCCGCTCCTCAGAAACCCTATATAGGGTCACTATGATTCAGAACAGACTGGACGGCACTTAACAACAACAAATTTAGACTGCTAGTGGCGCTGTAGGATAAACACTTGACTGCTAACTTCAAGGTCGGCAGTTCAAACCCACAAACCGCTCTCAGAAACTCCATGTTGTCGTTGTTAAGTGCCGTTGAGTCGGTTCCGACCCATAGCGACCCTATACAGGGTTTCCAAGGCTGTAAATCTTTACGGGAGCAGAAAGCCTCATCTTTCTCCTGCGGATCAGCTGGTAGTTTCGAATTGCTGACTTTAAGATTCACAGCCCGATTCGTAACCACTACGCTACCAGAAACTCCATACAGAGTCACTAATGAATCAGAATGGACTCGAATGCACAAGATAGCTATAGAAAAAAAAAAGATTTTTGAGTATCGAACGTACAACTAGTAGCGTTATTTCAGAACTGCCGAACTGAACATAAAAGCCAAGTTTAAGGAGGTCTCATTCCCATCCAGCAAATCACAAGGATAAAATGTGTCCTGCTTAGTCAAAACTTGCTGATGGCTGCCTGGCCACTTCGTAGAAGCCAGACAGGAACGAGTCTGGAAGCTGAAGAACTCTCAACATGCCACTTACATTTATTAACGATATTTTTAATTGCACTCGAGGTGGACTGATTGCTGCTAAATACACGATTGGGCTTTAGCATGCAGACTTCTAGAAAGAATTTAAAGGAGATTGGGTGCGTTGAGACTTCAAGAAAAGAAGAGGAAATTTTAAATCTATAAGTGCCTTTCTCCCAAGGGCTTAGAAACAATTATTTATCACAAACTCTGATGTTGGTCTTTTGTTATTACTACTCCTATAAGTAAGAAGCAGGGATAAGCAACTCCTTATAGGAAGGAAGCTGGAGGATGGGAGGAGTTTATAGAGTGAACTCTACAACAAAGAGTTAACCCTTCCCCGGTAACCTCGAATGTGAGTATCAGCCCCTTCTTTGCTTTCTACTGCGCAACCAAACCGTGCACAAGCTTGAACCAATCTTGGCCGTCACATCCTTTGCCAATTTACTTAACAGGCACTTTCGACAGCCTATCAAGACGTCGAACTGCCCAATCATCACCCAATTACAACTAAAGCTAGGTCTAGGACGCTCCAGGTCCGGGCGGGGGCGAATACCGGGTCCAGGAAAAGGGGCGGTAAAGAATCTGTGATGGGCAGGTGAGTAACACAAATCAGAGGAGAGAGACGCCGCCCCATTAACCAATGGATAGGTTGGAAGTCTGAGGCGGGGTGGGCCTGTTGTCATGGGGGAGGTGGTGGCGCTAGGTGGCTACTGGCGGCGGAGGTAGAGGCAGTGGCGCTGGAGTTGGCCGAGGGCAGCGGCAGGTGAGTGTCGGCAACGCAGGCCGGAGTCCTGGTGGCCGTCGCGGGGCAGAAACTTCAGCTCGGCGTTCCGGGGGCGGAGAGCGGAGGAAGGGGGCCTGGAGTGCGGGCCAGGGCGGGGGCGGCGGCGGCGAGTTAGCGCTGCCTGAGCTGGTGGGAGAATGGCCCGGCTTCTGGCGGCGGAGTTTGGGCTGGAAGGTAGGCTGGGGCCGGACCCAAGCAGGTCAGGCTGGAAGGTCCCTTGGGGCGTCATCGTGCTCGGGTCTGGGGAACTGACCAGCGGCCGGTTTGTGAGGGGTCTGTCCCTGGGGAGATGGGAGCGGTCGGGGTCCCAGAGAGCAGCGGGGGTGGGGGGTGGGTGACCGGTAACGACCTGGCTCGAGGGCGGGGTGACTCGGGAATATCCAGGACGCCTTGGGTCCGAGCGAGAAGGGAACTGGGGAAGCTCTGCAGCTGCCAGTGATCCAGAGCTGGGGGGCCGGGGAAATTGGGAGTGGCCCCGTCGGAGGGAGAAGGGAGGTGGGAAGCTAAACTGGGGCGGCCGGGGTCCCCGGTGACAGGGAACGGCCCGGGTCTGCATGAGGGCGTCTGAGGAAAGTCAGGGCGGGGGCTGGGGACTCCCCTAAGAAAAGCAGTCATCTGAGGGAGAGGGACTCCTGCGTAGACGAGCGGCGGGTCTTCCGAGGGTCCGACCAGTTGAGACCTGGAAGCGCGTAGGGGTGGAACCTGAGCGCCCTGCCCCCACTGACTGGACTGAAAACCCGCGGGGTCCAGCAAAGAAATCTACCAGAGGGTCCAGTCGAGAGGGTTCAATCGGGTGTGTGTGTGTCTAAGTTCCGGCAGGTTGGAACCCCGTCCCACATAATGGGGACGGGGTGGGGGCAAAGAATTTCCCTGCAGGAAGAGAGTAGTAAAGTGAGGGAACGAGAAAGTTGCTCAGGGAGAGAGTGGACTGCAGATAGGAAGAGTTAACCGGGGCCAGTCATAGTAAGGTCTTCAGAACGAGAAGAAACTCCAATTAATTAATACTAAGATGACATCTAGGACCAGAGAAAAGGTCCTAAAAAGGCAAGGTTCAGTATCCTTGAGAAGAAATTTGCCTTAGGATGACGGCAATAATATTAGAAAATAAGGGACACTGATAGATTAGGGCATTTGAGAGGGAAAAGGGAGTATCTGCACTTAAAGGAGTAGAACTGGGACTTGATCTGGAAGAGGACAGTTGTGAAAGACATCTCTTTGCTAAATTGAAGTTAAATTTGAATTGCATTTCATCCACTGGGGATAATAATGGTGCCTACTTGATAGGATTGTTGTGTTAACTTGAGTTAATATTTGTAGAGCTTCTAGAAGAGTGATGAGCACATAGTAAGTAATGTGTACGGGACTGCTAAATAGAAAATAAAGAAAACATCTGAGTTTTTTAATGTGGTGATCCTCAAACTTTACCTTGCTTCAGAATCACCTGGATTCTAAAAATAGATGGTTTCTGATTCTGTAGGTAAGGGGTGGGTCCTGAGAGTTTGTATTATCTCAGGTGATGCCGGTGTTGGTCAGGGGATCACCCTTAACCCCAGAGATCTTAATATGAGAGATACCCTAGCTTGAGACTCCTTATTTGATGATTTACTAGTAAGTTATGAATCAATTTTGTGAGTTACAACCAGCATTGAAAGTAAAATAAAAAAGAACAAAATAGTGCATTGTACTTGATAAGGAAAAGTATAATTTTGTGAAACTTTTCTCCTACATGGGTGTACTGGGCTGCAATATAAAATGTACGTCTTGCACTCAAAATAGTTTGAAGACGGTTTTGAACCGAGTAGTGGCTGCAAAAGCCACCCTTCAGTAGGGCTGCCTAGGAAGGGGATTTATTATTATTTTTCTCCTTTTTGTGGTAATTCTGTCTTAGGTGGTAATACATTCCATTAAATTTCTTTAGCTTCTGACGTGTGTGTGTGTGTATGTGTGTGTTATTTCTCTTAATACACTGTTGTGTCTTTCTGGCTGTGGAATTTTTTTGGATATTGAGAATCTTTGGCAGGAAGCTTAAGGGAATTTGAGGCAGAGAAATTGAGTGGTGTTTCTCAGAGATAGTACAACTTTTGTTTCATTTGTGCCCTCTTGTTCACCCTTGCTTTTTTACGCCTATCCTATAAAGCATTGTCCGTAAAAAGACTAAGTGTACAGTGACATATTGACAGTAAACATCTAACACTGAAACGGACACATTTGAAAACTTTTTCTGCATATAAAATGAGCAGAAACCAAATAAATTTCAAAATAGAAAAGTATTTCCTTTTGAAAGGTAAATTTATACAGAGCACATATAAGACATTTTTAAGGGAACTAGTTCTGTTGTACTTGTGTGCTGTAGATTTCTAGGTTTTATGATTAGAGGAGATTGACAGCAAAATGCACCTGGGATAATAGAGGCTTAACTACAAAGTAAATGGTTTATTAAATAGGATCTGTTGTTTTGATGGGCTTTCTCCCTTGAGGATGAACTGGATGTGGTGGTGTAAGTTGTAAATTTAGCTTGTTTGAGGGACCTAAATGTAAATGACAATACGTATTTTAAACTAATCATATTAATAAATGTTCTTTGCTGCTCTTGGTTTAATTTTTCTTCTGAAAATGAGATGGTTTATATTTAGAAGGATTGATTTAGATCTGTTTTTGTGGCTAGAAGAATAGAGATCATAATTATGAAAACTGAAAGATCTCTGCAGCTCTTTTAAAGTCTTAAATCTGAGGGCTTTATGTAACCATTCCATTAATGTTTTATGAAATTGTGAAGACACTATTCGTGTAGCTTTGCATGAGATTTATTGATTAGTTTTTCTTCCTCAAGGATCGTTTTTAGCTCTATTTCAGATTTTTATGTTAGTTAAAAATTTTTATTTTTGTTTGAAAGACTGCAAACATAAAATCTTGCATGTTTGAGTTCAAAATCGGAAGCAGTCTTTCCATAAGACAAGTATGTTTAAAACATTTTTGTGTGTGATAGAGATTCCAAAGATTAAAACTTTTGAATTGCTTGCACTGAGTTAAATGGAATATTTTTACCACCAGAATTGTTTTTTTTTTTTTAATTTTTAATATTATCGTACAGTTAATAGGCACATTTGTGAATGGATCATTTAATTCTATACCAACTGACAGTACTGTAAAAATTAATAATCCAGCATAGGAAAAATAAAAAAAAACTTCTTTCATCGTAATTGTGAACATTGAGCAATTTGATTACTTGCTTTTAATAAGTGGACTTTGTTCAGTTGACTTATTATTCATACATAATTTAATCACACTTATCTATGAATAGCTTTGATTGCTCATTTTACAGTAAGATTTGTTCATCTGTAATTGAATAAATGGTGGTTTTTAAATCCCAAAGAAACCATGTGCTACTAACTATACAATTTTAGTGAGACTCAATTTCACATATCAAATGTGAAAAGGTAAATGATTTTAAAAAGTGGAAGTTCAATTAACACTAGTTAATTATTTTCTATTTCTGGGAAATCTTTTATAATAGCTTCTAATCTGCTTTCTCTGCTTCCTGTCTCCAACTACCATATACCAAATCTTAATGGAAATGTTGGTGCCTGAATATCTAGTTCTGAAAAAGTATAAAATCCTGTATCTGGTTTTTAGTTTGTTGAAAGAGTTCCTTTATCAGAAAAGATCCCTTGGTAAAATATATCACTTAAAAATAAAAGTACTTTATTTAACAGAGTACTAATGAAAAGCTACATTTTATATTCGATTTGCCAAAATATATTTATTATAAAATAGATTTGATTTCTACAGAATGAATTTTGAATTCTGAGTTCAGAACTTTGGTATATGTATATGTTTTCCAGGTAGGGCTAGGAAGAAATCAAACAGTACACTCTTTTATTTTATTATTAAAATTTTGTTTTTATTTTATGATAAATTCTTTATTTTCAAAGAAAATTTGTCTTAATAGCATATTGGCAATTTCATTATCAGAGGTAGAAATACTGTATATGGCTTTAAGATATTTATTCAGATGTGTGACATCAGGAATAATGACTAAGATGTCATTAAAATATAATATTGCCATATATCTTTTGGAAAATGTAAAATACACACTTGGAAGTCTTGGGGCAAAAGGATGATTGAAACTGGGGGAGAATGAGGAGGGCACTGACGTGCTCCAGGGAGGAGTCTGGAGGATCTGCAGGAAGTATGTCTAGAGGAGTGAGCAGCTCTTGGCAGTTTTCCTGGAGTGACATATGTAAAGGCGGATGATCCAATCTGCAACATTCTCATGTGGACATACATATTCTTTGTTCTGTTCAATTTCCACTGCTTGCTGTAACTCTTCTTTTTTATCATCCACTCAAAGAAAAAGCATGTCAGAGTGCAGTGAATAGACTGGGAAGTGCTGGTCCTAACGGATGAGAACCTGGGTAGGATGATGTGGATTTTAGAAGAAGGCTGACGCTGGTCTCTGCTTCTGCTACTCTTGGCACTAGGTCCCCAGTACCCACAACTAGGCCAGGCCTTCCCGCTTGTCCATTCCAGTGGAGAATAGGATTAAGCAATAGGAAGCTCCCCTCCCCCCCCAGTTGTCCTAAATGGGTCTGTCAAGTAGCTGGAATATTAGTAATTAATGTTCAGCAACCTTCTTTTCTCTCACCACCAAAACTCATTTTACCCCATTTGCTTGTCTAGTATTTTAACCTTCTTTAGTTGTTGTTAATTGCCGTCAAGTCAGCTCCTACCTGTAGCAACCCTATATAGGGTTTCCATGGAGCAGCTGGTGGGCCTCAGATGTTAACTTTGAGGTTCACAGTCCAGTGCTGATCCTACAGTGCTACACCAATTTTCTGATTAACAAAATCTGAATTGTGGTAACTTGTTTACAGTAAGGTGTATGTAACTAGTTGTTGTTAAGTACCGTTGAGTCGATTCGGATTCATAGCAACACTATTTAGGGTTCCTAAGTCTTTTTAAATCTTTGTGAGACCAGAAAGCCCCATCTTCTGTGGAATGGCTGGCCGTCTCGAACTGTGGTCTTTGTGATTCGCAGTCCAGTGCTTATCATATGGAGCCACCATGATCCCCATAGAGCTAATTAGCAAAATGATTCATGATTATTAACAATTTTTTTTTTTTTTTTTCAGTATAGTTAGGAAGAGGGTTTGAAAGCCGTAGAACACTGCTTGGCTTCCTGAATAAAGACAAAATCAGGAACACAGAAATCAACTAACTCTATAATTTTATTTAAGGTTGACTTGGTTATTTTTTAAGGGGCCCTGGTAACATTGAGTAATAGACATTGGGCTGCTAGCCTCAAAAGCTGACAATTCAAACGCCCCAGACACTCCATGGGGGAAAGGTTGGGCTGCCTGTTCCTCTAAAGATTTACAGTCTCGGAAACCTATGTAGGATCTTGAGTCGGAATCATCTGGATAGCAGTGGGTTTTGGTTTTGTTTCTGGTTTGGTTACCTTTGACTTTGGAAAAGTAAAAGTTAGTGATCTTAGCTGTGTGCATGTGTACCTCAAGTACATTTCAGTTGAATCATATGGTGTTACCTAACATGACTTATGAAGGTTTATTGTTAAATAATTTTTGTTGTTGTTAAGAATATACACAGCTGAATATACATGGCTAACCAACAATTCAACAGTTTCTAAATGTACAATTCATTGACACTGGTTACATTTTTTGAGTTGTGCAACCATTCTCTTCCTCTGCTGAGTTGTTCCTATCCATTAACATAAACTATTGCCCCATTTATGTTTCCTGTGTAATCTTTCAAGTTACTGCTGTCAGTTTGATTCCATATGGATCAAAAAAGTGCAGTGCTCAAGGTGGGCACTTTATGCTAGTTAACTATACTATTGTTTGGTTTTAAGACGACTTCAGGAGTACTTCATTTATTTTTAACATAACCAACCTTGTTATGGAGTCCTGGTATGGCGCTGTAGGATAAGTACTAGACTGCAAAGTCAGTTTGAACTGCAAGGTTGTCAGTTCAAACTCACCAGACACTGCTTAGAAATCCTGTACAGGGTGAGTCAGAACCAATTCAGTGGCACTTAACAACAACCACTACCTTGTTATAAGGAATTTTCACTTCCAGTATTCTTTAATCAATGTAAGCATTTTCTTTAGGATCTCATACTTCTCATGAAATATGTTTGTGACTGCTGTATTTTGAAATTGGGAAAGGCATCACATGGAAAAAGGATCAAATGGAAAAAGTCCAAGTTTTCTAATTGTATGGCCATACTGTTGGATTCTGGCTCTATCAGTTAATTTACCAATTGGGCAATTTATTAATCTTCACTTAGGAGTCCTGGTGGCACACTGGTTCTGTTCTCAGCTGCTAATTGAAAAGTTTATACTTTGAACCCACCCGGTGGTTCCATGGAAGAAAGACCTGGCAATCTGCTCCTGTAAATATTCCAAAAACCCAAACCTACTACCATCACGCCAATTCCTATTCAGTGATACTGTATAGGGTTCTCAGGCTATAAATCTTTACTGGAACTGAAAGCCTCATCTTTCTTCCAGGGATTGGCTTGTGAGTTTGAACTGCCGACTTTGTGGTTAGCAGTCCAGTGCTTATCCTACAGCATCACCAGAGCCCCTCCCATAAAAATTGCGGTTATTGTTGATAAGTGCCATCAAGTCAGTTCCGAACCATAGCGACCCTGTATAAGGTTTCCAAAGAACGGCTGGGGAGTTTGAGCCGCCGATCTTGGCAGTCCAACCCTACCTTGCAGTCCAGTGCATTATCCCACAGCACCACACCAGGATGCCCCCATAAAGATTACAGCCTAGAAAACACAACGGGGCAATTTTACTCTGTCACATGGAGTTGCTATGAGTTGGAATCAATTCAGCAGCACACAACAAGCCTGATTTTTGTCATCCATAAAATGGAGAGTATACTATCCTTACCAGAGTGATGGTGAGAATTAAATGAGAAGCATTTTGTATTGTATAGTGGGCACTTAGAGCCCAAACCAAACCAAATCCACTGCCATCAAGTCAATTCTAACCAATAGCAACCCTATTTAGAACTTCTGAGACTGTTAAATCTTTATGGGAGCAGATAGTCTCATCTTTTTCCTCCTGAGTGGCTGGTGGGTTTGAACTGCTGACCTTGTGGTTAGCAGTCCAGTGCTTATCCTACAGCGCCACCAGACATTCATTGAGCACTTAATGAGTTGTTGTTGATAAAGTGCCACTGAGTTAGTTCCAACTCATGGTGACCCTGTATAGGGTTTCCAAGGAGTGGCTGTTGAGCTTAAACCACTAACTGTGTGGTTCAAACCGACCTTGCAGTCCAGTGTATTAACCTGCAGCACCACACCTGGACTCTGCTTAATGTGTTGTTGTTGTTAGGTGCCATCGAGTCAGTACCGACCCATTTCTGCATGTACAATTTATGCACAGCAGAACGAAACACTGCCCGATCCTGGGCCAACCTCACTACTGGTGCCATGCTTGAGTCCATCGATGCTGCCACTTGGCCAATCCATCTCATTGGGGGTCTTCCTCTTTTTCTCTGACCCTCCACTTTATCAAACATGATATCCTTCTCCAGTGACTGGTCCCTCCTGACAATATGTCTGAAGTATGAGAGACAAAGTTTGGCTATCTTGGCCTCTAAGGAGCACTTTGGCTGCACTTCTTCCAAAATGGAGCTATTGGTTCTTTTGGCAGCCCATGGCACGTTCAGTATTCTCCTCCAACATTCAAAAGCATCAATTCTACGGTCTTCCTTATTCACTGTCCAGCTTTCGCATGCCTGTGAGGTTCTTGAAAATACCATGACTTGGGTCAGGCGCACCTTAGTCCTCAAGCTGACATCTTTGCTCTTCAACACTTTAAAAAGGTCTTGTGCAGCAGATTTGCCTAATGCAATACATTGTCTGATTTCTTGACTGCTGCTTCCATGAGTGTTAATAGTTGATTCAAGAAAAATGACAACTTTTCTCTGTTGATAATAATGTTGTTTATTGGTCCAGTGGTGAGGATTTTTGTTTTCTTTACATTGAGATGTAATCCATACTGAAGGCTGTGCTCTTTGATCTTCATCAGTAAATGCTTTAAGTCCTCTTCACTTTCAGCAAGCAAGGTTGTATCATCTGCATATCACAGGTTGTTAATAAGTTTACTTCCAATCTTGATGCCGTGTTTTTCTTCCTATAACCCAGCTTCTCGGATTATTTGCTCAGCATACAGGTTGAATAAGTATGGTGAAAGAATACGACCCTGTCACACACCTTTCTTAATTTTAAACCATTCAGTGTTCCCATGTTCTGTTTGAACAACTGCCTCTTGGTCCGGTACAGATTCCTCATGAGCACAATTAAGTGTTCCGGAATACTCATGTCCATAGCTTGTCGTGATCCAAACAGCCAAAAGCCTTAGTGTAGTCAGTAAAGCACAGGTAAACAGCTATCTGATATTCTCTGCTTTCAGCCAGGATCCATTGGACATCAGCAGTGATATCCCTCGTTCTGCGTCCTCTTCTGAATCTGGCTTGAACCTCTGGAAATTCTCTGTCAATGTATGCTTATAGCCGTTTCTGTATTAACTTTAGTAAAACTTTACTCACATGGGATATCAAAGAGATTGTCCAATGATTTCTGCATTCCGTTGGGTCACCTCTCTTTGGAATGGGCACAAATACGGATGTGTTCCAATCAGTTGGCCAGATAGTCGTCTTCCAAATTTCTTGGCAGAGATGAGTGGGTGCCTAGTAAGTGTTAATTAAGGAGCTCTGGTAACACAACAGTTAAGTACTCATTTGCTAACTGAAAGGTTGGTAATTCAAACCCACCCAGCCCTCCTAGGAGAAGAAGGACTTAGTGATTTGCTTCTGAGAAGTCACAGCGTTGAAAAGCCTATCGAGTAATTCTGTTATGAACACATGGGGTCGCCATGAGTCAGAGTAAACTTGATGGCAGTAACTAATTATTTGTAATTATAACAACATTAGAATTCTCTTTATGGGGTGAGTTAATGTTACAGTTACTATGATCATAAACAAGGTGGTGGTTAGGAAAACCAGAGTTGACTTTATATTAGTTTGGCAGATTAAACATTAGGAAGACAACTCCTAGTTAACTAAAACATATTGCAAGTGAAACTACCTGATTTCCTTAGCACATGGCCCCTCCTCCATTTTCAAGGTTCAATTCATTGTTTCTGTTGTCAAATCTCTTTTTTCTCACTCTTACTCTTATAACTCCCTCTTCAAAGAACCCTTGTAATTACATTGGGACGACTTGGATAATCCAGACTACTAATTCACATCTCACCACCACTCATATGTCAGTTTATTGTACTGTGGTGGGTTGTGTGTTGTAAATGTGGAAGCTATGCCACCAATATTTTAAATACTAGCAGGTCATGCATGGAGGACAGGTTTCAAAAACTAAGAGTAGGAAGGAGAGGCAGACTACTTTTGAATGGTTAACTACTGAAAACCTTATGGACAGCAATTTCTAGAACACTCTCTGTTAATAGTGCCAGAAGATGAACCCATCTGGTTGGAAAGCACTCAAAATACGATAAGGAAAAACTGCCTCCTAAAAGTAGAGTTTACCTTAATGACATGGATGGGGGAAAGCTTTCAGGACCTTCATTTGCTGATGGGACACAACTCAGAACGAGGAGCAACAGTTGTAATCACCTATTAATAATAAGAATGTGTATGACTCTAGGAAAATTGGAATGTATAAAGATTGATACCCTAGGCATTAGAGAGCGGAAATGAACTGGTATTGGCCATTTTAAATCAAACAGTCATATGGAAACAACAAACTGAAGAGGAATGACGTATGTATTGTCAAAAAGAGCATTTCAAGATCTCTCTTGAAGTAAAATGCTGTCTTATAGGATAATGCCCATATGCTTACAAGGAAGACCAGTCAATGCCACTATTATCCAAATTTATACACCAAACACTAAAGCCAGTGAAGATGAAATTGAAGAGTTATAATAACTTCTTTAGTTTGAAATAGATCAAACATGCAGTCAAGATG
>NW_006408597.1:4099428-4099979 GCF_000296735.1 Chrysochloris asiatica
GAAATTTGCTCTTGAACGTACAGACACTCAAAGTGACTGGAAGAAATGATGAAGTAAAAGAGCTAACAGAAAAATTCAAAGGCAGCTCAAGAAGATGAAGTATTATAATGAAACGTACAAAGACCTGGAGTTAGAAAACCAAACGGCAAGAACACACTCAGCATGCCTCAAGCTGAAAGAGCTGAAGGAAAAGTTCAGGCCTTGGGTTGCAATATTGAAGGATTCTGTGGGCAAAATACTGAATGATAAAGGAAGCATCAAAAGAAGATGGAAGGAATACACAGTCATTGCATCAGAAATAATTGGTTCAGTTATTTCAAGAGGCATCATATGATCAAGAACTAATGGTGTGGAAGGAAGAAGTCCAAGCTGTACTGAAGGCATTAGCGCAAAACAAGGCTCTAGGAATTAATGGAATAGCAATAGAAATGTTTTAACCAACTCATGCAGCACTAATGGTCCTTATGGATGCCAAGAAATTTGGAAGTCAGCTGTGTGGCCAACCGGTTGGAAGAGAGCCATATTGTTGCCCATTCACAAGAGAAGTGACC
>NW_006408597.1:4102064-4103256 GCF_000296735.1 Chrysochloris asiatica
TGTTACACTCGGGCCTATAGGGCCTCAAACCTCTGACCAGGCCTTCACGGTCTGCAACAGGCCAGGATTGTTTCCTTTCATGATACTTATTCAATATGTATACTGAGCAAATAACGCAACAAGCTGGATTATATCAAGAACGTGGCATCAGGATTGGAGGAAAACTCATTAACCTGTAGTATGTAGGTGTCACAACCTTGCTTGCTGGAAGTGAAGAGGACTTAAAATACTGATGAAGATCAAAGACTGCAGCCTTCCATATAAATTGCACCTTAGTGTAAAGAAAATTAAAATTTTTACATCTAGACCAATAAATGACATGAGAAATGGGAAAAAAGATTGAAATTTTCAAAGACTTCATTTTTCTTGGATCCACCATCACCCTCATGAAAGTAGCGTTAAAAATATCAAAAGATTTATTGCATTAAGCAAATCTGCAAAAGACCTCTTTAAAGTATTAACAAAAATGTCACTTTTAGGACTAGGTGCATTTTCAGTTATCTCATATGCATGTGAAAGTTGGACAGTGAATAAGAAATATGGTAGAAGAATCAATGTACTTGAATTAAGAATGAACATAATTTTTGAATGGCTAATTATTACAGAGTTGGATCATTCTTATATTTGAGAATCATTAGTAGTAGTATAAAGGAGTCATGGTAAGGTGATGTAGGCAAAGCACTGGACTGCTAACTGCAAGGTCGATAGTTCAAACACACCATCTGCTCCTTGGAAACCCTATATAGGATAACTGTGAGTTGAAAATGATTTGATGGCAGTTAACACAACAGATGTATAAAGCAATATTTCCTGTAATAGCCACATCTCCCTTGCTATTGCAAGGAATACAGTACCAAGTAATGAATTGAGAATATAGGCAGTAGATGTCCATTTACATAATTGTGTATAATTTGTAAAAATGTTAACATTAACATCAATACTATTAATTTCTTAAATGACCGCTTTCTTGTATATCCTCGTATAATTTGAGTTACTAGAATACGTACAGAAGCATGCAGTTTGATGTTTTATTGTTGAGAAATTTTTAAAGTTGTTTTGTGACACTAGATTTAGTCTCTTCATAACTTTGTGAAGTTTTGCAATCAGGACTTGTTTAACTGTATAGTTAAATGTGGTGCAGTAAAATGGATTCAGATTGTGATTGAATTCAAATCCAGTTCATAGTGACCCT
>NW_006408597.1:4118068-4120275 GCF_000296735.1 Chrysochloris asiatica
TCAGTTTTGTTCTGCCCTACCTGGTGACTCTTAAGTCAGAATTGACTTCACAGCAATGGATTTAGGTGGCATTGGAATCAGTGTTAAAGGAAGAAATTTAAAAGAGTAATCATTGGTCATAAATGAGCCCACTGCTTTATATATATGGAATGTATAATTTCCCCCTTGTAAATTACTTTATAAGTGAACATTAAATGAAGTTCAGCTGCTATTTCTCTGTTGATAGGGTAGTCTTGTATCTATAATTCTATAGAAGCATAAATGCTGAACCACTTACTGGAAATCAGATTCAGGCTTTTAAACATGTGACTGAAAGGAAGAAAAGCTTCTATTTTACGTATTTTTCTCCCCCCTTTCTTTCTCTCTTCAGCTCATTTACCGTTTGTATAGGAGGAGCCCTGGTGGTACAATCATTAAAGCACCTTACTGCTTGAGAGGTCAAGATTCCAACCCACCAACTGCTCTACAGGAGAAAGATGTGATTAGTCTGCTTCCGTAGAGAGTATAGCCTGGGAAACCCTATGGGACAGTTAGTTCTCTATTGTACTAGGGGGTCATTATGAGTCTGAATCTACTAAATGGGAGTGGACTTTTGGGTTTTTGCCTTTTGGTGAGTGTGGTAGCTGTGTACGATAAGCACTGGACGATGAACCACTGATTTGGAGGTTTGAACGCACCAGCAGCTCCATAAGAGAAAGATAAGGCTTTCTGCCCACGCAAAGATATATAGTCTTAAAAAACCTATACAGGGTCCCTATGAGTTGGAACCCACTCAGTAGCACTTAATAACAATAACTCTTTCATCTTTTGAAGACTCTTCTGAATGGAGTCCTGGTGTGTCACTGTAGAATTAGTGCTGGACTGCTAACCCTATACAGGGTCGCTATGAGTCAGAACCAATTGGATGGCACTTACAACAACAATATAGTACTAAATATATATACTGGAGGAGTCCTGGTGTGGTACTGTAGGTTAAACACTGAACTGCTAACTACAAGGTTAATGGTTCAAACCCACCAGCCACTCCTTGGAAACCCTATAAGATTGGGTCACTATGAGTCAGAACTGACTCAAGGGCATTTAACAACAACATAGTATTGAAACCCCAAAACCAAACCTACTGCCACTGAGTCAATTCTGACTCATAGTGACCTTATATAGGGCTTCTGAGACTGTAAATCTTTATGGGAGCAGACAACTGGTGGTTTTGAACTTCTGACCTTTCAGTTAGCAGCTCAACGCCTAAACTATGTGCCACCAGGGCTCTGTATTGAAGGAAGATCAAATACTAAGAAATAGTCTATAGTGGTGATTTGGAGTCCTGGCGTGGTGCTATAGAGTAAGCACTGGCCTGCTAACCACAAGGTTGGTGGTTCAAATCCACCGGCCACTCCTTGGAAACTCTATACAGGGTCACTGTGAGTCAGAACCGACTCAATGGCACTTAACAACATAGTGATGATTAAAAATATTGTAGAGAAAAATTTAAGGACTTTTATCAACCTTGATAAATTTGAAATCCAGAATTAATATCAAAGTTTTCTTTTCTGTGTCATCTTAGTTGAAAGAAACAATACAGTATTTACGTTTTCATTGAAACATAATAAAGTGTAGTTATTTTATAACTTTTGTGAGATTTAGTTTAGTTTTTTTTTTTTAAAGTTTTTGTTGTGAATTATGTGGTCGTTTACATGGGAGAACATTAGCTTTACATTCATTCTATTGTATTTCATTTCATTGCAATGATCACAGTCCTCTCCATGCATCATCAGAAAATCAAAGGGTACACCCTTCCCTAAGCTTGTTTCCCCTCCCCCCAGTCAGCACACAGCCCTTCTCCCTTCGCCCTTCCTGAACCCAGAGTCCCCAGCCTCTCCACGTCATCATCTCTGCCTCCATATTTGGTGTCACTGCTTTCTCTGGGTAGGGCCCTGTACTCTGCTCTTCTCACTTGATGGTCCCAGGGACCTCTGCTCCTGGACTTGGTTTCACATATCTTATAGCAGGAATACATAACTGATTTGGCACAGCGAGATAACTTGTCAATAATTTGTTTGCAAACTCTACAGACTTTGCAATTTTGAAAGTCTTGTTCTTAAAACTGTATGGTCTCCACATCCAGATCTCCAGAGATGGGAAATTCCCACTTGAAAGGACAAGCAGACCAGCCTGGAGTGGCTAGAAGAACAGAAGATACTTCTTGAAAC
>NW_006408597.1:4121805-4123471 GCF_000296735.1 Chrysochloris asiatica
AAATCATACTGACTTGTGTCTGTTGAATTTTCTCACAAAATTCACTTCATTTACAACAATTTCTCCTGGCAAGAGGACTGGCTCCAGTTTTTAATTTTTCGTTTCCAAATGAATTTTATCGTCAGTCTGGGACGGCGGTAGGAGGTAGGACATGAAGGTGGGTCTGGGTGGCTTAAGGGAGAACATGGTGCGGCTGCCTTTTCGCCCGGCCCCGGTGCAGCCTGGGATTCGCGGCTCACCCGCGGCAGCACTGACACCTCCAACCGCCTCAGCTCTCAGTGTCTAGTTAATATTTTGAAAGAAATTTATTCTTTGTTTATAGAACAGTGTTTTACTCTGTGTTGGACATGTAGCTTTCTTCCATGTGTTATTAGTGGACATTTTTCTCTTTTGGGAAAATACACATTTAAAAAAGTATTTGAATTGTATGCCATCTCTTTATTTGTAGAGTTCTTTAGAATATGAGGCCAGTACTTTGCCAAGTAACAACTAATTTCCTGGGAAATAGGTTGTTGGCTTGACTTCTTGCTGTGCCTGTCCCTTCTTTTGTTGTTTTGTAAAAGAGCTGAGCTCAGCCCTGTGGAAAATCGCTAAATTATCGAATCATTTTCTCTAGCTCAAATAAAGCGTATTTATATTGTACTGCATTCTGTAACTTTCTTGATTATAGATTTGTTTAGCATATCCTGAAGAACTTTGACTTCATTTGATAAGTTGACTTTTTGTTTTGGAAATAATTCTAACAGAGTGTTCCTTTAATGAGTTTTCTTTATTCTTTGGTCTGTTACCACCATCACTCCCTCCCAGACCTAGTTAAGTGTCACAGTGCTCTTAAAATGAAGCCTGTATAGTTTCTATGGTGTTGGCCCCTGATGCTTCTGTTTTTAAAAGACACTGACATTCATTGTCTCTTTCTAGATTTTCTTCATGCGTAGTTTTTACTAAATATATAATTTTGTAACCTGCCTTTTAGGAACACATAATATGCACTTTTATCCCATTAAGATTATTTGAACACACATTTTTACACAGGTGAAGAACACTCCATTTATGTAGTCAATTTCTATAGTGTTTACATTTAGATTATTTGTACATTTTCATTATAAAGCTTTGATGAATATTGCCCAACACAAATTTTTGTTCACATTTCCATATTCTCAGGATACATTTCTATTAGTGGAATTTCCAAATCAAGCTGTATTAATATTTCTAGGGCTTTTAAGGACAAAGCATTATGCAAATGCTTTCTAGTAAAGTTGTATCTGCAGATTTGAGTGTGGATTATACCTTAATATAAAGAATGCGAAAAGCCTCAAAACTGGACCAATATGTAACAGCAACAACAAATGGAGGCAAGATTGAAATTGTCAAAAATTGAATTTTGCTTGGATCCACAATCAACACGCATGAGGCAGCAGTCAAGAAGAAATTGGGTGCCGTATTGCATTAAGCAACTTTAACAAAACATTTTAAAGGCTTAAAGAGCAAAGATAACAATTTGAGAACTAAGCGTACCTGCTCCAAATCATGAGCTTTTCATTAGCCTCATATGCATGTGAAAGTTGAACAATGAAGAAGGAAGACCATGGAAGAATCCATGCATTGGAGTTAAGGTGTTGGACACTATTGAAAGTACCATGGACTGCCAGAAGAACAAACAAATCTG
>NW_006408597.1:4124686-4125623 GCF_000296735.1 Chrysochloris asiatica
ACATAACCACCACCAGATACTTACTCAATTTAATAATACAGCTGAAGTGGTCATCTCCCTAAGACACTGTTTCTGTAATGTTAGCCCTTTTAAGTCACTCTTCTTTTTATACATGGGTAGTTTCTAGAAAGAATACTAAGGATGAAAATGCGTTGAGCATGCATAAGAAAAAATATATGTGTAAGTACCTACAAGAATTTCTGTATGAGTATCAGGAGTTCTGGTGTGGTGCTGTGAATTAATGTACTGGACTGCAGAGTTGGTTTGAACCACAAGGCCACTAGTTCAAGCTCATCAGCTGCTCCAGGGAAACCCTATACATGGTTTCTGTGGGTTGGAACTGACTTGATGTCATAAAACAACAGCAACAATTGGGAATATTCAGAGCTCTGGTAGCATAGTGGTTATGAGTCAGGCTGCTAATCTCAAGGTAAGCAGTTCGAAACT
This sequence comes from Chrysochloris asiatica, assembly GCF_000296735.1. NCBI lineage: Eukaryota > Metazoa > Chordata > Mammalia > Afrosoricida > Chrysochloridae > Chrysochloris > Chrysochloris asiatica. Next base: position 4,125,134 of record NW_006408597.1, read on the forward strand.
ACCAGAGGTTCCTCGGGAGAAAGATGAGACTTTCTGCTCCCATAAAGATGTACAGCTTTGCACGGAGGGCTAGAGCTGAGAGCGAAGCATCCAGCTGATATGAAGTAAGGGGAGACGCACAAGAATGCCAACTTGTAGATAATACCCATTCGACCTACCTTTGAAGGCTCAACGATCATAACTCAATTAGAGGAAGATTGAAAAAAAAAAATTGATACAGGGAACAAGTGTAAATTGCTACAATTTTATGAACTTGACCTGTACTTAATGGATTTAGTAGAGGAAAGGAGTCTTCACATCAAGTGTCAATCCTATCCCCTCTCTATGCAGGTTGAGAGGGAAGGGCTACCTACAATGGGGGAGCTATAAAAAGTGACTGGCTTATAAGTTTTCAAGAGGGAGTTTAGTTTCATAATATGTGGGGAAAGGTAGAATCCCCACTGAATAGTTCTCATCTTGTCTAGACGGGTCTGGTGAAAAGATAATGGGG
>NW_006408597.1:4126588-4127582 GCF_000296735.1 Chrysochloris asiatica
TGGGTCAGGCGCACCTTAGTCCTCAAGCTGACATCTTTGCTCTTCAACACTTTAAAAAGGTCTTGTGCAGCAGATTTGCCTAATGCAATACATCAGGGTCGGCGTTTCAAACCATCCAGTCTCTTCTAGGAAACCCTATATGGGATTGCTTTGAGTCAGAATGGACTTGATGGCACTTAACAACAACATCATTTAAGAGAATAAAGCTCTGGGATTTATTTACTTCTTAAAAGTGACAATTTAAAACACCTTCAAAAGTTTATATTGTGACAAGAACAATCAAGTGATTTACAAAATAAAAATTAAGGGTATTTTCAGAATCAAAATGGTCTTCAACCAGACATTACTATAGGCATTTTAAAATAAGACAGTATTTGAAGAAAATGAATATAAGATATCACCAAATAGTAAATTCTTTATCATTATTATATATTAACAGTAAACTTCCTAGATGGTACAGCACTTCATTTTATGAATATAACCACACTTTCTTCCATTTCTCATTCTCCTGTTCATAAACATTTGGGTTAATTCCAGGTTTTGTCATATTAGAGTTCTTGGGTAGATATCTGGGAGTGGAATCATTAGGTCACAAAGTTGATGTATGTTTAACTTCTTAAATGGCTCTTCAAAGCAGTTAATCGAATCCTGATGTGGTGCCATAATATAAGCACTGATCCGCAAGGTTGGCAGTTCAAACTCACCGTTGCTCCTTGGAAACTTCCATAGGGTGGCCATGAGTCGGACCTGACTTGGAGGCACTTAACAAAAACAAAGCAGTTATACCATTTTATACTCCACTAGCAATATTTGAAATTCCAGTTTCTCACCACTTGGTTAGTCTGTGGTTTTAGTTATTTTTAGGTACTGCCTTGCTTGCCTTGCTTGAGCAAAGAGGTCTTAAAATACTTACTGATGAAGATTAAAGGCCACATCTTTCATGTAAAGAAAAATTAGAGAGATTTTTGTTTAATAAAACATTTTATAATTGTTA
>NW_006408597.1:4128677-4130108 GCF_000296735.1 Chrysochloris asiatica
GTTCTCTTTGAATGATTTCATCTTGGTCTATGAAAGCATGAGCACAATTAAGTGTTCTTGAATACTCATTCTCCGCAATGTGGTCCAGAGCTTGTCATGATCCACACAATCAGAAGCCTTTGCATGCTCAGTAAAGCACAGGTAAACATTGTTCTGGTATTCTCTGCTATCAGCCTAGATCCATCTAATGTCAGCAATGATATCCCTTGTTCCACGTCCTCATCTGAATCCAGTTTGTACCTTTGCTAGTTCCCTGTCAATGTACTGTAGCAGCAGTTTTGAATTATCTTGAGTAGAATTTTACTTGTATGGAATATTAATGACATTGTCTGATGACTTCCACATTCCATTGGGTCACTTCTCTTTGGAATAGGCACAAATATGGATCTCTTCCAGTAAGTTGGCCAGATAACTGTTGTCCAAATTCTTTGGTATAGTTGAGTGAGTGCCTCCAGTGCTGCCTCAGTTTGTTGAAAGCTTTCAATTTGTATTCCATCAATTACTGGAGCCTTGTTCTTTGCCAATGCCTTCAATGTAGCTAGCTTGAACTGCTTCCTTCCTTCAGTACCATTGACTCTTGATCATATATGCTGCCTGGTGAAATGGTTGAACACTGACCATTTCCTTTTGGTACAGTGACTCTGTGTATTCCTTCCATCTTCTTTTGATGCTTTCTGTATCATTCAATATTTTGCCCATAGAAGCCTTCAGTATTACAAGTTGAGGTTTAAATTTTTTCCTCAATTCTTTCAGGACTAGATTATTCCTTTGGAATTCCAAAAATTAGTTGCCGTATCTTTGAGCTGATCTGCGCTTTTTTTTTTTTTCCTTCATATTTATTTAAAAATTTTTATTGTGAATTAAGTGAAGCCTTACAGACTAGATCATTAGATTTACATTCAGCAAATCATATACTTTATTTTATCTCAATGAAACATGCAACAATAGTTATCTCGCTTCCTCCCTTTGATTCCTATTTGCATACCACTCACCTTCCAATCTTTTCTCAACTTTGTCCCTAAGAAAATGTTGCCCTTTTGATTTTGAATGACTGACTATTCCATGGTGAGCATTCCTCACTATTGCTGTTGTCTCCACCTATAAACCTATCCACTGCTTGGGGGAAAACTGGGCCACCAGGGTGAGTTCGATTCCAAACCTGAAGGATGGTTGAGGGCCATAGTCTCAGGTTCCTCCCATCTCTTTCTGAACAATAAACCCAGTCTCCTTCCTTTTTCCTTTTTTAATTAAGTAATTTTGAGTTTTGTTCCACATTTACTCCCGCTCTATCTGGGACCCTCTAATGGGATGCTTAACAGGGCAGCTGGTAGTGGTAGCTGGGTACCATCTAGTTCTTCTGGTCTCAGAGTTGTGAAGATGAGTGTTCACAAGTTCCAATTGTGCTGATCTGTGCTTTTGAGTTCTGGTGTT
>NW_006408597.1:4131163-4134272 GCF_000296735.1 Chrysochloris asiatica
CTTATCCTGCCATGCCACACCAGGTGTATGTTATCAGGATTGTTGTTAAGTGCTCTTGACTCCAGAGCTTATTCTTAAAGCCGTAAGTTAAATGCAGCCCGTCAGTTTTGCATTCTTTACAAAGCACACCATTGTATCATAGTGGTGGCCCACATTCAAATTAGGGTTTCTGAGTATAACTTTGTAAATAGTCTCTCTCCCAGTCTCTTTCTCTTCACTACCAATATTTCTGTCCTGTGTCCTAGGGAGTGATTGACGGAAGAAAAGCTTTATCTGAATTAACAGGTGGTGGACAACCCTATTGACCCGAGATTGAGTTCTTCCTAGAAAACAGCTGTCATTTCCTTTTGCACCTTAATTGGTTCTTGAAATTGGAGCAACTACTTTCATATGGTCTTGAGCAGTGTTTATGTTACTGATCTTTGTGAGAGTCGGTAAATGTAAATGTTTAAAGTTAACATCCTTTGGACATAAACTGAGTGAGATATGAAGTTAATGGCACTTGTACCTGAGAAACATTGTTATTGTTAAGTGCTGTGGAGTCAGTTCTGACTTATAGTGACCCTGTATAGGGTTTCCAAGAAGCAACTGGTGAGTTTGAACCTTTGACCTTATAGTTCAAACCGGCTTTGAGGTCAAGTGTTTATCTTACAGCTCTGTACCAGGACTCCTGAGAAACATTGTTGTTGCATAGGTATTTATGAAATGTTGGCACCGAAGGAAAGCTCTTAAAATTCTTTTCTTTCTTTTTGAATTCCGTGGATACTGAAACCATGGCACTACTCTTTGTTATCAGTTTGAGTTTCGGTATTAATCTTCTAGGATAGGACTAGATTTTTGGGATATGCTAGAAAGAGGGAGGTTCAGGGATTGAAGCAAATGAAAATAAGTATTGGATATTGCCTTCATCATAACTTTTGTGATTTCCTTCCACTTCTGATTTTGTGTCATCATTGCTGTCATGGGTGAGTTAAAGAAGTTGAGGTGAGTGGGAAACATTATGTACATACAGAATGAGCACATGTTAATTCGTTAAGTCATGAGAAAGTGCTTTAGTTCCTGTGCTGCTACTGTTGATCTGCTTTGCCTAAATGTGGGTTTTTGTTTCTCCTTTTGTAAAGTCATGGTGTTAGAATGATTAATAGTTATTTTGATGCTGAAATATTTTAATTGTTCTGAATAACAATGAATGATAAAGTGCATATAATTAATTTTTTTTCCATATAGAACACAAGTAATACCAACACTGCATATTAGCATCCTTTCCTCATTGATCTTCAGTGTGGATCTTAAGGCATGTGACATTTCTGTATATATGCAGCTTGTTTTGTGCTCACTCTAATTGCTTATCCCCGTGCCTGGTGGTGTAGTGAATTGTGAGTTGGGCTTTTAACTGCAGGGTCAGCAGTTGTAAAGATTAACAGCCTCAGAAACCCTCAGAATCACTATGAGTCGGAATGGACTTGACAGTACTTAACAATAACAATTAAGTCTAGCTATCTGGTATGGTAGCCCCCCCCACGCTGTTATTCATCAAAATTATTTTAATTATTCTGTGAAATCTCTCTTATCTTTTAAAATTCTATGGTTTTGTGCATAGTCCTGCTTAGACTCTTGGAATTTGATTTGCAATGATATAGTCTTCTTGCATTAATATAATAAACAACTGCCAATTATATTGCATTAAGTTTTATAGATATTGAATATTGTAACATAAGAAAGAGCTCCAGAATATTGTCAGATATACTGCATGAAAATGAGCCCCTGTGATGACACAAATGGAGTAAAGCTTTGGGGACCTTGTTTTGCTGGGGTACAACTCAGAATAAGCCAAAACAGCTGTAAACATTCATTAATAATCATAGCATGAACTATACAATTCATGCAAAGTATGAATCTAAGAAAATAGGAAGTTGTCAGAAATGGAATGCATAAATATCCGTGTATCTTAGGTATTAGTGAACTGAAATGGACTGGTATTGGTCATTTTGAATCTGACAACCACATGGTTTACTATGTCAGGAATGACAGATTGAAGAGTAATGACATCACATTCATCATGAAAAAGAACACATCAAATCTATCTTGAAATACAGTGCTCTCTGTGATAGGATAATATTCACACACCTACCAGAAAGACAAGTTAATACAGTTATTATTCAAATTTATGCATCAACTACTAAAGCCAGTGATGATGAAACTGAATAATTCTACCAACTTCTTCAAACTGAAGAATCAAGATGTATTGATATTTACTGGTTATTGGAATGCAAAGGTTGGAAACAGAGGAACGACCAGTCATTTGGAAATATGGCTTTGGTGATACAAATGATGCTGGAAATCACATGATAGAATTTTGCAAGACCAATGACTTGCTCGTTACAAGTACCTCTTTTAAACAACATAAAAGACAACTATACACATAGACCTCACCAGATGGACTACACAGAAATCAAATTGACTGCATCTGTGGAAAGAGGCAGTGGGGAAGGTCCAGATCATCAGTCAAAACATGGCCAGGGACAGACTGTGGAGCAGACCCTCAATTACTGAGAAAAAATTACAACAAGTACAGAAGAGTCAAAATAATGACCTTGAATGTATTTAAAGATCACCTCAAGAACAGACTTGAGGAATCAGACATAATGACCGAAGACCAGAAGAATCGTGGGATGACATCAAGAACATCATACAGGAAGAAAGCAAAAGGTCATTAAGACAAGAAAAAAGAAAAAAACTAAACTGAGTATCAGAAGAGACTCTTGAAACTTGCTCTCCAGCTAATGCAAATGGAAGAAATGAGGCAAAAGAGCTGAATAGAAAGTTTCAAAGGGCAGCTCAAGAAGACAAAATCAAATATTGTAATGAAATGTTTAAAGATCTGGAGTTAGAAAACCAAAAAGGGAAAAACACAATCAGCATTTCTTAACCAAGAGAACTGAAGAAAAAATTCATGCCTGAACTTGGGAATACTGAAGAATTCTATGGGCAAAATATTGAATGATAAAGAAAGCATCAAAAAAGATGGAAAGAATATACAGAGTCACTGTACCAAAAAGAAATGGTTGATGTTCAACCATTTCAAGAGGTGTAGCATATGATCAAAGGA
>NW_006408597.1:4135907-4153068 GCF_000296735.1 Chrysochloris asiatica
CTTCCTCTTTTTCTCTGACCCTCCACCTTACCAAACATGATATCTTTCTCCAGCGACTGGTTCCTCCTGAAAATATGTCCAAAGTATGAGAAATGTCATTTGGCCATCCGGGCCTCCAAGGAGCGCACTCTATCCGCACTTCTTCCAACACAGTTCTGTTGGTTCTTTTGGCAGCCCATGGCATTTTTAATAATTGGATGCTGTTAAAATTGGGGTATGCATAGCAATCGGTATCTTAGGCACTAATGAACTGAAAGTGAGAAAAAAATGAGATTTTCTGCTCCCTTGAAGGTTTAAAGCCTTGGAAACCCTATACAGGGTCACTATGAGTAAGAACCAACTAGACAGCACTTAGCAACAACAAATGAGAGGAAATGAAGTGGTATTGGCCATTTGAATCACACAATCATTTGGTTTAATATGCTGAGAACGTCAGATTGAAGACAAATGACATTGCATTCATCATCTAAAAGAACATTTCAAGATCTGGAAGTACAATGCTCTCTGTGACCGAGTAATATTCATACACCTACAAGGAAATACTGATGAAAATCAAAGACTACAGTCTCCTCAATGTAAAGAAGACAAAAATCCTCACAACTGGATCAATAGATAGCATCGTGTAGCATCGTGATACATGGAGGAAAGATTGAAGGTGTCAGAGATTTCATTTTGCTTGTGTCCACTATCGACACTCAGGGAAGCAGCAGTCAAGAAATCATATGACAAATTGCTTTAGGCAAATCTGCACAAGACCTCTTTAAAGTATTCAAAAACAAAGATACCAGTTTGAGGATTAAGGTGTGCCTGACCCAAGCCATGGTGTTTTTAATAGCCTCACATGCTTGTGAAAATTAAACAATGAATAAGGAAAACCAAAGAATTGATGCATTTGAATTATGGTGTTAGAGAACAATATTGAAAGTATCATGTATTGCCAGAAGAATAAACAAGTCTATCTTGGAAGAAGTGCAGCCAGATGCAGGGATGGCAAAACTTGGTCTCTCATACTGATAGGACATCATGCTTGGTAAAATGGTCAATGACAAAGATTAAGACACCCCCGCCCACCTCCCAAGGAGATGGATTGATCCTGTGGCAGTAGCAATGAACATGTGACAATTGTGAGGCTGGTCTGGTGCAGGACTAGGCAGTGTTTTCTTCTGTTTTTTCAGTGTGTACCATCTGGATGGCACTCAACAACAACAATGGTTCTGTTCTCTGTCACACTCAATAGGATAAGCACTGGACTGCAGAGTCGTTTGAACAGCAAGGTAGATGGTTCAAACTCACCAGTCGCTCCTCAAAAACCCTTTATAGGATCGCTATAAGTAAGAATTGACTTGATGGCACTTAACAGCAACAACAACAACAACGAATGCACGGACATTTCATTAGGATTTTGTAGATCCTCCTTGGTTAGCTGCATTGATCTTTTAACCTCTTGTCTCTAGATACCCCTTACGTTCTTGCCTGTCTTTTTGTTACGGCTTTGTAGTCTGCATTGAGTGCTTTTTCTTTGTTATCCTTCCAGGCATTAATAAAACCCTATTTTTCTGCGAGGACTTAACTTATTCATTGCTGTCTCTACATTTTTATTTCTTTTCTTTCTCTTTTGATTCCATAACTGTTTGTACCAATATTATATGGTATGTTGTTGTTGTTGTTAAGTGCCGTGGAGTCATTTCCAACTCATAGCGACCCTGTACAGGGTTTCCAAGGCTGTAAATCTTTACGGGTGCAGAAAGCCTCATCTTTCTCCCACGGAACAGCTGGTAGTTTTGAACTGCTGACCTTAAGGTTCACAGCCAGATTCGTAACCACTATGCTATGGTATATTAGCTGCTTATATTACCTGCTTTGCGTTATAGTTAAAGTATACATTTATCTCCCTAAATCAGTTATATACATTTTGAGAACAGTTTTTTTTTTTTTTATCACTTTGACTTACTCTTCTTTGTAATTCCCACATTTGCCTAGAATAGTTTCTTGTTGTAGTGGGTCTTCAGTGGTGTTTGTGGAATTAAATTCATTTAATAATCTTTGCTCGTAAGGAGTTTACAATATAGTGGAAGGAGACACACTATAAGGAGACACATAAGAAGATAAGCAAATAAATAGCATAGGAAAATTGCCATTTGAGAATATATGGTAAAAATAATGACTGGTGTGCTGTGAAAAGAGAACAATGGAGAAACCAGGTGAAGGTCATATTTTGAGTTGACCTTTAAATAGAAGGAATAGAAGAAGCCACTGTTCAGAGAGCTGGCGGTAGAGCATTTCTTGCCTGAGTGAAGACTCTGAAGCAAGAGAGAATGAAAATTTTGCAGGAACTGAGGAAGCTGAAGCTTAGTGTGAGAAATAATAGCTTTTAAAACGCGGTTGTTGTTATTGTTAACTGCCATTTAGTTGATCCTCAGCGTATGGTGACCCCATGTACAATGACTCAGAATGCTTCCTGGTGTTTTACCACCTCCATGACTGCTTGTAGGTAGGACCATTGTGATTGTAGAGTTTTCACTGATTGATTTTTGAAAAGCAGATTGCCAGGCCTTTCTTCCTTAGTCTGGAAACTCTGCTAAAACTTGTTCATTGTCATAGTAACACACAAGCCTCCACTGACAGATGGGTAGTAGCTGCTCAGAGGTATACTGGCTAGAAATTGAACCTGGGTTCATGGAAGGTGAGAATTCTACCATTGAACCACTATGCTCCCCCTGTTCCCCAATAAGATTGTTGTTGTCAGGTGTCAACTAGTCAGTTCCAACACATAGCGATCCTATGCACAGCAGAACAGAGAAATAAGGTTAGATAGGTTTAAAGAAGCCAGATCATAAATTGTCTTACAGGTTGTTTAAGGAATTTGGATTTATTCTAAAAGATTTTAAGTAGGGATTAACAATAGGATTTATACTTTAAATGGACCCTTTTGTCTACTAGCTAATGAGTGAATTGTAAGGGAGCCAGAAGGAAAACAGGAAGAACAATTTACGTGGATGATAGAAGTGGATGGATTTAAGATTCATTTTTGTTATTGTTAGGTGACATTGAGTCGGTTCTGACTCATAGGACTCTATGTACAACGGAATGAAACACTGCCCAGTCCTGGGACTTCCTTACAGTCGATGCTAAGCTTGAGTCCATTGCTGCTGCCACTGTTTTCAGTCCATCTCACTAGGGGTCTCTCTCTTTTTCGCTGACTTTCCACTTTACCTAGCATGATGTCCCTCTCTAGGGACTTAGTCCAAAGTATGAGAGACAAAGTCTCGCCATCCTGACTTTCAAGGAGCATTCTGGCTGTTCTTCCTCAAACACAGATTTGTTTGTTCTCCTGGCAGTCCATGTAACTTTGAATATTCTTGTCTAACACCAGAACTCAAGTACATCAGTTCTTCTACAATCTTCTCTATTCATTGTTCAATTTCCACATGCATATGAAGCTATTGAACCTCGGTAAAATTTTCGTGATGGATTGGATATGAGACAGGAAAAATAATCAAGAGTTCCTCTTACGTTTTTGGTTTGGTGTTTATTGAGATGGAGGAATGGGAAAAGAGTGTCCGTTTTATTTGAGAGTAGCAGTCGTTGTTAGGGATTTTAAATTTTCCATGAGACATTAAATGATGATGTTGGGATCTGGAAAGCTAGAGATTGAGAGGACTTCTGGGGGCTTGGGAAAATACATTTAAAAAGCAGTGCAATTTTCCCAGGAGCTTTTTGAAGCCCCCTTGTATAAGCTCAAGATCCATGAGGATAGAGTGAGATCAGCTCTCTGGTCCTGAGTTTAGGGGAACTTCTGGTGAAGGAGGAGAAGTGATTTAGAAGAGCTCCATTGCTATCAAGTCAATTCCAGCACAGAGCAACCCTAAAGGACTGAGTAGCACTGCCCCAGAGGGTTTGTAAGGCTGTAAATCTTTATGGAAGCAGGGCTGCCACATTATTCTCCCAGAGAGGGACCATCCACTTGGCCGCCAAGCACATAACCACTGCACCAACAGGGCTCCCTAGAGGTGAGTTTTGTATGTGGGGGAAGGAGGAGTCAGGAGAGGACGCAGAAGCGGTGCCCATTGCATTTGTGAAAATAGAATGTATTAGTGATGTGCTGCTTGCTCTCTGGATGTCCTCTTCCCTACTCTCTGTCTAAGGAGGAGACACTTAGGCTTCTAACTTCAGATTGTGTTTTTTTTTAAATTAAATGTTTTTATTTTGCATTGAGTGAAAGTTTACAGGGCACATCATCAGCTTCACAGTCAACCATTCATATAGCTTGTTTCATTACATTGATTATTATCCCCTCCATATATCATCAGTTTACAGTGTTTCTCTCTATCCTCTTTAGCTTTTTTTTTTTTTTTGGATGGGGGGGGGACTTGCCTTTTTGGAATTTACAGTCTCGGCTTTTAGGGAAGGTTTTTACATTTGTCTGTGGATATCCAGGGCTCATGTATGAGATTGCTAACAAGCATTACTGAATAATCAGATGAGGGACAGTTTGCTATGTCTACTAGGTGGCTAGAGTCTGATCCTCAGAGCCTATGGCTTGGACGGTCAACAACGCTTGGGCCCACAGGGGCTTGGCCTCCTGACCGGGTCTGCATCTGAATCCTCCTTATTTATTGATTGTTTAAGGGACGCTGCCTGTCTTAGGTGGTCAGTGCAGATTGTGTTTTGCCAGTGGGACACAGGCAGAGGAGTGGGTGACAGAAGGAAAAAGAGATTAGGGTCTTTATTCCCCTTTCTCCCTCCCCACTTGGCTACAGTTGAGGCAGATGCTGCATTCCTCTGTTCATGCTGTATGATGCACCTTCCACTGCTATAGCTTTTTACTGGTTCCCACAGCTTCAGACTTCAGGGAGGTACCAGCTTGTGCCTGTTGTACTTTGGGGTTTAGTTTCCCAATCTGCTAATCTCTGGATACTATACCATCTTTTGTTGGTGCTCTTAATTCTACCCACAGCTTCATATTACTCCTTCCATTAAACTCTTTTCATTTATGCCTTTTAGTCGCCATTCGTTTAAGTATCTTTAAGGGGCAGTTTCATTGAACTTGTGGACCAGTTTGGAGCAGGTTGGACAGTGAATGGAAGGCTAGGAATTGCAGAGTGTGAGAGCTGATACTTTTTGAGAAATTTAGCTTTAAAGGTAAATTGAGAAATGGGAAGGAGGTGGGACATAGCTGCATGTGAGTTATTTTTTTACAGTATAAATGTGGGAGATAATGGGATATATTAACCTAATAATGGGAATGATTTCATACAGGAGAAAAGATTGATGGAAATACAGGAAGTGGATTGTGGAAGGAAGGCAATCTTGGACAAATTTTGGTAGAGAGACTTTGATAGCAATCATGGATTTTTAGACCATTTTAAAGAAGGATATTTGAAGGAGGAGATGACTCAGTCAGTCGGGGAAGTTAATAGATTTGGTTGTGGGTAGAATGCAGAGTTTTCATTTGATAGCTTCTACTTTCTTGATTGATTAGGGTCTTTATTAGAGTCCTGGTGTGGAACTGTAGGAAAAGCACTAGACTGCTAACCTCAAGGTTGGTGGTTCAAACCCACCAGCTGCTCCTCAAAAACCCTACACCAGGTTTCTGTGAGTCGGAACCAACTCACTGACACTTAATAACAGCAACATTTTCTTAATGGAAGTGTCTTGAATAAGAATGGGTGGGAGGAATAGGTGTGATGTTTAAGGATTAAGGAAAAGATACAAAACAACCATTTCAGGGAGTTTTAAGAAGCCCTTGGTGGTACAGTGGTTTAGTATTTGGCTGCTAACCTTAAGGCTGGTGGGTTGTATCCACAGGAGAACAATGTGGCCATCTACTTCTGTAAAGATTGTTCTAGAAGTCGATTCTGACTCATTGCAACCCTGTATAGGGTTTCCAAAAAGCAACTGGTGGGTTTGAATGGCCAACCTTGTGGTTAGCAGTCCAGTGCTGATCCTACAGCTCCACACAAGGTCTCCAAGATTGGAAACCCTATGGGACAGATTTACTCTGTCCTCAGGGTTTCTATGATGTAATGGTAACACGTTTACTGGGAGCTTTTAGAGGAAGGATAATGTTGCTGTAATTGAGGTTGTTGATTGTGAGTTTATGAAGATAGCCTGTCTTATCTGGATGTACTCCACTGTCTTTTCTTCAGTACTCCACTGCTTTGCTGCAGTCATGGAGAAGGTTGGCTAATTTTCTTGGAGAATGTGATAGGGAGAGACTGGGGAGACATTGAATTGAGTGAGAGGAATAGTTATATTGATGAATTGTGACATCTAAGCTGGAAAAAGAAGAAAGTGAATTTAGGACACACATAAGGAGGAAAAGTGTAAGATTTTATAAATTGGCGGTTTCATTAAGAACTAAATTATTTCTGAGGGCCTAATTGAACACGTGAACTGGAAGGATCACTTATTTTATTATACACGAGGGCTTAAAAAAGTTCATGGAAAAATGGAACTTTTTGAAGTTCCTTGTATGCCTTCTCTCTGTTTCCTCATTTACATCCAAATCATGAGACTACCTAATTTGTAACAGACTTGAACACTTAGAATCCTCCATATTAAATAGTTTGAATTCATATTGTAGCCAAATGCAGTGAAACACACAGGCACCACACTTACAGAGTTTAGGAGTGTGATTTCAAATATGACATATTTTATAGTCTATTAAACAAAACATCTCTATTTGATAAATACAAATATTTATCAAATCAGCTTCCTCAGTTAACTTCCACTTTCTAGAAATAAAGCACAGGAAATAATTTCCTCTGATAAATATTTGGATCTGTTTAGGATCTTTCTGTGATATGTATTTTTCCTTAAAATCATTAAAAGACGCTTATATGTTGGTTGGGATACAAAATTGAATAACTTCTTGGCAAAACAGTTTGGCAATTTCTCATAATATTGAACATATAGTGATCCAGCAGCCCTACGTCAATGTATATTCACTCAAGGGAAATGAAAACTCTTAGTCACACAATACCCTAAATGTCAAAAACTGGAAACAACCCAAATGTATGTCAGCTGGTGAATTGATAAACTTTGGATCATATGTACAATGCAGTATTGTTTGGCAGCACATGAACCAACATTGGTAAATATCAGATGCTGCCTTAGTTATCTAGTGCTGCTATAGCAGAAAGAAATACTACAAGTGGATGGCTTTAATAAACAAACATTTATTTTCTTACAGTTTGGGAAACTGGAAGCCCAAATTCAGGCTGTTGGCTCTCTCTCTATAGAGAAGGCTTTGGGAGAAAGTCCCCAACTCTTCTCATCCTTTGTCCCTCAGTTTCTTGGTGCTCTCTGTGTGACTCACATCTGTCTTCCCCTATCTCTGCTTGCTTGAGCTATTCTTTTAAGATTGATTTAAGACATACCCTACACTGATAACAGCTCCATGGTTGTTGTTAAGTGATGTTGAGTCAGTTCTGAATCATAGTGACCCTGAGTAGGGTTTCTGAGGAGTGGCTGGTGAGTTTGCACTGCCGATCTGTGGTCCAGTGCTTGTTTTACAGTGCCACACCAGGACTGCATACAGCTCCATTAACGTAACATAATCCCAAAAGGGATTATAACCACAGATAGAGGGATTAGGATTTACAACACATTTTGGAGACACACAATTCAAGCTATAACAGATGTGGTATGCAGAGTGAAAGAAATCATCCACAAAAGGCTATGTACAGTATGATCTCATTTTTATGGTAATTTGGGAAAGGCAAAACTTGGGATAGAAAATTGTTTAGTGGTTGCCAATGGGTGGGGAAGGGTTTGACTACACAGGGGCATAAGTGAATTTTTTTGGATAATGGAATTGTTCTTTATTTTGATTGGTGGTGAATGCATGACTAAGTATTTGTTGAAACTCAAGAATTGTACACTAAAAAGGGTGAATTTTACGATGCAAATTGTACCTTAATTAAAATTCTTATCATTTTCTTACCATTTGGTAAAAAAGAGATCATTTGGAGAAGTATCTAAAGGAATTGTTTTGTTTTAGATTCTGTTTATGTGACTTTTTCGGGGGAACAGGAGTGGTGGACAAGCATCATTAGCATTGGTAAAATTCTTTGAAGCTCTTGAAAGCATTATGTAAAAACTGAATACATTGATACTTAGCAAACATTCCCATCACATGTTTTAAAGAATGTTACAGTGTTACTAAGAGTCCTTAGTAAAATAGTGTCTTGATTTTACAGATAAAGTACTTTACAGTCTAGGTAGGTTAAAATCACATAGGCAGAACTAGGCCTAGAATTTAAATGAATTTAAAAGAATACTAACTTGAAGCTTGTTTTACTAAAACACAGTTTTTATTTCAAGTTATTCTCTGTAGAGACTATTTTTAATTTCTTTCCAGAACCTCTCAATTGTGACATCCTAAAACTGGAAACCACTCCCTTCCTAGTTGTAGGAAAGCCCTGTGTCTGGATGTGGGTGATAATAGGAAGGCTAAATTTGAGAGATCTTGCATCACTTAAAGATGCTTTTCTTTAACTGTGAGAAATCGGAATGCTTAGTTTTGGAGTTTTCAAAGGCTACCAGCTAGAAGTCATTTTGGTAATTTATTTGCATTTTTTATAATAATATTTTCAGATTATTATGATTATTGATTTGTTGGGAAGGTAGAAAAAGTTTAAGAGTTAAGGTTCTTAAAAAAGAGTTCTTTCTGGTTACTTAAGGGTTTATCATATAAATACCCAGGGGCATGAGGAAGCACAGGAAACAGTTTTAATAGTCTTGCATTCAGGAAATGGAGAATGGAATTCTAGGGTACTAACAGCAGCTTTTCAAACTCACCAGCTGCTTCTTGGAAACCTTTACAGGGTGGCTATGAGTTGGATCTGCATTTAACAACAACAGAACCACAGCAACTTTAGTTGTCTTCTAGTCTCCAGACTCGGCTAACTTACATTACTCTGTGCTAACCCCTCTTTGTATAGCAGTTTAACAGTTGCCCCTGAATCCCAATTTTAGAATCAGTTTTAGAGTTCCTGTCCCTCTGAAATACTGGTGATATTGTAGATAATGTCTTAGAGTTAGCAGGTGGCTTGGTCTGTTTCTTGGTTTTATAGCTGTGTCTGTGCCCTGTAGCCTTTCTAGGTGACTTGTTTCCTAGAAGCCATGGCCCCAGGCCAATTGACAAGTTGTTTTCATCTTTCTTCATAAATTGTTATGTGCTGTGGAACTGATTCCAACTCATAGCAACCTTAAGGACAGAGTAGAACTGTTCTATTGGGTTTCCTAGGCTGTAATCTTTATAATCAAGAAATCAAATGACATATTGCATTAGGCAAATCTGCTGCACAAGACCTCTTTGAAATGTTCAGGAGCAAGTATGTTAGTTTGAGGACTAACTGACCCAAACCATAGTATTTTCAGTAGCCTCATATGCATGTGAAAGTTGGACAGTGAATAAGGAAGACCTTGGAAGAATTGATGCATTTGAGTTAGGGTGTTAGAAGGAGAATATTAAAAGTTCCATGGACTGCCAGAAGAACAAACCAGTCTGTGTTAGAAGAAGTACAGCCAGAAGCCAGGATGGCCAAACTTTGTCTCTCATACTTTGGACATGTTATCAGGAGGATCCAGTCCCTGGAGAAAGACATCATGCTTTGTAAGGTGGAGGGTCAGTGAGAAAGAGGAAGACCCCCAATGAGTGGCAGCAGCAATGGGCTGAAGTGTAGCAATGATTGTGAGACTGGTGCAGGATCCAGCAGTGCTTCAGAACGTTCTGTTGGGCATAAGGTTACTCAGTACTGACTAGATGGTACTTAACAAGAATTTTTATAGTAGTCCTGGTGTGGTGCTGTAGGATTAGCACTGGACTGCTAACCTCAATGTCAACGGTTCAAACTCACCAGCTACTCCTCAGAAGCACTATATGTGGTCGCTATAAATTGGAACCAACTTGACAGCACTTAACAACAACATATTTCCCGCGTTAACTCTGATTAAGCTCTGGTAGACCTTCTGTCTTACGTGGAGTCAGACTCCCAGCGGCCACTGCCCATTTTTGGACTGAAGCCCAGTGGATCCCTGCTTTAGGTACACTTACCATTTTGGATGTATGCCTCATATCATTGTCTGTGAGCTATTTATATTGTTTCTTGAGTTCAGCTATGCATTATTTATTTACATTGATAGATTTGTATATATAATTGTTATTTAGATGAATTTACTGCATCACCTTAACTGGAGCCTTTTTCATCTTTATTTCTTAAAAATTTTGTATTGTTGTTTAGAAGATAGACAGCAAAACATCATTCAGAAACCAGTTCAAGAGTTTGTATGTGTTCCACTCAGTGGTATTAATGGCATTCTTGGAGTTACGTAACCATTCTCACTGAGCCCTCCTTTTCTGAATTATTCTTCCCCCTGCTCATTAACATAAACTTACTGGCCCTTAAACAAAAGAGAACCTTTTGTTGTCCAGTGGATGGATCCTTTATAGATAGTTTTTTTTTTTTAAGCTTTTAATTGTGAATTAAGTGAAGGTTTACAGAGCAGATCATCACTTTTACATTCAAGGAATCATACACTTAGCTTCACTGCATGGTTGCAATCCCCTCATGTACCAACAGTTAACAACCTTTACCTCTATTCACTTTATTACAGTACTCCCTGTATTTTCCACTGCCTAAATCTTTCCTCTGCTAACCTACCTCTTGTTGTATCTTGCCTTCCCTGTCACCCATGTTAACATGGTTACAAATCGGGCTGCTAATTTCATGGTCAGCAGTTTGAAACTACCAGCTGTTCTGTGGGAGAAAGGTGAGGCTTTCTCCTCCTGTAAAGATTTACAGCCTGGGAAACTCGGTACAGGGTCACTACGAGTCACTACTGAACATAACATCAACAATAAACCTTCTAGCCTATGGGTGGGGAACATCTGGCCAGAGGGCCCTCAAAATCATTTGGGGCCTTGCCAAGGCAACTGCAGTTCTAGCCATCACATTAGAGGTGAGTTAATTGAATGTTTGACCAAACATAGCTTGCTAATTTTTTTTTTTTAAGTTTTTATTGTGGATTGAGCAATAGTTTACATGGGAGAGTATGGGCTTTATGTTCATTGTCTCATTGCAATGATTACAGTCCACTCCATGCATCAACAGTATTTGCTTCTATTCCCACTGTTTCTGTTTTTGTTTTTGTTTGGGGGGGGAGGGTAGTGGATGTACACAAAAACACTCAGGAATATAATCATTTAAACAACCAAAAGACACATTCTTCAAGCCTGCCTCCTGGCCGCCAGCACACAGCCTTTCTCTTTCCATGAGTCTAGAGTCCTCAGCTGCTCTATCTCTCCATGTCCTCATCTCTGCCTCCATCTCTGGTGTTGCATAGCAGGCTAATTTTTACGTTAATAATTTTGTATTGCCTGTGAATGATATACATTTTGGCAGAAAAAAGGAGTCCTGGTGTGGTGCTGTGGGTTAATGCACCAGACTGCAAAGCCATTTGTGCTGCAAGGTTGGCAGTTCAAGCTCACCACCTGCTCCTCGGAAACCCTATCCAGGGTCACTGTGGGCCAGAACCAGCTCAGTGGCACTTAACAACAACAGTCCCCTTTCTCTTAGTTTTTCCTTGAGATGATGAAATGAAGTTGAATTCATACACATAAACACTTACATATAAATTCTTAAAACACTGCCTAGCTTGTAGTATTTATTGCCATCTAGTCAATTCTGACTCATAGCAACCCTTTATAGGATTTCTGAATCTGTAAATCTTTATAAGAGCAGTTAGCTTAATTTTTCTTTTGTGGAGTCACTGGTGGATTTGAACCAACGCCTAACTCACAGTGCCACCAGGGCCCCTTTAGCATATGTTTTTGTTGTTGTTAAGTGCTGTAGAATTGGTTCCGACTCATAGCGACCTTGTATAGGATTTCTGAGGAGTAACTGGTGGGTTTGAACTGCTGACCTTGCAGTTAGCAGTCCACCATATACCCTACAGCATACAGCGTACCTACACCAGGACCCTGCCATAGATAGATAGATAGATGGATATATAGATATAGATATAGATATATATGTACATGTATATATAGGGTACTTCTGCATGGATCCTAATCACTAACTTATCAGTTAGTAGCTGAGCACAAACCATTTACACCTCCCAGGGACTCCTGCCATATACATATGCTGTTACATAGGGTTGCTATGAGTCGGAATGACTATAGAAGAATTGCTGCATTTGAGTTATGGTGTTGGAGAAAAATAGTAAAAGTACCATAGAGTGCCAGAAGAACAAACTAATCTATGTTGGAACAAGTATAGCCAGAATGCTCCTTAGAAGCCTAGATGACTAGACGTTGTCTCTCATACTTTGGACATGTTATTAGGAGGGACCAGTTCTGGAGAAGGACATAATGCTTGATTAAGTCAGGGGTCAACTAAAAAAATGCAGCTCCCTAACGAGGTGGATTAGCACAGTGGTAGCAGCAATGGACGTAACAACGATTGTGAGGGTGGGGCAGGACAGAACAGTGTTTCAGTCTATTGTGCATAAGGCCTCTATAAGTTGGAACTAACTTGACACCTAACAATAGCAATAACATGAGTCGGAATCCACTCTATGGCAATTAACAACAACATATATATGTGGCAGGAATCCCTGGGAGGCGAAAATGGTTTGTGCTCAGCTACTAATGATAGGCTGGTGGTTTGAATCCATGCAGAAGTACCCTGGAGGAAAAGTTTGGCAATCTATTTCCAAAAGGTCATGACTACTGAATCTCCTACAGATATACTGGAACACATGAGGTCATCATGAGTCAGAAGTGAATAGACAGTGTTGTTGCTGTTGTTAAGTGCCGTTGAGTTGGTTACGACCCATAGCAACTCTGTATAGTGTGTCTGAGAAGCGGCTGGTGAACTTGAACTTCCGACTTTGTACTGATTTTGCAGTCCAGCGTATTAACCCACAGCGCCACACGAACTCCAGTACCTGGTTAGAGTTATATAATATTCATACAATTTCAAGGAAGATCAATTAACATAACTATTATTGAAATTTTATACGCCAACCACTGATGCGAAAGATGAAGAATTGAAGATTATTTTAACTTCTGCTGTCTGAAATTGATCAAACATACAGTCAAGATGCCTTGATAATTACTGGTGATTGGAATGTAAAAGTTGGAAACAAAGAATCAGCATCAGAAGATAGAAAATGTGGCCTTGGTTAATGTTGGAGGATGCGTGCTGAAAGATCATTCACAAACTCTTACAGCAAGCAGAACATTTGACTGGGAGCTGCCAGGAACTCAAGCTAGATTCAGAAGAGGATGTCAAACAAGGGATATCATTGCTGACATCAGATGGATCTTGGTTGAAAGCAGAGAATACCAGAAAGATATTTACTTGTGTTTTCTTGACTATGCAAAGGCATTGGACTGTATAGATCATTAACAGATTAGGATACCATTGCAAAGAAGGGGAATTCCAAAACACTTGTTTTTATATGGAACCTAAACATAGACCAGGAGGCAGTTGTTTGAATTGAATAAGAGATACTGTGTGGTTTAAAATCAGGAAAGGTGTGTGTAAGAGTTGTATCATTTAACCATACTTATTAAATCTGTATGCTGAGTTAATAATCTGAGAAGCTAGACTTGATAAAGATTCCAGAACAGGCATTATGATTGGAGGAAGACTCATTAATAATATGAGATGCAGATGATACAGTCTTGCATGCTGAAAGTGAAGAGGACTTGAAGTGTTTACAGATGAAGGTCAAAGAATATAGTCTTCATTATGGATTATACTTCAATGTCAAGAAGACAGAAATCTTCACCAATGAACCAGTAAGTAACATGATGATAAAGTGACAAAAGATTGAAATTATTATTTCATTTTACTTGGATCCGTAATCAGTGCCCACGGAAGCAGCAGTCAAGTAATCAAGTGACATACTGCAATGGGCAAAGGTGCTGTGAGAGACCCCTTCTAAGTATTCAAAAGCAAAGATGTCACTTTGAGGACCAAAGTGCACCTGACCTAACTTCTGGGACAAAGATGGCAGAGTAGGCAGATATGCAACAAGGATGTGTGAGACCCCCATAAAGAGATATGGGTGGTGATCCTGGGAGCTGTAGAGGATAGGACAGAAAGGTAGATTGAGTGACAACTGCAAGAGGAAGCTGAACAGAATAGCAGTGGCTGTGTGTCTGGCCTGGAGTGGCATGGCCATCTTGAGCTTTCATGGAGGGCTGTTGTCACAGAGTCTTGGAGAGACAGGATGCAGACGGAGGTTGTTGGCATAATGCTACTTAGAGGCAAAGATGGGAAGACTTTGTCTCAGGTAACATGTCTTTGGACATGTTATCAGAAGGAACCAATTCCTGGAGAAGGACATCATGCTTGATAAAGATGAACATCACTGAAAAAGAGAAAGACCCTCAAGGAAATGCAGTGAACTCACACAGAACAATGGTTGTGAGGATGGCACAGACCTAGGCAGTGTTTCTGTTGTATGGGGTTGTATGTCAGAACTGAATCAAGGCACCTAAGAAGAACCTAACAAATACACACACACTCCTCACTTAGAGTATAGTTAGGTTCTAAAGATCAAATTGTTATGCAAAAACTGGCATAATGTGAGAAGGAAGGGAGCATGGAGGTGGTCTGAAGCTCAGATCCTTGAAACTGCTGTGTTCTCAGCACCCCTGGGCTCTGGACCCCAACCCCCCTTGCTGTTGGGGCTAGTGTTGCTGTACTAGAGGCACAGTTGGCAATTCTGAGGTTCAGGCAACCAGGGAAGGGGTCAACACAGTCTTAGGGGTTTCTGCTCATACCCATGCCCCTGAAAGCACCTTTCCACAGCTCCAACTATCTGCTTTCAACTCACAGATTGGGGAGGGATCCCACATAAATGAGCGACATGCTTCTGGTCTTGAAAGACTTACAATCCTAGGCCGAGAGCCTGGAGACTAATAGCTGCTTGGAAAAGGAGCTCAGCAGTGGGAAAAGGGGTTTCTGGCTTTTGCAGTAGACCCTAGGCCCTGAATTTCCTCCAGTACCCTTCCTACTGCATGACTTGGTCCCTTCCAGGTGTTTGAGTAGAGGGGAACAGCAGCAATGGCAACCTCTCCCACTCTGCCTCCTCCTGGGCTACTCCAGCCATTCAAGGGGCTTTCTCAGAAGGGCTCCATCAAAACCCACCTCAGTTACTTCTTGAGCACAAAAGTGGTGGCTCTGGTGGTAGGGATGGAACCAGCAATAGGACTTCTGGGGAGTTGGCTGCTTTAACTGCAACACATGGGTGGCTCTGCAGGCCAGGAGCTGGAAGCAGGGAAGAAACCCAGGTTAATTTGCAAAATAGTTGCATAGTGATTTAAATTTTTTTGTTGTTGTAAATATGAACTGTTGAATAATGGGATTGTCCGTAAGTGAAGAGTGGTGGTGGTGGTTATGTGCCATGGAGTCGGAACCGACTCATAGCGACCCTGTACAGGGTTTCCGAGGCTGTAAATCTTTACGGGAGCAGAAAGCCTCATCTTTCTCCCGCAGAACAGTTGGTAGTTTCGAACTGCTGACCTTAAGGTTCGCAGCCCAATTTGTAACCACTACGCTACCAGAGCTCCTTAAGTGAGGAGTAGGCACACAGATTTGTATGTGTATAATGGTGGTGGTGGTGTAATATACAAGGGTAAGTCAAGAAATATTGCTGCAAAACCATAGTAACCTTTATTTAAAATACAAAAGTGGAAAGCTGTTGTTTCTCTATGTATCCTCTGTACATACTACTGAAGGTGGTGTTTTCATCTCTTTAACCCTTCCGAGCTCTGGTAGCGTAGTGGTTACAAATTGGGCTGTAAACCGCAAGGTCAGTAGTTCGAAACTACCAGCTGTTCCTCAAGAGAAAGATGAGGCTTTCTGCCCCCATAAAGATTTCCAGCCTCGGAAACCCTGTACAGGGTCGTTATGAGTTGGAGCCAACTCCATGGCATATAACCACCACCACCCCTTCGCTGAAGAATTTTGTACTCTTCGATTTAAACCATGTCAGAACAGCAGTTTTTGCATCATCAAGGAACTCAGATTGTGTTCTTTTCAATGTTCTCTTAGTTTGGGGAACAAAAAGAAATCTAAAAGGGGCAAGATCAGGGTTGTAAGGTAGAGAAAGGAGAATTTCATTGGGAAACATTACCATAGGATAGCCCTTGAGGAATGAGCAGGTGCATTGTTGTGATGGGAGAATAATTCCTGGGTGCAACTCTCCTGACGTTTTCCTCACCAATGTAGTTTTCAGCTTCCTTAAAACTTCTTCCTAACAAGCCCCCATGATTTCTTAAGTGCAGTATCCTTTAGAAAATTTATCAAGGATACCCTTTGGGACTCCCACAAAACAGTTGCCATAAAGTTCTGAGTGAACTCTCTGCCTTGAATTTAACTGGGCCAGCAGATCCCCTTGAAACCACTGTTTCAATTGGACCTTTCTCTCTGGATTGTATTGGGAAATCCAAGTCTCATCCCATAAAAGCATCTTCAATAATGTCTATGTTGCTTAAATGACTGAAGGAAACAACAGGACTTCACCAAGGAGGAGATCCAGGCAGCCAACAAACATATGAAGAAATGTTCACGATTACTAGCCAATGTTGTTGTTGTTGTTGTTAAGTGCCGTCGAGTCGTTTCTGACCCATAGCGACCCTGTACAGGGTTTCCGAGGCTGTAAATCTTTACGGGCGCAGAACGCCTCATCTTTCTCCCGCAGAACAGCTGGTAGTATCGAACTGCTGGCCTTAAGGTTCGCAGCCCGATTCATAACCACTACGCTACCAGAGCTCCTTTAGAGAGATGCAAATCAAAACAACAATCAGATATCATCTCACACCAGCATTAACAGCAAAGATAAAAAAAAGTAGAGGACAAGAAATGCTGGTGGGAATGTGGAGAGACTGGGATGCTCCTGCATTGCTGGTGGGATTGCAAAATGGTCCAACCTCTGGAAAGCAATATGACACTTCCTCAGAAGGTTGGAAATAGAAATACCGTATGACCCAGCAATTCCTCTACTTGGTATTTACCCACAAGAAATGTGAGTCATAACACAAGTAGATATATGCACACCAATGTTCATAGCAGCACTATTTACAATAGCAAAAAGATGGAGACAGCCTAAGTGCCCATCAACTGAAGAATGGATA
>NW_006408597.1:4155143-4165270 GCF_000296735.1 Chrysochloris asiatica
AAGATCAGCCCTTTGATCTAGCTGATCTTCACAAAATGCTTTTTGATACCCATTGAGCTGAAAGCTCTCTAAGTCCAAGGTGTTCACTTAGGGTTGAAAATGATGAACCATCTTCAGTACCTGTCCCATCAATGGTAATTTTGCAGTCTTCTTCCACCTGTCTCTGAAGTTTGGCCACAGTTTATTTGCAGAGGTTGATGGTCTTGGCTCATCTTTGAGGTCTTCTGGCCTTCCTTAAAAGCTATTGTTTTGCGTGGGCCAACTTTCCGGTAAATTTATTGCAAAGCTTCAGTCATTTCGGAAGATGTCCACTTTTTGTTATAAATTTCAAATTAGCCCTGACCTCAAAATTGGTTTTCCCCCAATGGCACAAAAAGTACTTTTTTAAAAAGGCAACCTGATAGAAGTAATACAATCCAATTGTATTACTTAGCAAATTTGTTTGCAACCATCCACTGAGCATTGGGAAATATTCAAACATATGCATGTATGAACTGGAACCGTAGAATACTTTTTGATTTACCATGATACCTTCCATTAGATACAAATCAGAAAAGTCAATATTTTCATAGAATACTTTTCAATCGTTGGATTATTTTTAGTGGTCTCTACTGTGGAGTCCTGGTGTGGCACTGTGGGTTAATGCGCCAGACTGCAAAGCCCTTTGGACTGCAAGGTTGGCGGTTCAAACTCACCAGCTGCTGCTTGGAAACCCGATACAGGGTTGCTATGGGTCGGAACCGACTCGACGGCACTTAACAACAACAACTGTGGGGGTAAAGAAGCTCTGGTATTGTAGTGGTTACAAATTGGGCTGCCTACCTCAAGGTCAGCAGTTCGAAACTACCAGCTGTTCTGCGGGAGAAAGATGAGGCTTTCTGCTCCTATAAAGATTCACAGCCACAGAAATCCTATACAGGGTCGCTATTGGTTGGAATCAACTTGATGGCACTTAACAACAACAATTGTGGGGGCAAGACCCCTGGGTTAGGGCCCAGTGGTAGAAACCTCACCTTCAGTGGAGCAGATCCAGACTCAGTTCCTGACCAGTACACCTCATGGGCAGCTATCACACGTCTATAAGTGGAGGCTTGCATGTTGCTGTGATACTGACTGACAAGGTTTCAAAAGAGCTTCCAGACTAAAATAGACTAGGAAGAAAGGCCTGATGGTCTCCTTCTGAGAATCAGCCAGTGAAAACTTGTGGATGGCACAGCACTGAACAGGGTTTCATACTGTTGTGCATGGAGTCGCCTTGAATCCAGGGTACCTTGAGAGCAGCTTACAGCATCAACTGTGCTTCCTATTTAATAAGCGAATAGATTTACTTTCATGATTTAATTTTGGAAATTATCTTTGACAGTTTTGGTTTAAGGCTGATTTTATTTAAGGAGTGGTTATAGAAGACATTTGAAATGTAAATCTTTATACATAAATGAAATACTCTGTTTTCTATTCTTTGTATACATCGTCAGTTTAATATGTGATACACAAGGGGGCTTCAAAAAGTTTGTGGAAAATTATCTTTTAATTCCATATTTTTATGAACTTTTTGAAGCCCCCTTGTAGTGCAAAAGTTTACTTAGAAATCACTTGTTTGCAATCCAGAATATTTTTTTCCCATTCAGTTGACCAAACTTTGATTGAAGGTCTAATGCTTTCAAGGTGTATTCTATGGGGTCTATATACAAAGGTGAATATGACAAAAGTTCTTGTCTTCAAGAAATAAAAAGGATGGGAGAACAATTGGGCATATTTGAATGGGCTAAGTGGGACAGAGATAAAGGATGATATATGCACAGCCTTGGAACTGCAGGGCTCTGGGATACAGGGATTGAGTCATGGTTGGAATGGGGGCGGCGAATGGTGTTAAGATACTTGGCTGTTTTTTGAATCTTGGTTTTCCTTGCATTATAATATAGAGTAGACACTGGACGGGGAGAGAAAGGAATAGTCAGAAACATCACCATAGAAGGCTTGTAAGTCTGTCTTCTGCCTATAACGGATTGGAATACCTAAAATGGGGCTACAGAGTACCCAGTGAATGAGGCTTCCTGCGGAACCTTTGCAATACATAAAACTATAGGTAGAAACCTGAACCACATCCAGATCTCCAGAGATGAGAAATTTCTACTTGAAAGGACGAGCAGACCAGCCTGGAGCGGCTAGAAGAACAGAAGATACTCCTTGAAAGAAAGACCTACAGGAAAAATACAAAACAATAGAGGCAGATGGATTTTTACTACAAGAGCAAACAAATCGCTTCCCCAGGAAACATCAAGGCAAGTGGTTGGGTCCCCTCAATGCAAACCCCCTTCCAAGACTAAGACTCAACGGAAATACACACTCTGATTGGTGACCACACTCAACACCGATAGGGGGAAGTGGAGTAAAAGCAGCAATGAAACGGCAAGCTAAGCCCTACAATGTTCGGTGGGCTTCTGTGGACCCAGATGGGGACCTGGTTGGCAAGCAGTGTAAGGAGACATGGGGACTCTTGGGCCCAGAGTCAGTGGTGTGGCCACGGAGGACTCGAGTGGAGAGTGGAGCTACCGGCTGATGGGAAGAGAGGGCATGTGCACAAGAACGCCCACACTTGCAGATGGTACCCATGTGACCTTGACCTGATGACTGGATGATCAGAGCTCAACCAGGAGAAGAAAGAAGAGGAAAAAAAGAGTGATCTGATACAATTTGATGAACTTGATGTACACCTATGGATGCAGTGACTCAAAAGAAGGAATAAATCCTTACAGCAAGAAACATTCCCACCCCCTCCACACACAGAGTAGACAGAGATGAGCAACTTGGACATTGGATACCCAAATTGGTGGGGGGTGGGAGGGGACTACAAAGGCAAGAAGTGACTGGCTTACAAGCTTTCAAGAGGGAACCTAGAGCTAGGGGACATGGAGGAAGGCAGAATCTCCAGTGAGTACTATCCAGTCTGTCTAGGTGGAGCTGATGAAATTAAATACAGATGGGTCACTTGGGATACTTTAGTGAATAATTGTTATCAGGACTGATTATGAGGGTTGGAAATGCAAAGGTAGACTTTTGTAGCAAGGAAGGGAGTGATTAATTCTCCAGTCTAGGAGCGGAGGTCTCTAGGACCATCAAGGGAGAAGAGCTGAGAGCGGGATCCTACCCAGAGAAGCAGAGATGCCTGAGATAGAGATGATGACGTGGAGTGATGAAGCGGCTGGGGACTTTGGATCCAGAGAGGGAGAGGGACTGTGTGCTGAAGACTGGGGGGGAGGGGGGAGTGTAGGGGGCAGGTTTGTAGGGTATACCCTTTGGTCGGTTAATGATGCAGGGAGGGGATTGGAACCATGGCAATGAAGTGATATACGATGGAATGAATGTAAAACTAAAGTTCTCTCATGTAAACTATCATATAATTCACAATAAAACATTAAAAAAAAATCTTATTGGGTATATTAGACAAAATAATACTGTAATAATCAACCCCAGAACCTCAGTGGCTTAACAGAACAAAAGTTAATTTCTCATTTTTATCCAGTCTATTATGGGTTGATGGGGTAGAAAAAAGATGATGCAGTTATTCAGTAACTCAGACTGTCTTTTGGCTCCATTTTCCTCTTAGAAGTCCTCAAGTCCTCTCAGTTCAGCTGGCAGAACGAGCACTGGGTGAGGTAGTCAGTTCCACCTCCTAGCCCTGACAGCAGACAACAGCCTTTTCTCCTGAAGAGGTGAATTTCAACTGCTGGCCTTGCCCACTACGCCACCTGTTGTGAAGTGCTGTCAAGTCAATTCCAACTCATAAACCTGTTAAGTGTTTCTGAGGATCAGATGGTGAGTTTGAATCGCTGACCTTGTGGCATCGCAGTTCAGTGCTTGTCCTTCAGTGTGCCACACCAGTGCCACTCCTAGCTGTCAAATATTACCTATTTAGAGGACTTTTGCTGATGATTGACCTTTTTATTTTCTTCTAAACTTTGTTGTTAAGAATATGCACAACAAAGCATGCACTCAGTAGTTTCTACATGTAGAATTTAGTGACATTGATTACTGTCTTTGAGTTGGGTAACCATTCTCACCCCCATTTTCTGAGCAGAAGCATAATTTTTTTTTTTAAGTTTTTCTTTTAAAATTAAAAAATGTCTTAAATTATTTCTTTGGATTTTGGCTTGAATTAGTAGTCTTGTAGACTATCGGCTAGTACTATTTTATAAGAAAAGTTTGAGTAATCGTTTGGCCCTTCGTTAAATACGTTTAAAAAGATTGTGCTTGCTGATAAATGACTCTACTTCCTTACTTCGTTAGCTGAAATAATAAGGCATACTATTTCCTTTTTCCTCTTACATCAAGCCCTGAGGATGCCTTTGCTTTTATTTTTATCTTACATTGTAAATTGTTATGTGTCCATAAGTGTTTGAAACCAGTCTTGACAAAAGTGTATTATCAAGTAAACAGCATGGCACAATAAACATTTAGAGTTTGAAGTGAATCTGCCAGTCCTGAATCAGAATTACTTCAGTATTCCATCGTATCATGTCGTCATTCCCAGATACTCATTTTTGAGAGGACTGATCTAGTGACTGCATTAGAGGTGCTTAAAATAAGCTGACATTTTATAAAGTTATTAATGGTGTGCATTTCCTCTCAAACAAAGTTTTTTTTTGGATTTTGTTCCAAGAAAATTCTCATAGTTAAACCAGGATCATTAGAATTCTGATACAGAATCTTTCAGATAGTAAGAAGTAATTAGACACTATATGGCAGTGGTTTTTAGGTGCCATCTAGTTAACTCCGACACTTGTGACTCTCTGCACAACAGAACAAAACACAGTCTAGTCCTGCACCAGCCTCACAATTGATACATTTGAGCCCATTGTTGCAACTGTTGTATCAATCCATCTCATTAGGGTTCTTCCTCTTTTTTGTTGTCCCTTTACCAAGCATGATGTCCTTTTCCAAGGATTGTCCCTTCCTGACATGTCCAAAGTATGCTTCTAAGGAGCATTCTTGCTATACTTCTTTTGACAGATTTGTTTGTTCTTCTGGCAGTCTGTGGTTCTTTCCAATTTTCTTCACCAACGCCACAATTCAAATGCATCAATTCTCCCATCTTCCGTATTCATTTTCTAGCTTTCACATGCATATGAGGTGATTGAAAATATCATAGCTCAGATCAGGCACAATTTAGTCCTCAAAGTGACATCTTTGCATCTTAACAATTTGGAGAGGCAGATTTGTCCAATACAATATATGTTGTTTAATTTCATACTTCACATTTCCTCACTGTCCAAGGATTTTTCCGTGGCCAAAATTAGAACGTCATTCAGCTTTTTATCATCACCTTTACATTATGAAAACGAAAGTATTCAGGAGACCATATTGAGGCCTAGCATTTCTTGAGTTCATTGGTTTTCAATAGGGGCAATACTGCCCTGTTGGTGTTTGAAATTTTGAGAGTGTATCTTTGGTTGTTAAAGTTGTTAGGGAGAGGAGGAGAGCACTGGTGCCAGTCGTCCTCCAAGTACCATGTGGTGTTTGAGCATTTTCCAAGATGGTCTTATGGGTAAAAAGCCTGTTTGCACTAATGTGATTATAACTCTATCTTACATTTAAACCAAAAAAAAGTATTTTTGCATGACTTCTTTGATTTCTATTCACCTGTCTGTCCGTCAGAGGTAGAACTATTCTGAGCTTTGTTTCAGTTTTGTTTTATTGGTTATCGTTCCCTTCTTCTTCTACCATATTTTGTATATATTTCAAAACTGTATTGTTTAGTTTTACTTTTTAAACTATACAAATGGATTCATACTATATATATTCATCTTTGCTTTATTCTAATCAATATTATCAATGTTTAAGATTCATCCATATTGATATGTGTAACTGTGCTTTGTTTTCTGTGAGATACAAGATTAATTTGGAGTCTTGGCATGGCGCTGTGGGTTAATGCATTGGACTGCACACTCATTTGAACCACATCGTCGGTGGCTCAGGCTCATCAGTCACTCCTCAGAAACCTTATACAGGATCCCTGTGGGTCAGAACTGACTCGACAGCCCTTAACAGCAACAACAACAACACTACACTTAGAGCCATGGTGTGGTGCTGTGGGATAAAGCACTGGACTGCTAGGTCAGTTTGAACCACAAGGTTGGTGGTTGAAACTTATGAGCTGCTCCTCAGAAACCCTACACAGAGTCACTGTGAGTTGGAACTGACTCAATGGCACTTAACTAAAACAACATGCTACATTTTCTTTTACCTCCAGAAAGTGGACCTATAATTTTTTCCTACTTTTTGCCATTTAAAAAATTCCTGTTACATCATCACAGGGTTTCTCTGTGAAAATGAATTTCAAACATTTTTGATGATGACCCTCCCATCCTCTTGTACACACAATTGAAACAGAAGTGTGAATCATCATTTATGCTTACTACAGATGTACTCATCTTTTCCGTTATATTTCTTTCTTTCTAAATTTTGGTTGTTGCTAAGTGCCATAAAGTCAGTTCTCACTCATAGTGACCCACCTTGCACATGGTTACCAAGGAGCAGCTGGTGAGTGTGCATGTCCGACCTTGTGGTTAGCAGTCCAGTGCTTATCCTATAGCATGGCACCCTCTAAATGAGTTCACATTTGATTTTCACAGTTGAAGATAACTGTGTTGGTTTCCTCTGGAGAACTGGCCTGTGGATCCAGCTCTCTTTTGTTTATAGACTTCCTTGGCTTATAGATTGGCATCTAATGGAATGAGCAGACAGCTAAGCAGGATACACTGCTCTTATACCTGGGAACATCTAGTTCTTGAGCTCAATTAAGTTTCATCTAGGACTAAATCTGGATTTAGTGTTGTAAGTACCCACTGTGCCTTGATGGAGTGAATTTCCTGGGTGTGCTATAACTGAGTATTTTGGGTTGTGCCAGAGTTTTACCGTTCTCTGAGAATATAGAAAGGTATTTGTTGAAGCTTTTGATTGTCAGTATTTTACTTTCATGCCAGATTTAGCTCTCCCCATTTCTTATTTTGACCACAAAATCTATTTCTAAAGCTTAATTTCAGTTGTTTGTTCTTCAGTTTTGTGGCACTTTCTAATGTGCACATTTAGATATATCTTTTTTCTTGAATTTTCCATTCTTTTCCTACCTTCTACTAGTCCTGGTGTGACACTGCAGGATAATGCACTGGATCCCAAGGTCACTTTGAATCACAAGGTCAGTAGTTCAGACCTACCAGCTGTTCCTTGGAAACCCTATACAGGGTCACTAGGAGTTGGACTGACTCAGCAGCACTTAGCAACTAGATAGCTTGAATTTTTTTGCTAAGAGAAGAAAAAAGTTAGTTTACATGAGAATTTATTTGACTTTAATATTAACTCATTGTAAAGACAGTCAAAGAAGATCCAGTTTTTAACTCTTCATTATCTAATGGTTAGAATGTGTGGGCAAACTATAAGAGCTATCCTTCGAACCTCAGAGGGAGTATGTCTACAAGTGTTTCTGTTCTTGATGACTTGTGTTGTTGTTGTTGTGTGGTGGTGGTGGTGGTGGTGGTGGTGTGCTATTGAGTCGCTTCTAACTCATATGACCCTGCATAGGATTTCCAAGGCTATAACTCTTTATGGGAGCAGAAAGCCTCATCTTTCTCCTGTGGAACGACTGGTAGCTTCGAACTATTTACCTTGAGGTTAGCAGCCTGACTCGCAACCACTACACTTGTTGTTAAGTACCGTGGAGTTGGTTCTGACTCACAGTGACCCTGCACAGGGTTTCTGAGGCTATAAATCTTTATGGAAACAGAAAGTCTCATCTTTCTCGCGCGAAACGGCTGGTAGTTTTGAACTGCTAACCTTGAGGTTAGCAGCCCGATTCATAACCACTACGCTACCAGAGTTTAATCAACATAGTGATTAAAAGAAAAAAAGACAAACCAAAAATTCACTTTTAATGAATATAGGACTGAAAAACAATATACAAGCAAAATATTCATCCCAGTGTAGAAGTTGTATTATGGTTTGCTTTATATTTTCACATCTATAAAATATTCTGGACATGTATTTAATCAGTAATTATGAAGCTGCGTGATCTTTAATGACTATGCAGAGTTTCAGTGTATGGACGTGCCATAGTTTATTTGTGGACATTTAGGTTTTGCTAACAGTTTTTGCTATTATCAATACGAGAGGACTTCAGAAAGTTCCTGGAAATGTGGAGTTGAAAGATGAATGAACTTTTTGAAGCCCCTCGTATTTATTCATTCCTGGTGTGGCACTGCTGGATAATGCACTGAAAGTTTGATGGTTCAAACTCACCAACTCAGCCACTCCTTGGAAACCCTTTCCTGGGTTTCTATGAGTCAGAACTGACTCCACTGCACTTAACAACAACAACCTACTCTGTGCCAAGCATATGTAATAGCTCCTTTGTTCGTGCATCTTTGCATATCTACTCATTTCTTAAGTATAAATTTCTTAGACGTAGGACATTTGGGTCAAAGGATGAATGTTATATTTTAAAATGTGATTATTTTCCTGAGAACTTCCATATTGATAGACATGAATGAAGTGTCAGATTCTTTGTATCTTACACAACACTGGGTATTACTGACTTTTTTATATTTGCCAATATGATAGGATTTAAAAAAAGCTTTTTGTTGTGTCTTGGGTGAAGGTTTGCAGAGCAAATGCATTTTCCATTCAACAATTTATACACATTTTTTTCATGTCATTGTTACAATCCTTACAATATAACTAACATCTCTCATCCACTTCTTCCCTGTGTTTCT
This sequence comes from Chrysochloris asiatica, assembly GCF_000296735.1. Classification (NCBI taxonomy): domain Eukaryota; kingdom Metazoa; phylum Chordata; class Mammalia; order Afrosoricida; family Chrysochloridae; genus Chrysochloris; species Chrysochloris asiatica. Next base: position 4,163,909 of record NW_006408597.1, read on the forward strand.
CCTTTCCATTCCTCCTCCTTTCCTAACCCTTCCTGCCTTCTAAACTTTTTCTTTGGGCAAATGCTGCCCTTTGAATCTTGAATGATTGATTGTGCCTCCCTAGTGTAACTGTTCACTTTATAGACTCGTCTGTTGTTTCGTTAGGCATTCGAGGAGATATGAGATGATTTAAAATCAGGAAAGGTGTGGGATGGGATTGTGTCTTTTCAACATACTTGCTGTTAGTACCGTCGAGTCTGTTCCAACTCATAGTGACCCTGTATAGAGTTTCCAAGGAGCAACTGGTGAGTTTGAACTTCCGACCTTGTGGTTCTCAGTCCAGTGCTTGTCCTATAGTGCTACATCACTTATTCAGTCTGTATTTGCTTAACAATTAATCTGAAACTGGATTATATGAAGAATGCATAGCCTCAGGATCGGAAGACTGCCAGCCTGTGATATGTAGATGACACAACTTTGCTTGCTGGAAGTGAAGAACACTTGAAGTGCATTACTGATGAAAATTAAAGACTACAGCCTTCAATATGGATTGCACCTCAATTCAAGAAAACAGAAATCCTCACAATGGGAACAATAAATAACATCATGATAAGTGGGGAAAAGATAGAAGTTGTCAAATATTTCATTTTCCTTCTATCTACAATCAATGCTCCTAGAGGCACATCTGCTGCAAAAGACCTCTTCAGAAGTGTTAAAGAGTAAAGGTGTCACTTTGAAGACTAAGGTGTGCCTGAACCAAGTCAAGGTGTTTTCTTTCACATCATATACATGCAAAAGTTGGACAATGAATAAGGAAGACCATAGAGCAATTGATGCATTTAAATTATTGTGTTGTGTTTTATTTGGTAGGTTTTAATATGCTCAAAAGAAAAAAAAGTTCTGGCTGCTTATATGCCAGATAGAAAATGGAGGGAAAGACCCTGAATGAATAAACTAGGACAGTGCCTTTCAGAATGTATGCCTGTGATTTACCTGAGGACCTTGTATACCTGATTCAGTACGTTTTGGGTAGGGCATGAGATTCTGCATTTCTAATAAGCTTCCGGGTAATGATGATGCTTGAGGTCTGTTGATTACACTTAGTAGCAAGGACCAAACTTGGTAGCAAGAAGTTAGGATATAATTAAGAAAAATGAAGCATATCCAGTTAGCATTTTGAGAAGATTCCATTGGAGTTATAATTTCACTTCAACAGTTAGCCTTGTTGAATTGAAATGTATAAGAGTTTTTAATGTTTTTAATTAAGAAAGGATACTGAGTTAAGTCAACACTCAAGTTTTGAATAGCTTCCAGAATTGAGATTGAGTGGTTCTGACACACAGAGACCTTGTATAGGGTTTCCAAGGAGCAGCTGATGGATTT
>NW_006408597.1:4166575-4174378 GCF_000296735.1 Chrysochloris asiatica
TACTTGGGAAAACTAACAGGGTTACTGATTATAATGCAAATGTAAGAATAAGTGCTGTTTATTTAATAGTCCTGGTGTGGCACTGTGGGATAATGCACTGGACACCAAGTTGGTTTGAACCACAAGGTCAATGGTTCAAACTTACCATCCACTCCTCAGACACCCTATACAGGGTCACTGTAAGTCAGAACTGACTCAAGAGCACTTAACAACAACATTTAATATAGTTAATATAATTTTTTTCATAGGTATAGTCTGTGTGTGTGTTATTATGGAGCATTAGTAGGGTTTTAAAAAGTTTGTGGGGAAATGAAATGAAAAGATAATAGAATTTTTCCATGCACTTTTATGAAGTCCCCTGACTTGTAAATTTCTTTGTTTCCCAGGTCTGAATAAAGCGTCAATGTTGTGCTTAAGTTGCTCTTCTTTGATTTGTTACCCTAGTTTGATACCTGCCTGAAGTTCATTCATCTTCATAGAATCTTTATCTTAGGGGTGGTGTACATGTTAGAGTTGGGTATATATCTATAGGGAAAATTTGGCTAAGTCAAATCTTTGAACCAGCAGTTGAGTTCTGTGAATATGCAATGTCAGTGTTTCCAAATGTGCTCTTAGAAATTTAGACTTTTCCTGTCTGGTACTATTTCAGAAATTATCTATTATTATATTTATTCTTTAATATCATACCTAGCCTCTTCTGGCAGCATAGTGGATTATGCCTTGGGCTGCTAACCTCAAGGTCAGCAGTTCGAATCCACTGGTTGCTCCAGGGGAGAAAGATGAGGCTTTCTGCTCCTATAAAGATTTACAGCTTTGGAAACTATGTACAGGGTTGCTATGAGGCAGAACCAACTCAACAACACACAACTACTACCAGCCTGCTTTAACTGGTGGTATTGGGAAATTATTATTAACATTCACAATTTACTATGATTCCCTAACTAGTGTCATTGAAATATTAGTTTCCTAGAAAACAGGCTTTTGATTGTGTGGATCATGACAAGCTATGGACAACATTGTGACATGTGAGTATTCCTGAACACTTACTTGTGCTCATGAGGAATCTGTACATGGACCAAGAGGCAATTGTTCGAACAGAACATGGGAACAGTGGTTTAAAATTAAGAAAGGTGTGCGACAAGGTTGTATTCTTTCACCGTACTTATTCAATCTGTGTGCTAAGCAAATAATCGAAGAAGCTGGGTTCTATGAAGAAAAAACGTGGCATCAAGATTGGAGGAAGACTCATTAACTACCTGTGATATGCAGATGATACAACCTTGCTTGCTGAAAGTGAAGAGGGCTTAAAATACTTACTGATGAAGGTCAAAGAGCACAGCCTTGGTATGGATTGCATCTCAATGTAAAGAAAACAAAAATCCTCACCACTGGACCAATAAACAACATTCTTGTCAATGGAGAAAAGATTGAAGTCATCAAGGACTTCATGCTTCTTGGATCAACTATCAACACTCATGGAAGCAGCAGTCAAGAAATCAAATGATGTATTGCATTAGGCAAATCTGCTGCACAAGACCATTTTAAAGTGTTGAAGAGCAAAGATGTCAGCTTGAGGACTAAGGTGCGCCTGACCCAAGCCGTGGTATTTTCCAGTAACCTCATATGCATGTGAAAGCCGGACAGTGAATAAGGAAGACCACAGACAAATTGATGCTTTTGAGTTATGGTGTTGGAGGAGAATATTGAAAGTGCCATGGGCTGTCAAAAGAACCAACAGATCTTTGTTGGAAGAAGTGCAGCCAGAGTGTTCCTTGGAGGCCAGGATAGCCAAACTTCATCCCTCATACGTCGGACATATTGTCAGGAGGGACCAGTCGCTGGAGATGGATATCATGTTTGGTAAGGTGGAGAGTCAGAGAAAGAGAGGAAGACCCCCCAGCAAGATGGTTTGACAAAGTGGCAGCAGCATCAGTGGGCTCAAGTGTGGCAACAATTGTGAGGTTGGCCCAGGACCAGGCAGTGTTTCGTTCTGTTGTGCATAGGGTCGCTATGAGTTGGTACCAACTGGATGGCACCTAAAAACAACAAGAAAACAGTTACAAAAGTGTAAAGAAACTGTTTATTGTGCTATTATGGAGGCAGTAAGAAGTCAATTGTAAATATGGAAGAAATCGGCCACATCTGTTCATTCAGTCAAATAAATGTCATGAGTTTTTTTTTGTTTTTTTTAACTAGTAACGTGTCTAATATGGTTTCTTGCATATCTGAAAAGCATTTGCTACACCTACTATTTCTCTGTGTTTTGTTGGTATTCTCTTTAACACAGCTGTTATGACTGAAAGTAAGACATTCAAAGCATTACAGTCTGTTCAAGAATGAAGAAATGAAGTGAAACACATTGCTGGCTAAAAATAAATTTTGCAAATTACATCTGAAATTGTGTTATTAACGTGCTTATTGGAAATGAAATTCAGCTGTTTTTTATTCAGTGGTTTCTTTGAACATTGTTATCTGAAAGAGGTTGTTGGTTGTCTATGTAAAACAAAGAACTAATGTCTCTCAAAGTTAGAACTCATTGCATACACCATACAAACCTTCTCTCTATATTCTGAAAACTCAAGGTAGTAATACCTGAATTTAAGTATAAATGAAAAAGAAATTACAGATAATCCTAGCTATTGTCATAATTAAATTTATGACAATAAAAGTAATGTGATTTATTAATATTGCAATACTGCATAGGTTTGTGGAGTCTTTGTGGGACAGGAACTATATCATATATTTGTCTTTGCTTCATGGAAAAAAATCATTAGGTACAAATATCACTAGTTCTGATAAAACTTGAGTTTTTACAAAACAAAGTTCATTAAAAATAAAAAGGTCTGTGGTGTCAGGTAGAATGATTTTTTAAATGTCCATTCCAACCCCATCACCTAGTAGTTTTGTGACTTTGTAAGTTACTTGATCTGCCTGTGCCTTTATTTTCTTAGTGATATAATGAGAATATTACTGGCCTACTTCATAAGGGTTATTATGAAGATTAAATTAGATAATCCTAGAAAAGTGCTTAGAAGTTTTTTTTTTTTTGCAAATAATACCAGTACATATTAGAGCTTAGCTGCTATATGTCTTTTTGCATATATGTACCAGAACAACATGATTACATTGTTTATGGTGAATTAATTTTGCTTTTCAAAAATAGGCATGCATATCTAGATTCTAGTTTGACAGATGTAAACAGTTAAGATACACATTTAAAATTAATTTTGAATAAAAAATTTTTTTTAAGTTTTTATTGTGAATTGGGTAAAGGTTAATAGAGCAGATCATCTGTAAAATATAATTTTGACTATAACTTTAAAATGGAAAAGCTATTTAATAATTATTCAATTACGGTTTTTTTCCTAATAAAACTATTTTAATTTATTTTATTACACCTCTTTATTTGGTAATTTGGTGCCCTGGTAGCGTAATGGTTACACATTGGGCGGCTAACTACAAAGTCAGCTGTTCGAATCTACCAGCTGCGCCATGGAGGAAAGATGAGGCTTTCTGCTCCCGTAAAGATTTATTGCTTCAGAAATCCTATACAGGGTCACTATGAGTCAGAACCTATTCCACAGCACTTAACAACAGCGGCATTACTTGTCTGAAAGTTGAGCCAGTTTAGTTCAGGCTTTAAGGGTGTCTAAAGGAGCTCTAGCAACGTAGTGGTTATGAATCAGACTGCGAACCTCAGGGTCAGCAGTTCGAAACTTCCAGCTGTTCCGTGGGAGAAAGATGAGGCTTTCTGCTCCTGTAAAGATTCATAGCCTTGGAAACCCTGTACAGGGTCGCTATGAGTTGGAACTGACTCCATGGCACATAACAACAACAACAAAGGTCATAGTTTGGAGGGTTCCACCATAGTAGGAGCCCTGGTATGGCACTGTAGGATCATCGTTGGACTGTAAGCACAGTTTGAACCACAAGTTTGGCAGTTCATACCCACCAGCCACTCCTCAGAAACCCTATACAGGGTGGCTATGAGTTGAAACCAACTCAACGGCACTTAATGAGACATGAGACCATTAAGCCTGGTCCTTTTTATGATTTTGAGTTTTGTTTCACGTTTTCCTCTCACTCTGTCCAGGACTTCCTATTGTGATCCCTTTCAGAGCAGTTGGCAGTGGCAGTCAAGCATCCTCTGTCTAGTTCTTCTATCTCAGAATCATGGAGGCTGGGGTTCGTGTTGTCCATAAGTCCTGTGGACTAATTGTGTCTGTGCATCTTTGATTTTATTCACTCTTTTCTTTGAATAGGGTGCACCTCAGATGGCAGTTCACAATCTTTTAAGACCCCAGTCATTACTCATCAAAGAAAGATGTAGAGAATTGTCTTTATGGCTGATGTTATGCGTGTTGATCTTGATGGCCCCGGAGACACTATGGTCTTGAGCCGCCAGGCCCAGTGACTCATTCCCTAAAGGTGTTTGGTTAGGGCTAAGAAGTTTTCATAACTTTGCTCTCTGTATATATTTGCATCACATATAAATCCATACACAGAAATTTCCTCAGTTGAAACTGTATATAATAATAAATATATATATTTGTGGTTGTTCTCTTGTTCTCACCTTCCCACACCTGTTTAGCCTGTGTGTGTGTGTCCACTTGTACATTATTGTTATTGCAAGATTTTGTGTGTAATAATATTTGGAGTCCTGGTGTGGTGCTGTAGGATAAGTACTAGACTGCAAGGTCAGCAGTTGGAACTCACCAGCAGCTCCTCGGGAAGCCCTATGAGTTTGAACTGGCTCAACAGCAGTTAACAACACCATTGTTTGCCTTTACTGCCTTTAATTCTTGTGCTCCTCCCAGTGTCTTTTTTGCCTTGATCATTTTGTGCTGACCTCCCCTTAAAGTATTTATTGATACCTGCTGTTTAGTAGACATTGTACTAGGTGCTAAGAATATAAAATGAAAAAATTTGTTCCTGCGTTCTAGCTATTGGAGAAAGATGCTAGCAGTTTAATGCTAGATCATTCATAAATTTGTCTTCCAGAAAGTGTATATGTATAGGCCAGAGTTTTTGGTGGATTAACCTTTTACTTTTAGCATTTTAGCTGTTTACCACACTCTGTAGTCTATGTAATCATTCTGTCTTACAAATAAGGAACTTGAGGTTTAAAAACAGTTAAGTAACTCCTCCTCGTAGAACTACAAAACTCACTCCAAGATTCTGTTTAATTAAAAATGTATTCATGCTACTAGTCTACCCCATCTATAGTAAGGTGAGAAGAAAACACCGTATTTTGTAACTGTGACTTAGATGTGTGTTTCCCTATTAGATTGGGAGCTGTTTTTAGAGCAGGAACTAATCTTATTTATTTACAGGGTCGCTATGGGTCGGACCCGACTCGATGGCACTCAACAACAACAACAAACAACTAGTAGAGTACCTGCAACATATTAGGAACCCTGATATGGTTCCTACTTGGATGCCTACAGCAGTAGGATAAGCATTGGACTGATAGCCAGTTTCTTAGCTCCTTAGAAACCCAATACAGGGTCACTGTGAGTCAGAACCAACTTAATGGTACTTAACAACAACAACAATGATAAATATTAGTTGAACAATGAATGAATGAAGAGTGTTAGGAGTCCTGGTGTGGCGCTGTGGGTTAATTCATTGGACTGCAAAGTCAGCTTGAACCGCAATGTTGGTGGTTCAAGCTCACCAGCCGCTCCTTGGAAACCCATACAGGGTAGCTATGGGTCAGAACCGACTTAATGGCACTTGACAACAACAACAATAATAGAGTATTAGAAGTATGGGGAGTTATAGAGCTCATATAAATCATACAGGTAATAAAACTCCTAAAAAGAATTGTAGATTGCTTACGTAGGGTTACAATTTTTAATTTTCACTTTCTAGGCAATTTAAAAAGCAATTACTACTGTCTGAATAGCATCATCATCTCACAGAAGAGGGCATTTCAACACTTGAAAAAATAGGAAGAGCAGTCTTGTAGTGTGCACAGTTGGCTAACTTTAGACTTTTTTTGGGGGGGGTCATAGCTGGCACCTGCTCAAAGATTAGATTTCAGGAACTACTGTCTAATTCCAGCTTCTGCTTTTAGAGATGATGAAACAGAGTCCAGAGAAGTATCAGAGTTCTTAGAGCAAGGCAGCATAACTGAGTTTAGAACTCATTCTGACTCTTAGTCCAAAAGTTTGATACTTCCTCACATGCTAGGACTTTGTTGTTATTGACTCATAGTAAGCCTGTATAAGGTTTCCAAGGAGTGGCTGGTGAATTTGAACTGTCGACCTTGCAGCGCCACATCAGGATGAGACTTAGGCCCAGAGAATTTGTGACTTAACAAAGTTAGTAAGAAGTAGGAATGGGACTGGAGCCTAGAACACTCAACTCCATTTTTAGTGAAACGTGTGTATTCATTTCTTTGTATTTTACTTCACTCCATCAGCTCGCATTCAGCTATAGAGATGGAATTATAAGTGATTGATAGTAGGTGTCTATATTTAGGATTCAATTTTCTTTTCTTGATATTTTCAGATTTGAGGTTTACGGTAGTCTTCCAGGAGAGAGAGCCAGTGCCACTGCTGTTGGAACCCAGGATCTAGGTTGGAGTATTGGGGGCCAGCAGGATAGGTAAGTGAAAGAGACTGTTGAGGATAAGAAGAGCACAGTGACTGTTACTGGTTTTCTTTTTTATTTCTATGTAGATGCAGATAGTTGACTGCTTTTAAAAATTATCCCTTTATCCTGAAACCATTTGGAACCTTGACTGCCAAACTGTTAACAGCAGTAAAACTTAGGGTAATTGCTTTTTGTCTTGTTTTATTTTCCAAGTTGTAATTATGAGCTATGTTACAGTTATCTACTATTGCATAACAAACCACTCCAAACTTAGCTGCTTAAAACACAACCATTTTTTATGCTTACGAATCTAGACTCTGGGTCAGGTTGGCTTGGTGAAAGCCATTTGTCTGTTCTAAGTGCCATCAGGTGAGGTGGCTGGAGGAGTGAGGATGACTCAATGGTTGGGAGCTACAGTTATCTGAAGGCTCACTCACTTATGCATCGGATGTTTAATGCTGGCTGTTTGCCAAGATCTTAACCTGGGCTGTCAGCCAGAACACCTACACATGACTTCTTCTTGTGACTACTTGGATGCCTCGCAGTATGTTGGCTGGGTTCCAAGAGAGAGCATCTCATGAGATCAAGGTGAAGGTACATGACACATTTGACTTAGCTCTGAAAGTCACATTAACTTCACTGTTTATGGTTGAGGTCATCACAAAGCTCTGCTCATGCTTGCTGGACATAGACACCCCTCCACTTACAGGGGAAGTGTCACTGTCACAATGTCAGAGGAGCATGAAGCTGGACTATATAATGTTGCAGCCATCTCTGGAAAACATGACCTACTGTAATTTGTGTTACTTTTAAGGTAAAGAACATAAATAACTTGAGACATGTGAAAAAGAGGAATATTTCTAGCAAATTATGGTGTCCAATAAGAATTTGCTGTGTTCTTCTTATCTAGTAGGATATTGAAAATAAAATGCCAAACAGAAAGAAGTAAAATAGATTTTGAATTGCTTTTGTATAAATAAGCATTATACTACTGAATCAAAAGTAGAGACAAAAATTTATAAAAAAGGTACAAATTAAGTTTTTTTTTTTATATAAGTTTGTAATGTGAATTGAGTGATAGTTTAACATTGGAGATCATCAGCTTTACATTCATCCTATCGTATTTCCTTTCATTACAATGATTCCAATCCCCTCCATGCATCATCATTCAACAGCATTTGCTTTCATTCATTTTGTTTTTTT
>NW_006408597.1:4176524-4177927 GCF_000296735.1 Chrysochloris asiatica
TTTGAGAAAGGAGATCTAATATAATAGATTTGAAAAACTAGGGTCAATATAATCATCATATGCATTGTTTGTCTTCATCTCTTTTATAAGAAAATTACACATTGTCATTCAGGATTATCTCATTTTACCTACTAAATTTCTGACAAATATTTTTAAAGTTTTTCTGTGGGGTATGAAAAGTTGCATATTTACTTACCTTATTGTTCACACACATATAAATTGCATTTGACAGCTTTAAATATAGTTAAAATCTCAATTTGTGGCTATATAATGGGATATTTTTTAGATGAACCTCTAAGCGTGTGACTAGAGAATAAACTCTCCGGAGCATCTCATTGTCTCTGACTCAGAAAATGTCCTTGCTGTCCACATTCTTTTCTAGTCTTAAATGCCGTACATCATGATGAACCTAATCCAGCTCTGTTGGTTCAGTGTTATCACCCCACAACTCATAAGGTGTTTTTTTATAGGGGAAAATGACTCTCAAACAGCTAATATGACAATAGAGTTACTACTAGAAGTTTACTAGTTCTCAGCTGTGAGTAATCACTGTTGACTGTTTTGGGAAATAATATATTTTGTTCAAAAGCTGTTTGTGACATCTTAACTTTTAAAATAGGAGGAATGTTTTTCAGTAGACACAGTTGGGAATAATGATTGTCAGTATTATGCACATATATCACCATTAATCTTTGACTTGCTTTGTTTTTGTTTTAAGCATTTGTTTTTTAATTCACTTCTGCTTTGAAGAAACCACAGTAGGTTAATTATGATGTGGCTTAAGGTGCTCTATCATCTGTACCTAAACTTTTTATCTGCTTTCTAGTTACCACTTCAGTCTTCCTTTTATTCTCATCAAATTCTATGTCATTTCTTCAATACATGATACTCTTCTGCCTTTGAGCCTTTTCCAACTGTTAGGTTTTTTTTCTAAAATGCTGTTTCTTTTCACCTTGCCCTCCTGGGGTATTTGTTATTGTTGTTAAGTTGTTAAATGTTGATGAGTCGTTCTGACCCATAGCAACCCTGTATGGGGTTTCCAAGGAGCAGCTGGTGAGCTTGAACTGCTGACCTTGCAGTTCAAATGACTTTGCAGTCCAACGCATTAACCCACAGCACCACACCAGGGCTTCATAGTATGTGATTTAAACTCCAGCTAAATCACTTAATCTGAAACACTCTCTACTTTATCTAAGTCACTTGAATCACTGCAATACCTTTATATGTAGTACATAACTTTATTATGTTATTGTTGTTGTTAGTGACATCAAGTTGGTTTCAACTCAGAGCGACGCTGTACAGGATTTCCAAGCAGCGGCTAGTGGGTTTGAAGCACTGACCTTGTGGTTAGCAGTCTAGTGCTTATCTTATAGCGCCACACCAGGACTCCTAACCTTATTATG
>NW_006408597.1:4178707-4180559 GCF_000296735.1 Chrysochloris asiatica
CTACTAACCATAGGTCAGCAGTTTGACTCCATCAGCCACTCTGGAAGAAAGATCAATGAGGCTTGCTGCTTCTGTTAAGATTTATGGCCTCAGAAGCCCTGTGCAGGGCTGCTGTGAGTCGGAACTGACTCTACAGCATGCAGCAGCAGCAGCACCTGTCTCGTTTGCCTCACTCTTTCCCCCACCCTGCTTGTGATGAATTAAGTTAGACTGCATTCTTATGTCCTGTAACCCTGCACCAGGTAAACATGAAATTTCTTTCTGTTTTAAACACCAGATGCCACATGAAGGGTCCTTTGTTAAGAGACTTTAATATTCGAGAGAGTGTCGGAAAGTTCATGGTCAAATTTCATGATCTTAATTCCATTTTCCATGAACTTTTTGAAGCTCCCTTACATTTAGATTGGCATTAGATCAGTTGTCCTTTGGTTTTCTTACATCATACACTAGATACTATTTTTGTTACATGTTGTTGTTGCTGGGTGCCACTGAGTTGTTACTGACTCGTAGCAACCCTGTGTACAGCAGAACAAAACACTGCCCGTCTTTGCACCATCCTCACAATTGTTGTGCTTGAGCCCATTGTTGTAGCCACTGTGTCAGTCCCTCTCATTGAAGCTCTGTTTTTGGCTGACCCTGTACCAAGCATGATGTCCTGTTCCGGGGACTGGTCCCTCCTGATACGTCCAAAGTACGTCAGACAGAGTCTCTCCATCCTCACATCTAAGGAACAGAATGGCTGTACTTCTTCCAAGACAGATTATTTTGTTCTTCTGGCAGTCCACAGTACTTCCAATATTCTTCATGTGGCGCTGCGAGTTAATGCGCCAGACTGCAAAGCCGTTTGAACTGCAGGGTCGGCGGTTCAAGTTCACCAACTGCTCCTTGGAAACCCCATACAGGGTCACTATGGGTCAGAACCAACTCAACGGCACTTCACAACAACAACAACCATAATTTAGATGTCTTAATTCTTCTATTGTTTTGTTTATTCACCAGCTTTCACTTGCATATGAGATGTTGTTAAGTGCCATCAAGTTGGTTCTGACCCACAGCGATCCTTATAGGGTTTCCAAGGAGCAGTTGGTGAGCTTGAACCACTGACCTTGCAGTTCAAATGGCTTTGCAGTCTGGTGCATTAACCCACAGCACAACACGTCCCTTATTCCTCAAAACTGACATCTTTGTTCTTTAACATTTTAAAAGAGGTCTTTTGCAGCAGATTTGCTCAATATTAATAGACCATTTAATTTCTTGACAGCTGCTTCCATGAGAGTTGATTGTGGATCCAAGTAAAATGAAATCTTTGATAACTTCACTATTTTCTGTGTTTATCATGATATTACTTACTGATCCAGGTGTAAAGATTGTTATCTTTACATGGAGTTATAATCCATATTGAAGACTGCAATCTTTGATCTTCATCAGCAAGTAAGGTTGTATCATCTGCACATCACAGGTTATCAATCAACCTTCCTTCAATCCTAATGCCATATTCTTCTTACTGTTTTCATTTGCTTAGCATACAGATTGAGTAAATATGGTGAACAAATACAACCCTGACACACACTTTTCCTGACTCTAAACCCTTTAATATCCCCTTATTCTGTTTCAACAACTGCCTCTTGGTTTATGTATAGGTTCTGCACCAGCACAGTTAAGTCTTCTGGAATTCCCATTCTTTGCAATATTATCCATGGTTTGTTGTGATTCATACAGTGCCTTTGCATAGTCAGTCAAACATAGGTGAACATTTTTCTGGTAATCTCTGCTTTCAGCCAAGATTAATCTGACCCAACAATGATACCCTTCTTTCCGTGTTCCCATCTGAATCTGGCTTGAATTTCTAGCA
>NW_006408597.1:4187579-4196791 GCF_000296735.1 Chrysochloris asiatica
AACAACAACAACAATCTTCACTTGCTGCATGTCCAGGTTTTAAATAATTGGAAAGGCTCCAAGCCATTTTTTACACTAATGTACAGCTAAATAGAACTCATATTCACCTGTTTTGACTGGCCTACAAAATTTTAATAACACAGGAATGCATCTTGTCATACCCTGTACTTAATATACATTCTAATATGTGTGTATTATCTTTTATCTGAGCCATTTGACAGTAAATTGCATACATCATGATATTTCACCTTTAAGTACTTCAGCATCTATCATGTAAGAAAAAGGACATTATGCTTTTAATAAACATTTATTTAGTGTAAGCAAAAATAGCCAATACTATCATTATGTCTAAGAAAACTAACAATATTATTATTAATATTAATGTTCCAGGTTTCTGTTTTGAAATATGTTATCAGCTCTTGAAGGTTATAAGTTATTGTTCAAAGAATTTACCCTTGGTGATAATTTTGAGCATCTAGGGTTTTACTCTGCAGTTCAGAGCCCAGAGAATCCCCTGATTTGATCCTATATTCTTCTTGTCTCTCATTTTTCCCTTAGCTCAGTCTTCTCATAACTCCCTGAGCCAGATACTCATTGGGATAGTCTTATCTGTAAATTATAACTTTATCAGACTAATTTAGGATTAACTTGTAACTATTCTTAATTATTAATCAGGATATTCTTCAGTTAAAATTGCAGTAAAATTTCTGATATGATGGTATATGAGGTTTGTATGCAACTATAAGGAGTTGTCGTGTCGTACTGTAGAGTAAGCACTTGACCATGAGGTCAGTTTGAACCACATGATCGGTGGTTCAAACACACCATCCATTCATGGGAAATGCTGTACAGGTTCACTGTGAATTGGAACCAACTCAGCAACACTTAACAGCAAAACCGACATAACTGTAAGTAGTTTCAGACTTAACTATGACTTAAATAAAGAGTCTTTTCTTAGAATAAGTCTGTAAATGGGCAGTTGCTCACGTTGCTTCAGTGGTTCAACATTGTTGTGACCAATAATCTTTTGTTATTTGCTTGGCTTTCATAGTCCCAATATAGGTGCTGCAGCTCCAAGCACCTGCCTAAATTAACAATAGGAAGATGGATGAAGGTGAAAGTGCCATGCTAAGTAAAACTTTTTTTTAATAAACAAATTTATTATTTGATTGTGTAGGAAACTGGTAATCCAAACTCAGGACACTGCCTATAGGGGAAGGCTTTCTCTGTAGGCGTTAGATTGTAAGTCCTTGTCTTCTTTCAACATCGTGGCCTGAGATCCCTTTGATCTCTGTGTGTCTTGGCATTAGTCTTTCTTGGGTCTAGGAGTTTCTCGGAGTCCTGGTGTAGCTCCGGAGGATAAACACTCGATCTCAAGGTCGGTTTGAACCTCAAAATCGGTGATTCAAACTGCCAGCCACTTCTTGGAAACCTTATACAGGGTCACCATGTGTCAGAACCTAATGGACAGCCCTTAACAACAGCAGGCATTTCTCAGCTCAGGATCCTGGGTCTAAAGGACACACTGCTCCCAGCTGTTTTCTTTTAGTAGATAGGTCCCTCAAAAACTTTCCTATTCTGAGCCTATGGACAAGCACATAGTCACAGAGGGTTAGAGCTGAGAGCGAAGCGTCCAGCTGATTTGAAGTGAGGGGAGATGCACAAGAATGCCTAAACTTGCAGATAGTACCCATTTGACCAAGCCTCAATGGCTTGATGATCAGAACTCGCTAGAGAAAGATAAAAAAAAATTTTTTTGATAAAGGAAACAAGTGTAAGTTGCTACAATTTGAATAACTTGACCAGATGAATACACAGATACCAAACTGACTACATCTGTGGGAAGAGACAGTGGAAAAGCTCCATATCATCAGCCAAAACAAGGCCAGGGGAGTATTGTGGCAAATAACAACATCAATTTATCTCTCTGAGATAGTTCATTACCTCTAATGAATCTTATTCCTTCTTTGCTTCTTACACTTTGGCAAGACTAAACATAGAAGGATAGTGAACCGACATATTTAGATACCAGTTTCTCTGATATAAGGGCAGCCAAACTACAACTATGAGTCCTGGAGTCGCCACTGGATGGAATCGACTAGCTAGCACTTAACAACAACAACAACAACAACAAACTTCAGCTAAAAAGAACTCTCATCTAAAATGATAACTTCACTTTATTTTTTATTATAAAAATAAGAATGCTCATTGTAAGATAATAAAATCATAAAGTTATTTTTCCATGATCATTCTATCCAAAGATAAATGCTGTTCCTATTTTGCCTTATATTCTTTTAGATTGTTTTCTAGGTGATGTACTGGAGCCAGCTAACACTGGCTCTTCAGAGCCATTAATTCAAGAATTATGTAAGCCCAAATAGTCGGTAGTTTGAGATTGGCCGTGGTAGAACGTTTATACCATAAAAATAGGCAAATTCTATGAAGCGGGGACCTTCCTGTCCCACCCTTATCTGGTTTATCAGTACGCTACTGTATAAATACATGATACCACAAAATACAGATCTGCTTTATTTTTAATAGCTACATAGGTGCCCATTTGAAAGACCGGCATTTCTCTGTGTGGTCCTTGAACCAGCAGTATCAATAATAGCTAGAAATTTGTTAGAAATGCACATTCTTGGCCTCTACCCTCAGAAACCCTGTACAGGGTCACTATGAGTCGGAACTGACTCCACAACACGTAACCACCATCACATACTTTTAGTTACTGGAGCCCAACAGTTTGTGATCTTAAAAGTTCTTCAGGTAATTCTGATAGTTTAAGAACCAGTGGTATAGATGTATTATAAATTATCTAATTGTTGTTGTTGTTAAGTGCCATCAAGTCAGTTCCGACCAATAGTGACCCTGTATAAGGTTTCCAAGGAGTGGCTGATGACCTTGTGAACTGTCGACCTTGCTGTTCAAACAAGTGCATTAACCCACAACGCCACACTGGTGATAAATTTCTAGATCTGTGTTCATTTTAAAGTCTTAAGCTGCATGTTGCCAAATTGTCTTCTCAAACGGTTGTGCCAGTTTCTCTTCTGACCCAAAGTATATGACAGTATCACTCAGCTTCATTTTAGGTGCTTCAGTGCTGTGTCTTTCTCGATTACCTTTGTTGTTGTAAAATGCCATGGAGTCGGTTCTGACCCATAGCGACCCTCTATATGGTTTCCAAGGAGCAGCTGGTGAGCTTGAACTGCCGACCTTGTGATTCAGACTGACTTTGCAGTCTGACTCATTAACCCACAGCGCCACACCACACCAGCACTCCATTACCTTTAGGAATTAAAAATAGTTTCTATAGATAAACAGCTTTGTTAAGGATTTTATTTTATTTTATTTTAGCTATGTCTGTATCTATTTGTCCATTTTAGAATTTAATTCCTTTATTGTTCTCAGTAAAAAAGGTTAATTTCATATACACTATAAAGAGGACAATTGAGACATAGAAAAAGCTTCTTTGCCCAAAGAACACATCTAGCATCATGTGTGGTTATAATACTTGTGACTTATGATTTACCTCTGGCATATAGCATCATTTTGAAACATCACTTTCAAATATATTAAGACCTACTTATATAAATTAAAAGCTGCTACTAGTGATTCCTAACTATTACAAGGGGAAAAGATCACAGCAAAAATTTTTACTCTTCCTGGCTCATATAAAGGCTTTTATCTTAAAGGCTTTTCTTAGCTTGTTAAGTGTCATCAAGTCAGTTCCAACTCAGCAACCCTGCATAGGGTTTCTGAGGAGCAGCTGGTAGATTGAACTGCCAGTCTTGCCATTCAAACTGACCTTGTGGTCCATTGCTTTATCCTGCAGCACCACACCCAGAATTTACAAGTGTAGGTGAGAACACAGATAATTTAGGCAGATTTGCCATATTTCATTGGACCTGACTATTGACGTAAAGTGTTCTTGAATTTTGTACACTTGTTAAAGAACAGTTGCAAACTTATCCCAATCATCATCCTTCAATAACTTTTAATATTATTATTTTTTGCTATATTGAGTACCTTGGAAATAAAGGGTTAATTTTATGGTGGCATTAATGTTGTTGTTGTTAAGTGCCATTGAGTCAGTTCTGACCCTTAGTGACCCTGTATAGGGTTTCCAACGAGCAACTGGTGAGCAGTGTTAGGTTTTGTTTGTTATTGTTAAGTGCCATCCAGGTATGTAGGATCAGGAGGTATGTAGGCAAGGTCTGGAAGACTCCCCTGAAGTGGGAGAGCCCATCTACCCATTGTGTAGGGCAGAACTTCTCTCTCAGCTTTTTTTGGCTCTGCAAGCAAGCAGGTGGGCTCTTCTCTCAGCCTCCATTTGATCCTCAGGCTCCTTCTCAGACTTGGGCTACATTTCTCAGCATAGCTGGGGTGTCTGTCACTGCCACAGGCAGACCAGCTTGGACCCCCACCGCCATCAGCCTCTCTGCTGTTGACTGGCTCAGCTCATAGCCAGTGTAACTGCTTGTTCAGCTCTCCTCTAAGTACTTTCCTAGGAGCCACTTTCTGCTGTTACCTTCAACTTGGCTACAGTGCCTTTGCTGGGCCTGTCGCTGCTGGCTCTGCCACAAGGCCCCTTCAGGGTGTCTCCTGTCTTCAGTCTTACAGCTGTTGACCCATGGTACAACTCTTTTAGAAGTTTCTTCACCTCCTCTCTCTCTGTTGAGAGATAAAACTCTTCTTGTCTCTAAAAATCTCTGTGAGGTTGGCTGCTTATATGATAAGCAAACTTTTTGTCAATATCAAAGCATGGTCCTCCTTTCAGCAGAACCACAAATTGTCCAGTACCCACAAGTCACTCAGTCTTATTGGGTGATTTTCTGCACCA
Source organism: Chrysochloris asiatica (assembly GCF_000296735.1). Classification (NCBI taxonomy): domain Eukaryota; kingdom Metazoa; phylum Chordata; class Mammalia; order Afrosoricida; family Chrysochloridae; genus Chrysochloris; species Chrysochloris asiatica. Next base: position 4,192,420 of record NW_006408597.1, read on the forward strand.
TTACTTACATAGCGGAGGCCTGGTGTTGGGTAATCACTGAACTGCTAACCACAAGGTTGGGTTCAAACCCGCCAGCCACTCCTTGAAAAGCCTATACAGGGTCATTATGTGTTAAAATCAGCTCAACAGCACTTAACAATAACAATTGGTATAGTTAGGAGCCATAGTGGCACATTGAATAAAGTGCTTAACTGAAAGATCAGCGGTTGGAATCCACCAGCCACTCATTTGGAGAAAGATGTTGCACTCCACTCCCATAAAAATGGATAGCTTTAAAAAAAACTCTGTGGAGTAATTATCTGGCCCTGTAGGCTCCCTGTAAGTGGTAATCAACTCTGATTGGGTTTGCATAGCAAATCAATTCTTGTAAAGGGTATAAAATAGACCAATCAAAGGACAGACTGCAGCCCAGGGTCAGATAAAAAGTATCAAACTAGCTTTGGCAATTTATCCAGGAAATTTCAATCAACCTGGACAAAATTAACAAACCCTTTGGGGTGAAAAACAACCTGGGAGCCCTCTCTCACAAATTACTTCTTCAAAGAACTAGGGCAATGGTAGTTTCTCAAGGCTAAGGGGAAAATATCCCAAACTATTTTTCCAAAGAACTAAGGCAAAAGACCTTTTAAAAGAACTCATGTCACCACTGCAAGAAATTGCCAGATGTAGTAGCTTCTTTGAAGTTACAAACTGCTGTTGAAATTTAATCTGGTCTGCAAATCTGCTGTTTCACTTTCAAATATTTTGGAAGACTGTATTTTTTTTTGGGGGGGGGAAGACTATTATTAGAGCCTTGTGTCTTCCTCTCTTTCCCTGCTACTTCCCATAGTTGTAGTTAGACTTTTACATTTGCAGGGGAAAGAAACCCAGTAAGGGGGGGAGGGGGGGAGTTATTGGCCACTACTGCTTGTCATCAGTGCTCACAGTTATATGAAACAGAGAGATAAGGAATCTTCACTGTAGAATAATTAGTGGTTTTATATGACAAACAGAGCTGAAAGTCAGTTTTTCCCACATTTAAATTTCACAACAACAAGATTATTATCTGTACAAATCATTTCAATCATTTCATCTCTCTAATTTTTGTGTGTGTCTTCACCGTCATCAGGAAAAAGGAAAGCAAAATGGCATGTTAGAATATCATCTATATACCATTTGCTCCTGGTTGATTCCAACTCATAGTGACCTTATGTACAACAGAATGAAACACTAGCTTGCCCTGCACTCTTCTTATAATTGGTCCTATGCTTGAGCAGAGTAGAACTGCCACATAGGGTTTCAGGGCTGTAATCTCTTTACAGAAGCAGACTGACTACATCTTTTTCTAGTGGAGTGGACTAGTACATTCAAACTACTGACTTTTCAAGTAAGAGCTGAATGTTAAACAATTGTACGAGTAGGATGCCTTATCTACCAGTCAGGTGAAATATTTTTATTATACTTTGGTGTTTTAATCACTCATGTTTTTGTATTCCCATTGTTGCTAAAGAGAAAACTGAGAATGAGAGAGATGTAAAAATTAATTTAAAGTAATGTGCCTCATAAGTTATTTTTATTGTTAGGTGCCAGCTAGTTGATTCCGATTCATAGCAACCTTCAGCACAACAGAACGAAACCCTGCCTGGTCCTGTATTATCCTCACAATTGTTAAGCTTGAGCCCATTGCTGCTGCCACTGTGCTAATCCATCTCATTAGGAGTCTTCCTCTTTTTCTCTGACCCTCCACTTTACCTAGCATGATATTCTCCACCAACAACTGCTTCCTCACAACAGGACGCACCATCACGGCCAACAAGCAGCCTGCTCATAATACTTCCAACAAAAAAGAGTTATTATAGCAGCAGTCCAGCATTAGTAGTATTCTCCAACAACACAACAAAAAAAAAGCATCATTCTAGAAGAGTCCTCATTATCTGTCCAACTTTCACATGCCTAAGAAGCTATTGAAAATAAGGCTTGGGTCAGGTGCACTTTAGTCCTCAAAGTGACATCTTTGCTTTTTATCACTTTAAAGAGGTCTTATGCAGCAGATTTACCTAGCGCAGCACATAATTTGATTTCCCGACTGCTACTTTCCTGACCTAGGAGTCCTGGTGTGGCGCTGTGGGTTAATGCACCAGACTGCAAAGTCATTTGAATAGTAGGTTCGGTGGTTCAAGCTCACCAGTCGCTCCTTGGAAACCCTATACAGGGTCAATATGGGTTGAAATCGACTCAATGGCACTTAACAACAACAACAACTTCCCTGACTGTTGATGGTGGATCCAAGCGAAATGAAATCTTTTAACAACTTGAATCTTTTTTCCATTTATCATGATGTTATTTACTGGTCCAGTGGTGAGGATTTTTGTTTTCTTTGCATTGAGATACAATCTTCATCAGTAAGTATTTTAAATCCTCTTCATTTTCAGCAAGCAAGTGGTTAATGAGTCTACCTCCAATCCTGGTGCTACTTTCTTCATATAATCCATATTCTCGGATCATTTTCTCAGCATACAGATTGAATAAGTATGGTGAACGAATTCTACCCTGACACACACCTTTCCTGATTTGAAACCATTCAGCGTCTCCTTGTTCTGTTTGAATGACTGCCTCTTGGTCGACCTAATAAGTAGAAATGTAGAATATGAATGTATATAGTCAGTATGCATCGGAGTCCTGGCGTGGTGCTATAGAATAAGCACTGGACTGGTAACCGAAAGGTCTACCATTCAAATCCGCCAGCTATGCAGGGTTGCTAGGAGTCAGAACTGACTCAACAGCACTTAACAATCACAGCAAGTCACTGTGCACATTGAGGACCTACTCTCTGCTCGTCCCTAGTTTACCATCAAGAGTACAAAATGTTTAAGACCTAATTTTGTTCTCAGACTACTCCATCTTGGCAAGAAGGCAGACAAGACAGAACTCGGAAATTACTTATATAGCAAAAATATCTGGAGTGTCTTGGAGAACAGTTGGAAGGAGCATCTGATTTTCCATGGAAGGATTGGGGAAGGCTTCAAAGATATCTTTGGTATTTGAGTAGAGAATTTATGACAAATGCTGGGAGCCCTCGTGGTGCTGTGGATTAGGTGTTGGGCTGCTAATCTCAAGGTTGGCAATTCAAACCCACTAACTACTCTGTGGAAGAAACATAATGTCGTCTGCTCCTATAGAGATTTACAATCTGGGAAAGTAGGTGGGGTCCGTATGAGTTGGAACTGACTCAGTGACAGTGGTAATGTGAAGTGCTGAATCCATTTTTTGAATGCAAAGTGACTTTCAGTTGAAATTAAAGTGTTGATTTAGATAATTGTCTCTATCTTTAATTGAAAGTACTTGATGTGGTTTTATAATGACAAATCCTCATATTGTCCCTGTGAAAAGAACTGTGTGCATATTGTAAATGTCTGTATTCTCTTTATTGAGCTAGGTGGTTCCATACAATAAGCACTAGATTGTGAACCACAGTTGGTGGTTCAAGCCCACAAGCCACTCCTCGGGAGAAAGATGAGGCTTTCTGCTCCTGCGAAGGTTTTTAATGTCTCAGAAACCTATGCAGGGTTTCTGTGAGTTGGAACTGACTCAACAGCGTTAACAACAATACCAACAACTTACAAAATTCCTCTGATGAACTGAAATTCATTTAATGATAATGCAAAATAATTTTTGTCTGAAAAGTTAAAGCAATGGTAACTAGGATTTTTTTCAAACTACATTTGCTCTTTGTCTCAGAATCCTAATATGATCACCATTGAGGGGCTTGTCCTGAGCACTTCATAATTCTAAAAGCTACATTATATGTCATGGTGTCAGTCTAATGTAATTTATTTAACCACTCTCCATTTTTTCTGGATATATAAGCTTAAATGTTTTGAGTATTATAAATGGTGCTCCATTGAACAATGTTATTGGACTTGGGTACTTACACTTACTGTATACTTTTTAGCAATAGAACTGTCGGACCAAATTTATTACAGGTTTGTAATTATTTTTTTGTCTTTTGTCATTGTCCTTTGTCTTTCAAAAAAATGCTTTTTGCATGTTATGTAGCCAAACTTGTGTTAGTTAAGGTTTTGTGTCAACTTGACTTGGCCAGGATTCTCTGTGGTTTGGCAGTTAAGATGTAGTTATCACCTCCATGATGAGATCTACTGTAATACCATCCACCCCGTGATATGATTTGATGTGATAAGCCCGGATTTGTTATAATTATTCTGTGTTGTAATCCTCACTTCTATGATGTTAATGAGGTCAGATGCAATCTACAGGACTTGGCTGTATCTTGAGTCAGTCTCTTTTGAGATATACAAGGAGAGAGTTGTGAACTTGAGCTCAGAGGGACCTACTACCACCGAGATAAAAGAGTCAAAGCAATGCATCCTTTGAA
>NW_006408597.1:4197005-4199626 GCF_000296735.1 Chrysochloris asiatica
TATCATATGATACAAATGCCTTATTCTGTTGTTAGGTGCTATCAACTATATTCTGACTCATAGCAACTTTATGTCCAACAGAGCAAAATACTGCCTGGTCCTGTGTCATCCTCACAGTCGTTCTGATGTTTGAGCCTATTGTCGCAGCCATTGTACTCATCCATCTCATTGAGGGACTCCCTCTTTTCACTGTCCTTCTACTAAGCCAGATGGCCTTCTCTTGATAATATGTCCAAAGGACATAAAACGAAGTCTTGCCATCTTTGCTTTTAAGGAACATTCGGGCTATACTTCTTCCAAGACAGTTTTGTTCATTCTTCTGGCAGTCCATGGTTTAATATTCTTTGCCAAGATTTTATTTTATGATGAATATATAGGGGCTTTGGTACATGCATTATTTTTTTCTTTATTTTTGTTTTTAAGTATAAAGATTAAAATGTAAGTTAAATTGCTACGGTTTTGTTTGACATGCAAGCCTATAGAGTAAGGTGATACATATTATAACCAATATGTCTCTTAAAGTGTGGTTTAAGGTAGAATGTTGGAGAAGAACAAATACTAATGGAAGTTAGGAGGCACATGCATAATAATCTAATATTTATCTACTATTGTGTTATGGACTCCTGGTATGGAGCTGTAGGATCAGCACTAGACTGTGAACCACAAGTTTGACAGTTCAAACCTAACAGCTGCTCCTCGGAAACCCTATACAAAGTTGCTGTGAGTTGGAAATGACTCATAGCGACCCTGTATATGGTTTCCTAGGAGTGGCTGGTGAAGTTTGAACTGTCAACCTTGCAGTTCAAACCAACCTTGCAGTCCAGTTGCTTTGAGTTGATACTGACTTGATGGCACCTAACAACAACAACCTGAAGGGCTCATCTTCCCATACTTTATCAGACAGTGTTCTGTTGTTTTAGACTGCAAAGTTGGTTTGAGCCACAAGGTTAGCAGTTCAAGCTCACCAGTTGCTCCTTGGAAACCCTATATACAGGGTCGCTATGGGTTGAGACCAACTCAGTGGTACTCAACAACAACAACTTTTCAGAAGCGGCCTGCTTCTTCTTCTTTCTAGTCTGTCTTAGTTGGAAACTCTGCTGAAACCTGTCCACCGTGGGTGTTCTTGCTGGTATTTAAAATACCGGTGGCATAGCTTCCATTATCACGCAAGCCCCCACATTAAGACAAATTGACAGACGAATGGTGGTTTTGTTTATATAACCATTGCATATTTTGACATTCAAGTGTAAGTTTTTTTATTCATTTAAATTTGGTCTTACCTACTTTTTGTATTTGGCAGTAGAAAAGAAAATGGCTAGCTTTTTGTTTGAGTGACTATTTTTTTTCCTGTAAGAAAATAGTCTTTTGGTACATTTAGTTTATAAATGTGAATTAATGTCCAGCCTTTATATTTTGGTTGGGATTTTCTATATTTCTAAATACTCTATAACAGTGATACAGTATAATAAGGTGGATGTTAACACATAGGGTGTAATGGGCTTATTTGTCACAATGCATTATTCTTTCATTAAGTTTTCTCAGTGAGTTTAAAGGAGTCCTAGTGTGGCACTGTAGGATAATCACTTGGCAAAAAGGTTAGTTTTAACTGCTAGGTCTATAGTTCAAACTCACCAGTCACTCCATGGAAACTGGGTTGCTATGGTCAGAACTGGACAGCACTTAAAAACAACAGTTGTTTAGGAAATATTGAGCTTGTCTCACAGGGACTTTTTATATGATATGAAATAAATAAGCTGGTTAAAACTGTACCTGACAGGTTTCATCGTATATATTTGATCTACAAATGATTAAAACTGTAAAAGTGAGTTCTCAGACACACAATAATAAAGACATAACTGATTTTAAATAATTTTATATAATTTGTTGTTGCTGTTGTTAAATGCCACCGAGTCGATTCCGACCTATAGCAACCCTATATAGGGTTTCCAAGGAGCAGCTGGTGAGTTTGAACCACTGACCTTGCAGTTTAAATGACTTTGCAGTCTGACGCATTAGCCCAGAGCACCACACCAGGACTCCTTATATAACTTATGTACAAATAATTAATTCTATTAAACTGCTGACATTTCATTCTTCAATAATAGAATCACAGTGTTTTAAATTATTTCTGGTCTTATTTTTTTATTATTTAAAAACTATTTCCACAAAAGAAAGTTACAAGCAGTTGAGTGTACAGAATTTCCGTTTTCTTTCATTAGAATTTATAACAAAACACTTGATAGATTATTTTTTTCTTATCTTTCCCTTTACTTCCCTGATTTTCAACAAAATGTTTTTGGGTTGCTGTATACTCAGGACTTTAAAAACATTTCACTTCCATTATCTAGAGCAAAGTTTGAATTGGATTCTCTTTATTTAGTTCTTTTTAAAAGTTTTTATTGTGAATTGAATGATACGTGTTGTAAATTGAGTGATACGTCTTTTCATGGGGGAACATCAGTTTTACACTCTTCCTATCTTCTTTGTTTCATTGCAGTGATTACAATCCCCTGCATGCTTCATCGTTCAACAGTATTTGCTTCTATTCCCTCTGTTTTTTGTTTGGGGGATGTGCACCAAAACACTCAAGAATATACAATCATTCAAACAGCCAAAGGGCA
>NW_006408597.1:4201851-4203041 GCF_000296735.1 Chrysochloris asiatica
TAATAATTTTTTGAGGGGCTAACTGTGGTAAATTTGTTATTTTAAAAAAGCCTTCTGGTTCACTGTTTATCAATATACTGCATTTTAAATTTGTAACTATTGAAATAAAGAGAGCATTTGGGATATTTATTTGTAACTGTCTCTGAGCCTTTATCAAACTCATTGTTTGCACCATTATCTAACCTAAACTTTTTATTATTCTCAACATCAATAGTTTCTGTGTTTTAGAGCTTTCCTGTCTAATATAGAAACCAATCCTGTTGTGGCATTGTGGGGGTTTAAACTGAAAGGTGAGCAGTTCAGGCTCACTAGCCACTCTTCAGAAACCCTATAAGGGTCTCTATGAGTCGGAACCAACTCAACAGCACTTAACAGAACAACAGACGCCACGTGGGACTATTTAATTCAAATTGGACAGAATAAAAATTCAGTTTTGCAGTCTCACTAGCCATATTTCGAGTTCTCAGTAGTTAACATGTGGCTGACAGATAATACAATATTTTTATTATCACAGAAAATTGTATTAGTTAGGGCTGTTCGGAGGCTGCCCCATTTGTCATACCATACTTCAGGATTTCTCAACTTTGGTACTTTCATATTTGGGGCTGGATAATTCTTCGTTTTGGAGGGCTCTATGATGCCTTGTAGATGTTTAGCAGATCATTCCTGGGCCTTACCCACTAGATGTAGTAGCCACTCCGTTGGTGTTAGGTACCATCGAGTTAGTTCCAACTCACTGCCACGCTTTGTACAGTGGAACAAAACGCTGCCTACTCAGTGCCATCCGTACAGTCATTGGTCACTGTGTCAGTCCATCTTGTGAGGGTTTTTAACTTTTTCGTTGACCTGCTACTTTTACAAGAGTCTTATCCTTCTCGAGGGGCTAGGCCCTACTGACAACATATCCAAGTATGTGAGATGAAGTCTCGACATCCTCATTCTAAGAAGCATTCTGATGGTACTTCTGACAAGACAGATTTGTTCATTATTCTAATTATCTGTGGTATGTTCAGGACTGTACACCAACAGTTATGATTCAGCTGCATCAATTCTTCTTTGGTCCTCCTTATTCATTGTCCAGCTATCACATGCATCTGAGGTTACTGTAAATATTATGACTTGGGTCAAGTGCACCTTAGCCCTCAAAGTGACATCATTACTATTTAATACTTTAAAGAGGTATTTTGGAG
>NW_006408597.1:4204281-4207609 GCF_000296735.1 Chrysochloris asiatica
TAGCATTGAAACTTGATTTGAAGACTCTTTCCCTCTCTGTTGGTATTTAGAGTAACTACCACTCTGCATATAGGTCAGGTTCATCATGAAGATTTATCTTCTGCATAATTTGTTATTAAGACAATCAAATGCGTTTGCATAGTCAGTAAGATACAGATAAAGCATTTTTCTAGTATTCTGATGTTCTCTGTCTTAGCCGAGATCCATCTGACATTAGCAGTGCTATCCTTCGTTTCACGTGCTCTTCTGAACCTGGCTTGAATTTCGGGCGGTTTCCTGTTGATATATGTACTGCTGCAACCATTTTTTTAATTCAGCAAAATTTTGTTTGAGTGTGATGTTAATAGTACTATTCAATTATTTTAAGCATTCTGTGTATTAATTCCATCTTCTTATGAAACTTGTTGCATCGTTCATTATTTTGCCCATAAAATCCTTCTGTATTGCAAATCTTGGCTTGAATTTTTCTTTTCAGTTATTTTGTGTTCTTTCTTCATGGTTTTCCAACTCCAGGACTTTGCACAGTTATTACAATACTTCATCTTCTCAAATTGCCCTTTGAAATCTTCAGTTCATCTCTTTGGTCTCTTGCTTTCTTCACGTCTGATATTCTTGTGGTCATCACCCAGCTCCTTTATTCTTTAGTTATTTGTGTTCAATGTGTAAAATCTGTTCTTGAGATAGTCTCTAAATTTAGGTGGAATATAACCAGGGTCATATTTTGGCTCTAATGGAGTTGTTTTAATTCAGTACCAGCCTGAACTTCCATATGAGCAATTAACGGTTTGTTCCATAGTCAGACCCTGGTCTTGTTGTGACTAATAATTCTGAGCTTCTCCATTGTCTTCCTTCCACAGTTGTTGTCAGTTTGATTCCTGTGTATTCCATCTTGTGAGGTACATGTGTATAGTCAGCATTTATGTTTTTGCAAAAAAGATGTTTAGTGTGAATAAACTTGCCTGCAAAATTTTATCATAAAATCTTTGGTGTCTTTTCTGTCGCCAAGGCCGTATTTTCCTACTACCAATCCTTCTTTGTTTCATTTCATGAGAAATGAAATGTTCTCATTTCAGTCATCAGTGTATCTTTAAGTTTGATCAATTTCATGCTACAGAAGTTGGTAAAATCTTAGTTTGTAAATTTAGTCTAGTTTACCTCTAGTTGCCATTATTTGATGCACTTTATTGGAAAACTATTATTCATGGGTATTATTGTTTTGTTTCCGTCACTAGTCTTTCAGTTTGTTCATTTTGTTATAATGTGGCTGTTTGTGTGTGATGCTGGAAGCTTTGCAATTGGTGTTTCAGATACCAGCAGAGTTACCCATGGTGAACAGGTTTCAGCAGAGCTTCCATAATAAGAGAGACTGAGAAGGGCCTAGCAACCCACTCAGGAAAAACATGACCACTAAAAGCCTTATGGATAGCAGCAGAGCCTTGTCTAAGGTAGTCACAGAAAATGTGGCCCTCAGGTTGGAAAATACTTAGAATTTGAATGGAGAAGAGTTGCCTCCTCAAAGTAGTTTCAGCCGTAATGGTGTGGATTGAGTAAAGCTTTTGGGACCTTCATTTATTAATGTGGCACTACTCAAAATGAGAAGAAACAACTGCAAACACCCATTAGCAATCAGAACATGGAATGTACCAAGTAGGAATCTCGGAAAATTAGAAGTGGTTAAAAAATGAAGTAGACCACATAAAGATCAATATCCTAGGCATTGATGAACTGAAATGGGCTGGTAGTTACCATTTTTAATCAGACAGTCATATGGTCTTCTATGCCAGTAATGATCAGTTGAAGCGCAATAATGTTGCATTCATCATCTAAAAGAACATTTTGAGATTTATCATAAAGTGATACGATAATATCTTTATTCCTACAAAGAAGAGCAGTTAATATGAATATTATTCAAATTGATGTACTAGCCAAATATGAAGATATTGAAGATCCATTCAGTTGTGACAACCAAAACTGTTTTAGACATTACCTAGTGGCCTCTTGGAAGGTGAACTATTCCTCTTGGGGAACCACTGGTTTATTGCATAATATTAGTTCTGTATCAGTTACCTTTTATATTTAAATTTTTGAATTTGCTAATGGTTGGATTGGGGTCAGATGCTATAGAATAACCTCACTGGTATGTTTATTGTTTTGCAGGCTTTTGATCAAGGTGGAGTGAGTGGGGGTCTTGGTCTCCTCCATATTGCCTCTAGCTTGGGTTCATTCAGTTGATGGCATAGGATTCTGAGAATAGCAAGATATGGCAAATTCTACTCTTTAAGCACTTTTCATGTTTTTATTCTGTCACATTTCTTGATGTGTCATTGACCAAATTGAGTCACATCCTCAAGCTCAGGTTCAAGGAGTGGAGAAACATATTTTACCACTTGATAGGAGGAAGAGCCAAGTCACATTTTTAAAGCAGTGTGCATAAGGAATGAGAGGAATTATTGTGACTATTTTTGCAAATGATGTTATTTTCCAGACAATACAAAGATAGTACAACCCTTTCATTTCATTTACTACAGGGGTGGGGAACCTTTTTTCCCACCATGGGCCATTTGGATATTTATAACATCATTTGAGTGCCATACAAAATTACCAACTTAAATTATCTTGCTATATTTTCTCCAACATTTAATGAACTTACCTCTGATGTGATGGCTCAAGGTCGGCGGTTCAGACTCACCAGTCACTCCTCGGAAACCCTGTTCAGGGTCACTCTAAGTCAAAACCAACTCAATGACATTTAACAATAATAACAAAAACATGATAGTTGGAACTGCTTCTCTTTGGTGAGGCTTCTGATGTTAGCTGGTATTGATTATGTTGCTACTCATAACTGCTTTTCCTGGTTTGTGTTGGTCAGTCTGAAGCACAGTTGACTTTGTGATGGTAAGTTTTGAAAAGAACTCGCAGCAGTAAGTTATTCTGAACACAGATGCATATTTCAGTGCATGTCTCCTCAAGTGGGAAATTCATCATTGCTCATATAACATTTCTAGAACTCAAATTGTGGGAGGTTATTGTACCTAGCTTTCAGTTCATCCCTTTGCAGCTGAATGATTTCATGTTGTAGGTATCAGGCACATCAGCTGGTTCCACATTGAACAGTGTAGCAAAGATGTTCAATTCCATTTGCTTACTTTTCAGCTCCTTGAATCTTTCTTTAAATTCCTCCATTAGTTTCACATATTCACCAGCATATTCAAGTGTCATAGAAGACTTTTGTTCTTTCCGAGTGGGGAAATACACCATGTTATCCCTTTTGAGTTGCACTTTCCACAACCTTAATTTAGCTTCAAATGGTTTCATGTTTGAAAGCAGG
>NW_006408597.1:4208174-4209787 GCF_000296735.1 Chrysochloris asiatica
TCTTGTAGTGCCATGCATGGCTTCTAGAGACAGCAGTTCCTTTCACGTGTCAAACTTTGCAGTTACCCAAGAACAAAAACAGCCAGTTGGACAGTATTTGTGTGTGTCAACTGTCTTGTCAGAAGCCAGAGAGAAAAATTTGAAATCCCCAGCAGAATCCTTCACTGTTTTTTTAGTATCTTGCACTAAGTCAGTAATCTCATCTGAGACGGTTCTCTTAGGCAAACTAACACTCTGAAATAATTTTACTTTGTCTGGTGCTAACAACTCTGCAGCAGCCACCGTGCACTCTTTCACAAACTCCCCCTCTTCTTGATGCCTCAGCTACTTTGTGATTAGCTTGTTCACCACATAACTTGTCTGAATAACGTTGTCTCAGTGGCTTGTTGTGATTCCAAACTCCGCTGAAGAGCATTGATTTTATCCAGATGCATTTGGTCTCCCAATTCATTGAGCTTAGCATGTTTTAAGCAGTAATGATGCTCCAGAGGGGCTTTTTCCTCCCCCCCAGATGGGCTTTTTATTTATTATTATTATTACTGCTAATGCATCATTACAAACTAGGCACAGAGGTTTGCCTTTGACTTTAACAACAAGATAGTCATTTGTCCATTTCTCTTGGAAAGATCGACACTGATTAAGTTTTATGTCATGTCACACCACTTAAGTTTTAATAACTACCCAGTGTGTGTTTGTGTGAGTGCGTGTGTGTGTGTCACTAACGACATGATTCTTTTGCTTTGACTACTGTTGTAATCCTGCATCTTGGATTTGGAACAACTCTTGAGGTCTTTTCTGTGTACGGTGATTTCCTTAATCTTCATCTGAGATTCAGTTTTGAAGGACTGTTGATTGTGGACATATGGATAAAGACTGTATTGGAGTTATTGTCTGTTGACAAGTCAACAGCACTGTTATCAGTAATCAAAGACAAGATCATCAATGTCACGAGGAATCCATTCATCACTGGATCGTCGTAGTTTCACCCCAGTGTGTTAACACTTTTGCAGCCTGTACACCCCAACCTGCTGGGCACTGATTGTCATCTGAGTCAGCGAAATACAGGCAGACGGGCCATGGGCCACTGACAACAAACATCGGTGCCTATTCCATCATGTGTCTTGTCTATCCCATAATGGATGTTCCTTGCTTGTCCTTCTAAATTTACATTGTCATTATGATTTGCTTAGTATAAATTTATGTTGCTATGAAAACAAGCTAGAGTGATTGAAGTTCAAGTCCTGCTTGCGATTGCTTTGACAGGGCCAGACCAAATGATTTCTGGTTGTGGTAGTTATGAGTCGCTGTGTCTATTCCAACTTATAGCAACCCTATATAGGGTTATTGAAGCGGTAAATCTTTATCGGATCAGAAAGCTTCATCTTTCTCTTACAGAGCAGCTGATAGATTTGAACTACTGACTTAGCAGCCCAACTTGTAACCCAGTATGCTACCTGAGCTCCGTTTATTATTTTGAATACCCTTAATGGGGAGTGCATTGTTTCGTTCTGCTGTGCATGGGGTCACTATGGGTCGGTTCCGACTCGATGGCAACTGACAACAAACAACAACAATGGGGAGTGCATTGGCTCCATATGATAAGAACTGCATTT
>NW_006408597.1:4211331-4230644 GCF_000296735.1 Chrysochloris asiatica
GTGAGAGAATGCGAATCACTCACTGGCCAGAGGGCAGACACAAATTAATCCAGGTGATGGGGAAGGCAGAATATACAACATGAGGGAAGTTGGCAGAAGAAAGATAAAGGCTGAGGAAACCACAGGAAGGAGTGCAAGAGTCAAAGGGAATAGAGGCAAATACTGTTATTAATTGATGGTACTTGAAGAGTTTGTTGTTAGGTACTGTCAAGTCGGTTTCCACTCATAGCGACCCTTTGCACAACAGAATGAAACACTGCCCCCACACCCTCCTTATAGCTGTTATACTTGAGCCCTTGGCTGCTGCCGCTGTGCCACATTGTGTGAGGTCTTTCTCTTATTCAGTACCCTCTACTTTACCAAGCATGATGTCTGCCTTAGTCTGGGTTTTTCAGTCCGTGGACCCAGAGTCCATAGCTGCTTTGTCTTTCCATGCTACTGCCTATGCTGCCATCTCTGCTGTCGCTGCTTTTCCCAGCAGGGATCCCAAGTTCCACTCATGCACTTCCCTAATGATGGTTCTGAGATCTTGTATTTGTGAAATGAAAGATAAAATTGCAGAGTCGAAGGTCCCCAGCAGAAGAGAGCAGGCATTTGACTTTTATCTACGAGAAATTCATTGTTATGTATTAAGAGAAATTGTGGTTCTACCTGAGTGTGTGAATGTTATCATTGCTGCAGTCATCTTTGTTATATCAGTGTGATAAAGCCCTGCTTTCTTGGAGAGGAATTGAGTACCTTCTCCTGTTCTCATTTTGTGTGCCTGTGCCCTGGTAGTGCTGTACCATAAGCACTGGGCTGCTAATTGCAAGTTCAGCAGTTCAAACCCACCATCTACTTGCTAGAGAAAGATGAGGCTTTCTGCGCCCATAAAGATTTACAGGTTGCTATGAGTGGGAATAGCAATGGGTTTGGTACCTTGTTTGGAGTTACCATATCACTGTAATGCCGCAATAATTGTGATGCTAACAACTTGGTGAGATATGTACTATTCTCATTTTACAGATGAGGAAACTGAGGCTTGGTGATGTTATGAAACTTGTCCAAAGTAACACAGCTTGAAAGGGCACAGCCAAGATTCAAAGCCAGGTCTGTCTAACTTCAGAACTCATAATCATGGACATAAACTTTGAAATAGCTGTGAAGGGTCAACCTGTGATAAGTTATATTGCCATTAATTTTGTTTAACTGTTGTCCAACTTTTCCTTACTGATAATTTTTAAATGGTGGATTTTTGGTTCTTTGTAATCATTTTCTATCTCTTTTAAATAAATACTGTGAAAAAATATAAGGCAAGACTAAATTGAGAAACATTCTGCAAAATAGCTCGTCTGCTTTCTTTAAAAATTTCTGTTATAAAAACATACAAAGACTGATGAACTGTTGAGATAACAGGAGTCTAGAAAACCCACTGCCGCTCAGTCGTGTCTGACTTACAGCAGCCCTATTGAACTGCCCCAGAGGGTTTCAAGGCTGTAATCTTTATGGAAACAGGTGCTACATTTTTTCTTACAGAGCAGTTGGTAGGTTTGAACTTCTAACCTTGTGGGTTAGAAGCCAAGAGCTTAACCACTGTGCCAACCAAGGCTCCTTTTAGAAGTCTAAAGAAGCATGAAACTAAATATTGTATTGTATAATGGAGTCGTGGTGTGACACCGTAGGGTGAGCACTGCGTTACTAACCACAAGGTTGGCAGTTCAAACCCACTAGCTGCTTCTTGGAAACTCCACCAGAGTCACTATGAGTCAGAGCTGACTCGACAGCACTTAATCAATGATCCTGGATTAAATTCCAGACTGCAGGAAAAACTAGTTTTAAAGGAAAATTTTAAGGCAGTTAATGGAATTTTAATATGGACTGTAATTATGTAGCCGAAAATTTAACATTGATACAGTGCTGATTCAGTTAGCTTTACTGTAATTAAGAGAATGTCCTTGCTCCTAGGAAGAACACACTGAAACATACTGAGAGGTGCAATGGGTACAATGTGGCAATGTAGAATAAGCACTGGACTGTTAAGTGCAAGGCCAGCAGTGTTCAAATCCACCCACTTCTCCTATACAGGGTCTGTGTGAATTGGAACCAACTCAACAGCACTTTACAACAACAAAGGGTTACATCTACTCAGAAAAATGATACATTTTCTGAGAAAAGGGCACTATGTAAATATGTGCCTCTGTTCTAGACAAGACACTTCTCTGAATTAAATAAGAAAATTTGAAAGCCAGTTTTCTGCTAAGTATTTGCTAAGAGGGGTGTTAATAATTTTATTTAATAAGTGGTTTTAATAATTAGATGTAATTTTATATTCTTAGAATAGTAATATTCATAAAATATGTATCTGATAATACATATGAGCTGTTGGACAAAATTATACTATAGAGGTTTCATAAAATATTCCTACTTTTCCTTTAAAAAATGATTTTATCTCATATTGCTGAAATCAACCCCTTTCAAGAAATCCGTAGCCTGATCACAAATGGATGTACAGTATCTTCACTCACTCGTTGAGTGACATTGTAAAAGCTACAGTTTTTCTGTACCTCAGTTTTCCTATCAGTAAAATGGTGATTGTAATCATGTCTACCTGATAAGAGTTGTTAATATTACATTTTTAATATGTACAAAGCCTGGCACATAGTAAGCACTCAGTAAAGGGCAACTATTATTATTATTATTAACATTATCTCCTAGCAACCTGTAAGGCAAATGATCATTACTGTATTTTTATGCAAATAGCACACGTTATGTTTTTTGTTTGTTTTTTGCAAACCATCTAACCCCCTGCATGTTAGTTTTTTATGCATGTTATGTGCATGTGCACATTATTTACATGTGTGCATTATATGAGAAAAATAAGGGGGTTTTTTGTTCTCTATTAGGCACCTAACAACAAAATTAGGTCCCATTGTCTATGACCATACCACCTGGAATGTGCCTGATATCGGAAGCTAAGCAGGGTTGGGCCTGGCTAGTATTTGTATGGGAGACTGCCAGGGAATACTGGGTGCTGTAGGCTTTGGATTCCCGGTATGGCACTATAGGATCAGCACTGGACTGCGAACTACAATGTCAACTAGTTCAAATCCACCAGCAACTCCTCAGAAACCCTTTACAGGGTCACAGTGAGTTGGAACTGACTCAGTGGAACTTAACAACAGTTAGGATGAAGTAAAGTTCAGGCGGCTGGGTAAAGGTATCAAAAAACGTACATAAATGAAGAACACACTTGAATAAGTTAGGCCTGAAGAGAATGAGATAGCAGCTCATCAAGTTCAGATCTGAAGCAAACTGAGCATGTTTAAGGACCATACATGTTGTTAAGTGCTGTCTAGTCGATTCCAGCTCATAGCGAGTCCTAGAGGGTTTCCAAGGAATGCCTGGTGAATTTGAACCCCTGACCTTTCACTTCAAACATAGCAAAATACTATTTTTAAATAATTGGAATCGAGCAGCAGTCAAGATATCAAATGACATATTGCATTAGGCCAGTCTGCCACACAAGACCTCTGTAAAGTGTTCAAGAGCAAAGATAATCACTTTGAAGGTGCAACTGACCCAAGGTGCAATTGCCTGATATGCATGTCAAAACTGGATGATGAATAGGGAAGACTTTAGAAGAATCAATAATTTTTTATTATGTGTTGGAGTAGAATATTAAAATAACCATGGATTGTAGGAAGACCAAACAAATCTATCTTGGAAGAAGTAGTACAGCCAAAATGATCCTAACAAGCTAGGATGGCAAGACTTCACTTCGTCTCTCATACTTTAGACATATTATCAGGAGGAACCAGTCCCTGGAGAAGAAGATCATGTCTGGTAAAGTGGAGGGTCAGTTGAAAAGAGGAAGACCCCCCGCCCCCCCAATGAGATGAATTGGCACAGTGGCAGCAACAATGGGTTCAAGTGTAACAATTGTAAAGATGGCTCAGTAGTGCGCAGTGTTTCGTTCTGTTGTACATGGGGTCACTGTGAGTCACAACTGACTTGACGGCATTTAACTACAACAATAAATCCAACAGTATCCCCCCTGAGTAATGTGCTCTGCATGAGACCAATGGTCAACATTTACTCAGTAGCAAAGATAAAAAGACAAGGAGGGGAAAAGAAGCCAGACCAGTGGAATCTGAACAAACAGAATAGAAATAATGAGAATGTGACATGTTGTAAAAATTATAACCAATGGCATAGAACAATTTCTGTACAAATTGTTAAAGGGGAACCTAATCTTCTGTGTAACCTTTCACTGAAAACATAGCAAAATACTATTTCTAAACAACAAGTGGAACCAAGAGCTAACAATGCTCTTAATACCTTATCTCCTTCTCTGTTCCTTGTGAATCTGCTTTCTTCTCTGGCTGTCAACTTGTTTCTCAGCTTTTCCACCTGTATTGCAAAAAGGGTGACTATACGCCTCTGAATATGACATCAGTGCCAGCTTTGTGTACTCTCGGTTATCCCATGGATCGCAGATTTTTCCATCTGGATCACTTCTTTTCTTTCTGGAGATCCCCCACCCCATCCCTACCCTGAATATTCGTTAATGAGACTTCAAAAAAGTGTTAATGTCACCCTTATTTCAAAACAAAGTAACACTTTATATTATGATTTGAAAGAAAGTTTCTAGAACCAAATTGATTTTCCATTCAACAATTCATACACATTTTGATTCCCAACATTGATTGCAATCCACACAATGTAATGGCATGCTTCCCACTTCCTCCCTATTTTTACCATACCATTTCCATTCATGCTTCTTTTCTCTCTTCCTGCCTTCTGAGCTTTATCATTTATCACTAGGCAGATGCTGCCATTTGGTCTTGGTATGGTTGGTTATTTTAGGGAATGTGTACCTCACCATATTTTTTTTTTTTTTCAAAAAAAATTAATTTATTTGCTTTTTTTTTTAAACCTTCAGCCAATCATATGTTTTGTTTCATCACAATGATTACAGACCCCTCCCTGTGGCTTCCCTTTTATATCTTATTTTTTCACAAATCAACAAAGCAAAAATATTTGTACACAGACAGAACAGAAAATTCATTTAAAGTTCACTTAAAGGTTCAAAGGGAACCTTTGCAAGCCAGCCTCCTACCCATTGGCATACAACCTCTTTCAGTCCGTGGGCCTAGAGTCCACAGTTGCTCTTGCTCTCTCCATACCATCACCCCTGCCACTGTCTCTGCTGTAGCTGTTTTTCTGGGTAAGATCTCGTGCTCCCCTCATGTTCTTCCCGGAATCATCTGTTCCTAAAATGAAAGTTTAAAAATACTCCCCTTTTTAGTTATAAATCTATAATTACAATTGTAACAATTGCAGTTAATCCTGCTAACAATTGCAAATTAATCATAAAATCCTGTCACCATCATCCCCAAACCCCTTTCATCATCTGGAAAGGAGGAAAACTATTCAGGGGGGATAACACCTTATCCCCCTCATTCTGAAACTAAGCACATTCATGAAGACTTGTAAGCCAGCCACTTTGTGCCTTTATATTGTCCCCCATTTTTTATAGCCAGTGTTTAAATTGCTTGTCCCTATCAGCCCTGTATGTACAGGGTAGCTATGAATCAGAACTGACTCCACGGCACATAACAACAACAATCAGCCCAGAGTACTGAGCAAACAAGCTTGATCCTTGATATGAAGAACCCTTCCATTTGGGTTGAAATTTTGAGCAACTGCATTCATAAGCAGAGGTGTCCAGTTCATCAAATTGTAGCCATTCACACTTGCTTACAGTAACAAGCATCTTCATCTTCATCTGGCCGACTTCTGGTCAGCTAGCCATCCAAGCTAGGTCAAATGCTCACCCTCATTTTTGATAGCCATTTCATTTCATGTAGAATTATTTTGTTGGTAGTTACTTTGTTAAGTCCTTGTAATATAATTCCACTCTCTTCTGATTTATGTTGTTGTTACTGAGTATGGTGTAGTGCTGTGGGTTAATGCGCCAGACTGCAAAGTCATTTGAACTGCAAAGTTGGTGGTTCAGACTCACCAGCTGCTCCTTGGAAACCCTATACAGGATTGCTATGGGTTGCAGTCAATTTGACGGCACTTAACGACAACAACAATTATTCTTTTAAATGAATCTATCTTTTTGACATCTGGCTACTTTTGAACTCTTTATTTTTGGTTTTCTGAAGTTTCATATGCTAAGCCTAGGTGTGGGTTTTTTGTTTTGTTTCTGATTTGAGTTTTTCTTCTCTCAGTGTATCCTTTTAGAGATTTTTGCTGTAAAGTGTTTATTTTCCTTGGAAAAAAAAATATTTGTGAATAATTCGTGAGGCCTAAGATGGAGTGCCTTTGCTTTTTTTCCAGGTATCTCAGGGTACAACAATTTGGGGACGCTTAAATCCATCCATTTAGTATTTTAGACCACCCAAATGGTATAAATTTGGATTGCAGTTATGTGTATGGCCTGCTTGTTTGTGGTTACAACTGCTTAAGATTTCATTTTTTGTTCTGTAACAGAACATCAAATTTCCTTTTAGTGCTTTGGACATGAGATGTAGGGATGGAGAGGCTTTACTTTCTTTGTTCTTGGTAATATTTTATTGTGTTTTTAGTGAAAGCTTACCCAATCAATGGAGTGTGGTGGCTCCATAGGATAAGCACTGGTCTGTAAACCACAGCCTTGGCAGTTCAAGCCCATCAGCTGCTGTAGGACAGATCAGACTGATAATAGTATTTTGATTGCCATTCACATGCTTTTAAGACACTGGACACTACCCACCACACTAGGATGTAGACCATAAACTTGGTGAATGATACGAAGTCAACTGAGTCAGTTAAGTCAGAACTTAATTGTGTAACTCTTAAGTCTTTAAAAGGGATTACGTTTTGTTCATTCTTTTTCTGAGGATCAAACTTGGGGACGGGGGCTTGTCCAGGCTTCATGGGGAAGAGGTCTTCTATTAGACTTTCCACACTGGGTGGGGCTTAAAAACTTTTATTTTCTCCCAAGAGACCATCAAAATGGAAGCTCAGGTTTGTGGGTTAGGCATGTGTCTACATGACAAAAGCAGTTTTATTATAACCACTTACTTCTCTGGTTCTTACTTTCTTATAGATTTTCTTGTAATTCTTCTACTTTCTTGCCACCTTTTAAATGATTTTATGATTTTTTTTTTCATTTGTAATATACTTTGTTTTATTTAATTTTATTTTTAACTTTTAGTTGTTTGGGTTTGGAAATTGACAGAGCAAACTAGTTTTCCATTCAACAATATATACACATTTTGTTTCATGACATTACTCACAATCCACACAGTGTAACAGCACTCTTTGCACTTCTTCCTGTTTTCCCTGTCTTCTGTCATCTTTCTTTCTTGCTTCTTCCTAACGTCTGAGCTTTGTTTTTGGTCAAATGCTGCCCTTTTGGTTTCCTATAGTGATGGCTCTAAGGAGTGTATTCCTCCCTGGTGGTGTTATTTTATTGTTTGACTGAAAGTTGATCCATGGGGATGAGTTCAGTTCTAGCCTCGAAGAGCGTCTCAAGGGCTCTACCAGTCACTATTAGACCGGTAAACCTGGTCTTTTTTTATGATTTTTAGTTCTGTTCCATATTTTTCTCCTACTCTACTCAGGATCTGCTGTCGAGATCCTTTTCAGAGTGGTTGGTGATGGCACCATCTAGTTCTTCTAGTCTCAAAGCAGTTGAGGTTGAACTTCAATGGCACATTAGTTCCCAGGACTAATTGTTTCTTGAGTTCCTTCACTCTTCTTTGCTGTCAATGGGGAGAGGTCAATAGTTGTGCTTTTCTGAAATAAAAATTTCTGTCACTTTTAGATGTTTGTGACAGAAGATTGGATAAATACTGTAGCTTTAATATGTTATTGGGAGAGGACTTTTCTCTAATTTCTTTGGTTTTTCTTTTTAGAATTTATTAAGATATATGTTAATGCATTAATTTTTTTCTAATTTAAAACTATAAATAGCACATGAGTTTTGAAAGTCAGTGTTTTTATTTCATTTTGATTATATGTGTTTAACTCTTTCAATTTGCTGTTATGATTTCCTATTATGTTTGTTTCTATAAGTTATGACTTATGAGCCACTACAATTTAGAAGTGTGATTTTAAAATTTGAAATATGTACCTGGATTTACCTTCTTATTCTTAATTCACCTATTCCCAAAGAAAAAAAAATTTCCATTTAGATTGCAAAGCAAGAATGACTGTGGGTTGTGTATAAGAGATACAAAGTGATTTGTTGTTGTTGTTGTGCCTTTAAATCACTTCCAAATCATAGTGACCCTATATAGGGTTTCTGAAGAGCAGCTGGTGAATTTGAACCGCTGACCTTGTGGTACAGTGCATTATCCCACAGCGCCACACCAGAACTGATTGATAGGCAAAGATATATTAGGCAAATGGAAACTAAGCAGGGGTTATTCTGAGATCACTCTTTCTAGTGATTTTTTTTTTTTTCTTCTCACCTTTCAGTTACAAACTTTGGTAAATAGTAACCTTTATATTTCACATCATCAGGAGTTGTCAGAATTGCTAAGAACCTGATTTTTTGTTTATAATACTTGAGTGATAGTTTTCTTTTTCTTTCTTCTCCTCCTTTCTCTCTTCATCTCTTTTTCTTCCCCCACCCCATACTCCTTTTCTCACATTTTAGCATCTCTGAAGCTGGGATGTATCTTACTAGAGATAGTATTTTACAATTAGTGAATAATTATTAAGTTCATCTGGGCAGCAATTTTTTCTTTCTTAACCAAAAATCGATTCTCACTGAGTCAGTTCTACCTCATGCTGACCTGGTATAGTGGTTCTGAAGCTGTAAATATTTACAGGAGCAGAAAGCCTCATTTTTCTCCCTCAGAGCAGTTGGTGGATTTGAACTTCTAACCTTGCACTTATCAGTGTCTAGTTCTTATCCTTACAGTGACAACCAGAGCTACTTTCCTTTCTTGTTGTTGTTAATTGCCATCAAATCAGTTCTCTTAGTGACCCTATATAGGTTTTCTGAGTCTGTAAATCTTTATGGAAGCAGAAAAGCCTCATCTTTCTCCCTCTTTTTATAGTTCCAAACTGGTGACCATGCAGTTAGAAACTCAACATGTAGCCTGATACATCACTCCTTTCTTCTTGTTAAGTGTCCTCTAGTCAGTTCCAACTCATAGCAACCCTGTATAGTCTTTCCCAGGAGCAGCTGGTAAGCTTGAACCACCATCCTTTTTGTTAGCAGCCCAGTATTTATCATACAATGCAAGGTCTGTGGTTCAAACCTCCCAGCAGCACCTTAGAAACACTATCCAAGGTCTCTGTGAGTCAACAGACTCGATGGCACTGAACAACAAGAGACCCAACCCAACCCACTGCCATTGAGTGCATTGTGATTGGTGAGACCCTACGTAGGGTTATGAGACTGTAAATCTTTACAGAAACAGTCTCATCTTTCTTATGGGACAGCTAGTGGGTTTGAACCTTGCAGTTAGCAGCCCAATGCCTAGCCCACAGCACCACCAGGGCTCCTTATTTAGTAAAGCTAAATAAGACCTATATGCACATATGCTTATTTACCTACACATGTTTAAAGACACAGTTAGGAACAGATCTCGTTTGTATTGTTCCCCAGTGACTGCATGTATTTTCTCTTCCTGGCGCCTCTTCTTCCAGCACCTACATAATACATTGTTGGACACAGGGTGTTTTTAAATGAACAATTAAGGGAAGTAGCTAGATAAAATGAATCATAGCACAGGCTGAAACATATTTATATTGGTGGCCAATTGTTTATTTAACCTTTTGGTGGGAGGAGATTAATGCTTATATTAGTCAGAATACTTTGGATCAAACAGAATCCAGTGTTTCTTACTGGCTAATGCCAGTTAGAGAATTCATTGAATGAGTGATAGGACATCTGATAGTGGTTCAGGACAGTTGACCTAATAACACACACACACACACACACAAAATGCACAGCATTGTGAAGGAAATGAAAAATGTAGTGAAATAAAGAATTAAAGAGGAAAAAGTAGGCCTCATTAATGAGAGGGAATTTAGATTGGGAGTTTTTGAACTATGAGGAAGAGACAGAAGTACTTGAAAGATCCTGGGGAGAAGCATTTCGGTTCGGACAAGGGGAAACAGGTCCTAAGTAGGAAAGCTCTCGCAGTTAACTGAAAGAATCATAAAGAGTTTGTTAGGTAACATGCTACCTCAAAAGCATACCTTAATTTACTTCCGCATTCGTGATGTTCTGGGTACTCTTGCAAGCACTTTACCATTCAAACCTTACAGCATCCTATGAAGTAGGTACTTTTGAAAACTTCCCCATCACAAACAAACCTGAGAGGAAACATAAATACAGAGACATTTGGCAATTGCTTAGAGTTACAAAGTAAGTGGCCAAGCCAGGATTTAATTGGAGTCCCTAGGCTGGTAACCAAGAGAAGTTGGAGGTTTGAGTTCGTTACCCAGCAGTAGTACTTGGAAAAAAAGAGCTAGCAATTTACTTCTGAAAAAAATTAGCCATTGAAAACTATGAAAAATAGTTCTAATCTGACACACATGGGTCAAAATTGACTCCACGGCAACTGATTAATGTGAATTGAGAGCACATTCTCTTCATTATTGTGCCCATATGACTTTCTGAATGCTGAGGTAGAGAGTTTGGGTTCAATGTTAACATGCATTGGAAAGCCTTAGAAATAATAAACATTGCTGTGATGCATTGTACATTTTCAAAGATTACACAATAGATTAAGGGAGACAGTAGAGGAAATAGAAATAAATATTAGTTGATGACTTATACTACTCTAGGTAAGATTTGCAGTTGGCTTGACCAAGGTTCTGATGATAAAGGTGAAGAGCAGTGGACAGATTTGAGATACGCGTTAGAAACCTTTTGTTGCTGGCTTAGATCTGAGGACTGTGGCAAAGGGAGGAGCTATATTGGAGAGGGTTAAAGAGATGATTGGTTATTGTTAAGTGCTGCTGAGTCGTCCTGACTCAAAGCAGCCCTGTGTAGGGTTTCTAAGGAGCAGCTGGTGAGTGTGAACCACCAACCTTGAGGTTCACACTGACCTTGGGGTCCAGTGTTTATCCTACAAGGCCACATGCATCAATAATTTTCAAAATATCTTGTCATTAAAGGGGAACAGAGCTGCTTTTAACCTTATTTCTATAAGTTTTTCAGTGGTATTTCTCTTTCTATTTTTTAAATTCTTGGAACCAAATATATTTTTATTCTAGCGTGCCTTTCCAGATTCCAACACCTTTTTCTCATCCCACACTTGACAGATGCTTAGAGGAGGAAAATCAGTGTAAAAAGTAGGCTAGCGTTCTCAGCAGTTCTGCCCTTTTTCATCAAGATGTTCCTTGCTAAATCAGTCCTTGCTAAATCAGAGCAATTTCATTTTGTTCTATAAGTAAAGGTTTAATCCTTGAAGTAGCACCATCCTAATAAAGTCAGTCAGTCGATGCAGGGTCACTGTGAGGCTGATTCAATTCCATGGCACTTCACAACAACAAATGCATGTATGTGTTGTGAGATTGGAGGTGGTGGTCATGTGTATTTTATCTCTAAAGCATTACAGTGTAAAAGGTTAGTTAGTACAGCCGAATCGCAAATTCAGTCCATCAATTATTTTGTCAAATGGATGGCAGTGGTCTTCATAATGATAAAATATGATTGTGCATACAAAAGCAGCACCTCTCACAAAAGGAAGCGCTTTAAGTTTCTTAGAGACATATTCAGCTTTTGAGACCACCTTTGGCTGCAGGCTTACCCAGGCACTGCCCTTTCTCATTTTGTAAAATTCTAGTTTTCCATTATTAATTTTAAGGAATAAAAATTGGGAAAATCATGTATCAAAACAAAAGATGAAATTTAATGACAAGATAGGTAGAAAGATGAAAATAAATAAGGCAGAAACCTAAAATTAAAGTCTGATAAGAATCAAGGAGTACTACTAAAATGGGGTCCTGGTGTGGCGCTGTGGGTTAATGCACCAGACTGCAAAGCCGTTTGAACTGCAAGGTTGGTGGTTCAAGCTCACCAGCTGCTCCTCGGAAACCCTATACAGGATCACTATGGGTCAGAAATGACTCAACAGCACTTAACAACAACAACGACAACTACTACTAAAATGTTGTTGTTAAGTGCTGTTGACTTGGTTCCATCTCATAGCAAGCCTTTACAGGGTTTCTGAGGAAGAGCAACTAGTGGGTTGAACCACCACCATTTGGTGGTGGTGGTTGCTGTTAAGTACCATCAAGTTGGTTCCAACTCAGCAACTCTCCATGGGGTGTCTGAGGAGCAGCTGGTGGGTTGAACTGAAATTTTTTATTAGCAGTGCAGGTTTATCCTAAAGTACCACACCAGGGCTGTAACCATTCAGGTGGTGGCACTTAAATTTGGGGGGAATTAATTCTTTAAGCTTCAGATGAAAGTTCATGATTTTGGTTGCAGAAGCACACAGATTTACATTTCCGTTTGTATACTGTCTTAGGATATGGCTGAACCTGAAGAGCCTGTGGGGTGCATGATCTTCTGGTAGAGAACACATGATCTAAATAGTAATCAAGGCTCTGAGGAGCATGTGGCTAGAGAGCTGTGACACTGTGACAGTGTGCTCTTCTCAAATACTAATCTCTAAGACAGCCAAGACTGAATATTTTGTTTTTGTCTTTTAAAACCTCTGGCCTGACAGCTGATGAAGCAAAACAGTTTTTCCTTTTAACTTTTGAAAGATTAGAATAATCTGTTCTGAATTTTTTTCCTTGGAAATAATTTTAGAAGGCAAAAGTTTTCTGTAAAAAGCAAATACAATACTTAAGATACATTAAGATAATGTAGCCTATTTAAAAAAAAAAGTCAAACCAAACAAAATGGCAGCAAATTTATTGAAACCTATATTTATTTATACAGGAGATAAATGAAATTAATGTTTTCTTTGAGAAGTAGGTGTTGTTTTCGTTTTTTTAAATACCAGCAATTTGTTCTTTCTACCTTCCCATGAAATCTATTTCTAAGTTAACTTTTTCTTTATCTCAAAATTATGAACTTTAAAAATGAATTTTATTAGCCCTGTGAGTTGTGTTGATGTGTTGGTTTAGCTGTTGGTCATGAAGCTGCATTTTGTTGCTGCTCATTTGGCGCAGTTCCTAGGTGGAACACTGAACCAGTGATCCAGCTCAGTAAGTTGTCAATTGTTTTCTATTATGCAAGTTATGCCAGTTAGACCAGTATCTAATGCAATCTGGAATTCTTAGGATTCATTGATTGAGTAGGGGTTTGGCTGAATGACCTACCTCTAAATCCTTTAGCCATGTGAGAGACTCAGATTCCTTACAGTTTTTCACTTACTTGATCAAATGAAAGGATTCTTTCTTCACTCTGAAGCTGAGCATTCTACATCATAAGAAATAGAAGGCAAAGAAGGAAAAGTTAAAAAAAAGAGAGAGAAAGAAACAAAATTTGTAGTATAATATTTTATCTAATATCATGATAGTTTAATTTGACATTTTAGTTTAGATTTTGGATAATGAAATACTTGTTTTTGGCCAATGAACTTTTTTCCTGAACTTTTCATGTTGAATTCTGGATTAGAAATGTGACAAGGAATACAGTTGTTGTTGTTAAGTGCCATTCAGTAGGTTCCAACTCATAGCAATCCTGTATAGAGTTTCCAAGGAGTGGTTTTTATATCTTCTCATTCAGTCACATTCTGTGTGCTCAGAAAAGAGTAAAATGGAAGTGTCAGTTAACAGTTGAAATAGTACAGGTGATTCTGTCATACTACTCAGTGAATTTCTGCTCTACAGCATCTTTATGTCTGTCATGGTGTAAGATTTCTGTTCTCTGCTAGGAAAAATCAAAACAAAACAAAACCAAAACAGGCTGTGCTGGACTGAACTGCAGGATCCTATAGCACTATCCCCACCCATCTGTCAGCTTGTGGCCCTGTGGTGGTTTGTGTGTTGCGGTGCTGCTGATATTTCAAATACCAGCAGGATCACCCATGGTGGACAGGTTTCAGCAGAGCTTCCAGGCTAAGACAGACTAGAAAGAAGGAATGGGTGGTCCATTTCTGAGGGATTAGCCCTTGAAAACCTTATGAAGATCAGCGAAACATTTTCTGATGTGGTGCTTTAAGATGATCCCCTCAGGTTAGAAATCACTCAAAATATGAATGAGGAAGAACTGTCTATTCAAAGTAGAGTTGACCTTAATGATTTGGATGGAACAAAACTTCTAGAACCTTCCTTCATTGCAAACATCCATTAATAACTAGAATATAGAATGTTTGCAGTATGAATCTAGGAAAATTGCAAGTCATCAGAAATGAAATGGAACATGTAAAGATTGAAATCCTCGGCATTGGTGAGCTGAAATGGACTGTTATTGGTCATTTTGAATTAGAACAGTCATTAATTTACTATGCAAGGAATACCATCACCTTTGGTATCCAAAGAACACTTCAAGATCTGTCTTGAAATACAGTGCTGTCTGTGATGGAGTTATACCTATTCTCCTACAAGGAATACCAGTTAATACAACTACTATTCAAATGTACTCACCAAATGTTGAAGAAATTGAAGAATTCTATTAAGCATGCAGTCAAGAAGCGTTGATTACTGGTGATTGAAATGCAACAGTTGGGAACAGGGGAGGGTTTGATCATTGGAAATTAGGACTTTGGTAATAAAAATTATACTAGAGATCACATGATAGAATTTTGCAAGACCAAAATCTTTTTCACTGCAAATGCCTTTTTCAGCAACATAAACAGGAACTATATTCATGGACCTCACAGATGGAATATACAAGAGTCAAAATGACTACATTTCTGGGAAGAGACAATGGAGAAGCTCAATATCATCAGCCAAAACAAGGTCAGAGGCCTACTGTGGATCAGACCATCAATTGCTCATATGCAAGTTCAAGCTGAATCAAGTGCACAAGAGTCAAAATATGATCTTGAGTATATCCCACCTGATATACACTTTGGTAGCGTAGTGGTTACGGATCGGGCTGCGAACCTTAAGGTCAGCAGTTTGAAACTACCAGTTGTTCTGTGGGAGAAAGATGAGGCTCTCTGCTCCCATAAAGATTTACAGCCTCGGAAACCCTATACAGGGTCTCTGTGAGTTGGAACCAACTCCATGGCACAGTACCACCACCACCATATCCCACCTGAATGTAGAGACCATCTCAAGA
Source organism: Chrysochloris asiatica (assembly GCF_000296735.1). Classification (NCBI taxonomy): domain Eukaryota; kingdom Metazoa; phylum Chordata; class Mammalia; order Afrosoricida; family Chrysochloridae; genus Chrysochloris; species Chrysochloris asiatica. The sequence continues at coordinate 4,226,516 of NW_006408597.1, forward strand.
GCAGATTTGACACATTGAACACTAATATCTGAAAACCAGAGGAGTTGTGGGGTGACATCAAAGAACATCATATGTGAAGAAAGCCAAAGGCCATTAAAAAGACATGGATGGAAAAAAAAAAAAAGCCAAAGTGGATGTCAGAAGAGACTCTGAAACTTGCTTTTGAACATAGAGTAGCTAAAGCTAATGGGAAAAATGGTAGTAAAAGAGCTGAACAGAAAATTTCAAAGGAGAGCTGGAGAAGACAAAGTAAAGTATTACACTGAAATGTGCAAAGGCCTAGGGTTAGAAAATCAAAAGGGAAAAACAAACTTGGTATTTCTCAAGCTGAAAAAATGAAAGACAAAAAAATTCAAGCTACAAGTTGCAATATTGGAGGATTTTATGGAGAAGATAGTGAATAATGCAAAAAACATCAAAAGAAGATGAAGTACACTATGTCAGTGTACCAAAAAGAGTTGATTGATGTTCAGTCATTTGATCATATGACCAAGCATATATGATCAATAACTGAAGGAAGAAGTCCACACTGCACTCGAAGGTATTGGTGAGAAAGCAAGACTCCAGGCATTGATGGGATACAAATTGAAATGTTTCAACCAACTGATGCAGTGCTGGAAGCACTCACTAGTCTGTGCCAAGAATATTTGGACGACAGCTACCTGGTCAGTGAACTGGAAGACATCTATATTTGTACCCATTCAAAAGAAAGATGATCCCACTGAATGCAGAAGTTATCGTACAATATCTGCTACCACACACAAGTATACGTTTGCTGAAGATAATTCAAAAATGTTTGCAGAAGTACATTGACAGGTGACTGCCAGAAATTCAAGCCAGATTTAGAAGAAGTCATAGAACTGGAGATACCATTGCTGATGTCAGAAGGATCTTGAGTGAAAACCGAGAAAGAATGCCAGAAAGATGTGTACTTGTGGTTTTTATTGATTATGAAAATCATTCAATTGTGTGTATTATAACAAACTATAGAGAATATTGTGAAGAGTGGGAATTCCAGAACACTTTATTGTGATCATACAGAACCTATACACAGAACAAGAAGCAAACATTCAAACAGAACAAGGGGATACTGTGTGGTTTAAAATCAGGAAAGGTGTACATTAGGGTTATATCCTTTCATACTTACTAAATCTCTATGCTGAGCAAATAATCCAAGAAATTAGACTATATGAAGAAGAATGTGGCATCAGGATTTGAGGAAGGCTTGGTTAACAACTTGTGATATATAGATGACACAACTTTGCTGAAAGCGTAGAGGACTTGAAGCACTTGTTGATAAAAGATAAAATACATCCTTCTGTATAGATTTAAACTCACTGTAAGAAAACAGTTCTTGAAACTAGACAGATAAACAACATCGTGATAAATGGAGAGAAGATTGAACTTGCCAAGTATTTAATTTTACTTGAATCCACCATCAAAGCTCATGGAAGCAGCACTTTGAGGATTCTCACTTTGAGGATCATGGTGTGCCTGACGGAAGCTATGGTATTTTTAATCTCCTCATATGCATGTGAAGGTTGGACAGTGAATAAGGAAAACCATAGAAGAACTGATACATTTACAGAATGATGTTGGCAAAGAATGTTTAAAGTACTACGGACTGCCACAAGAACAAACAAATCTGGCAGTATTTAGCCAGAATTCTCCTTAGAAGCAAGGATGGTGAGACTTCATTTCACATACTTTGGACATGTTATCAGAAAGGACCAGTCCCAGGAAAACGGTATTATCCTTGGTAAAGTGGAGGGCGAGGGAAGAAGAGGAAGACCTCCAGTAAGATGGATTCAACAGTGGCCTCAAGAAGGGCCCAAATATTACAACAGTTGTAAGGATGGTGCAGGACTGAGCAGTATTTTGTTGTGTTGTTCGTAGGGTTGCTGTGATTCAGCGCTGTCTTGATGACACCTATCAGCAACAATTTTATAAATGATTTAAAGTATTCTCATAACTTTGAATTTATATTATTTTTGCCTTTATTATTATCTTTGGAACTTAACCAATAGGTAAGGTTAGATTCTTCTGAAAAACAAGTTTCATTAAAGGTAATGTGTAAGTGCTTACCTTCCCACTCCCCACCCCCAGATGCAGAATTGGTTTGCTCATTGTTACATTTGGGACCAACAACCCTGTTGTAAAGATTGTTGTTAGTATCATCGAGTCAGTTCCGACCCTATTTGGGTTTCTGAGGAACGACTGGTGAGTTTGAGCGCTAACCTTGCAGTCCAGTAAAGTATCCTACAGTGCTACACCAAGACTCCGATATTGAATAGGACTAGTGATAAATGGTATCCTTGTCTGGTTCTTTTTCCGTAGTTAGTTTTTGCCCCCCGGTCCCTTACATGGACACATTAAGTGTCCAGGGGAGGTCATTTCCTGAGTATGACTGTTTGTCTCCTGTGTGTACACCAATTATGTGCTCTAGTTTGTTTGTTTGTTTGTTGTTGTTGTTTTAAGTTCTTTTTTCCGTAGTGAATATTTTGAAACATACCTGTCTTGTCCAATTTCTTGTAATTTTTGTATGTTGTTGTTAAATGCTGTCGAGTCAGTTCCAACCCATAGCGACCCTGTATAGGATTTCTGAGGACAATCCTGTGTAGAATTTCTGAGGAGCGGCTAGTGAGCTTGAACCGCCAATTTTGCGGTTCAAACTGACTTCACAGTCTAGCACATTAACCCACAGTGCCACACCAGGACTCTATAAGTGATATGTTGTTGTTGTTAGGTGCCGACTCATGGCAACCTTTCATACTGCACAGCAGAACGAAATACTGCCCGTTCCTGAGCCAACCTCACAAATGTTGTGACGCTTGAGCCCATTGATGCTGCCACTTTGCCAATCCATCTCACTGGGGTCTTCCTCTTTTTCTCCAACCCTCCACCTTATTAAACATAATATCCTTCTCCAGCAACTGGTCCTTCCTGACAATATGTCTGAAGTATGAGAGACGAAGTTTGACCATCCTGGCCTCCAAGGAGCACTCTGACCGTACTTCTTCCAACACCAATCTATCTGTTTGTTCTTTTGACAGCCCATGGCACTTCCAATATTCTCCTCCAACACCATAACTCAAAACCATCAATTCCTCTACAGTCTTCCTTCCAAGGCTGGTGATTCAAACCGATCAGCCACTCCATAGGAGAAATCTGGGGCTGTCTGTGTCCATAAAGAGTTAGTCTCAGAAACTATAAGGAGCAGCTCTACTCTGTTTATAGGGCCTTGGTTTGGGTAGAGTGAGTTAGTCAGTCTCTGTGTGTGTGTGATATCTTTCATACATTTAGACAGTGTTTTAAGAAATTTGCTTATCTTATGAAGCATACCATGGAAAATACAACAGTGAGCTAAACTCTGATTGGTAATCTAAATATAACTTCCCATTTGAAACAGTTGTACTATTACTTTATATCAGAAAATTAATTCTTTAAGTCCAGGATAAATACAATCTAATATACCTTACTGTCATTTAAATATTTAAAATCTAATTTCACCTAATATTTTAGCAGTGAATAGTGCATTTTCTAAAGCTGGTATGGAAACAAGATTCAAGATCATTTCTTCCATTAGCCATTTAGGTCAGTTCACCATCATCGATTGGGTTATGCTATAACCTTGTAATTATCTCCCAATTCTCATTCCTCAATCTGATCTTAACTCAGCAGCCAAAGGTGTAAAGCATAGGTTAAGTCATAACCCTCTTTCATTTAGAACCTTCCAGACGCAGTGTTGGGAAGAGATGCACACTAGCATAGAGATGTAGCGTAGTATATATTTCATAGGTTCCCCATTTCCCTTAGAGGAAAAGTCAAGACCTGTTGTGACCTTTCCCTCTGTAACTCCACTACTCACCTTTGCTCCTCTTTTCCTTCCTCTTTTGCACTGAATACACTGATCTGTTAGTTCCTATAACCCTCTAGACGGGCTGGCCCCACAGGAGCTTCGCATTGATTTTTTTTTTTCCTGGACTTCTCATGCTTCATGTGCGGCTCACTTTTTTACTTCTTATATTTCTCAAATGTCACTTTCTTAATATAAAAATATTGTTTCTTCTCCAAGCACTTCTAATCTTCCCCTTAAGCCTGCTCATATTCCTTTCTTTCTTTTTTTTTT
>NW_006408597.1:4232449-4234031 GCF_000296735.1 Chrysochloris asiatica
CACCTACATTGTTGCTGGGATTGCAGAATGGTCCAACCTCTCTGGAAAGCAATATGGCGCTTCCTCAGAAGGTTAGAAATAGAAATACTTTATGACCCAGCAATTCTCTACTTGGTATTTACCTACAAGAAACACAAGCCATAACACAAGTAGGTATATGCACACCAATGTTCATAGAGCACTATTTACAATAGCAAAAAGATAGAGACAGCCTAAGTGCCCATCAACTGAAGAATGAATAAACAAAACTGTGGTACATACACACAATGGAATACTATGCTACCTTGAAGAATAACAAGGAAGCTGCAAACCACCGCATAACATGAAATGAACCTTGAGAATGTTATGCTGAGTGAAATTAGTCAGTCACAAAAGGAGAAATACTGCATATAGAACCATTATTGTAAAAGAGTAAGAAAAGAGCCCACACTAAATGGGGAGGGGGGAGTTATATATATTTGCTGATTACCAGATGAATGGGATGAGAGAAGGGGAGGGAGAGAGGGAAAGCTAGAGCACAGGGTAGGGAACAAACACAGGATACCTTGGGTGCGTGGGGGGCGGAGTAGCGGAGGGGGGCAATACACAAGAAGAGGGAGGGGAATGGAAGAACAAGGCTGATGGGAGAACAGTTAGACAGGTTCGCATGGGCTAAGTAGGATAGAGGTAAATGTCTGCACACCCTTGGAAGAACAGGACTCCAGGATACTGGGATTGAGGCATGGTTTGAAGGAGTAAAAGAGGGGAATAATGTTAAGATGCTTTACTGTCTTTTGAATTTTGCTTTCTCTTGCCTACCATTGTAAAATAGACACATGAGGGGATGAAAAAGGAATAGCCAGGGACATCACTACAAAAAGCTTGTAAGTCCGTCTTCAGCCTGTAACTGATTGGAATACCAGTGAAAAGAGGCTTCCTGTGGAGCCTTTACATTGCACAAGACAATAGGTGGAATCCAGAAAAGCATCCAGAACCGATGCTCTCTAATGCCTAAAATATCGATGTTTATGCGTTCCATTTCATTTTTGATAACTTCCAATTTTCCCAGATTCATATTTCATACATTCCATGTTCCTATTTTCAGTGGATATTTACAGCTGTTTCTCTTCATTTTGAGTTGTGCCCCATCAGCAAATGAAGGTCCTGCGGGCTGTTCTCCGACCGGCTTTATTCCATTCGCATTATCACAATCAGCTCTACTTTGAGGAGGCAGCTCTTTCCCAGTAGCATTTTGAGTGCCTTCCAACCTGAGGGGCTCATTTTCCGGCACTATATCTGACAGTGTTTCTCTGTGCTATTCATAAGGTTTTCAGTGACTAAATATTCGGAAGTAGTTCGTCACTCCTTCTTCCTATTCTGTCTTTGTCTGGAGGCTCATCTGAAACCTGTCCACCATGGGTGACCCTGCAGGTATTTAAAATACCATTGGCATAGCTTCCAGCATCACAGCAACTCACCAGTCACCGTACGACAAACTGATAGACTAGTGCTGGCGCTAGCCATTAGAGAGATGCAAATCAAAACAACAATGAAATATCATCTCACACTTGCAATAACAGCAAAGATCAAAAAAGTAAAGGAC
>NW_006408597.1:4234386-4235490 GCF_000296735.1 Chrysochloris asiatica
ATGCTTAGTGAAATTTGTCAGTCACAAAAGGAGAAATACTGCATAGGATCATTATTGTAAAAGAATAAGAAAAATAACCCACACTAAACGGGAGGAGAAAAATTTTATATATATTTGCTAATCACCTGGATGTATGGGATGGGGGTGGGGGATAGAGCACAGGGTAAGGAATAGACACAGGATAGCATGGGTGTGTGTGTGGGGGGCAATACACAAGAAGGGAGAGGGGATTGGAAGAACAAGGCTGATGGGCGAACAGTTAGGCAGGTTCACATGGGCTAAGTGGGACAGAAATAAATGATGAGGTATGCACAACCTTGAAACAAAAGGGCTCCGGGATACAGGGCTTGAGTCATGGTTTGAAGGGATTTCCCTTGCCTACCATTGTAAAATAGACACTTGAGGAAGGACGAAAGGAATCGCCAGAATCATCACTACTGAAAACCTGTAAGTTCATCTTCAGCCTATAACTGATTGGAATACCGTAAAGTGGACTAGAGACTTCCTTTGAAGCCTTTACATTGCACAAGACCATAAGTGGAATCCAGAACCCCATCCAGAACTGAGTGAGCTAGGAAGTTTCCACTGGAAAGAACGAGTAGACCAACCTGGAGCAGCTAGAAGAACAGAAGATACTTAGTGTAAGAAAGACCGCCAGGAAAAATCTGAAACAATAATGGCAGTCTGATTGATTACTACAAGAGCAAGCAAGTTGCTCCCCTGGGAGCCATCAAGGCAAGTAGTCAGGACCCCTCAGAACAAACCCCCTTCCAAGGCTTAGACTCAAGCGGAATATATGAGCAGGCATGTGGTCTGGCTGGTGACCACATTGGTCACTGATAAGGGGGAAAAAACAGCAATGAAGTTGCAAACTAAGCCCAACCACATTCATTAAACACCTGTGAACCCGGGTGGAGACCTGGATGGCCATCAGTACGGAAACACCCGGGGATTCCTGGGCCAAGAGGCAGTGACATGGCCACAGAGGACTCGAGCAGAGAGTGAAGGGTCCAGCTGATATGAAGTAAGGAACACCCATAATTGCAAATAGTACTCACTTGACCTGGCTTCGATGGCTGGATGATCAGAACTCGACTAGAAGAA
>NW_006408597.1:4236842-4242853 GCF_000296735.1 Chrysochloris asiatica
GTTGGGTCACCTCTCTTTGGAATGGGCACAAATACGGATCTCTTCCAATCAGTTGGTCAGATAAGTTGTCTTCCAAATTTCTTGGCAGAAATGAGTTGGTGCCTCCTGTGCCGCCTCACTTTCTGGAAGGATTTCCATTTTTATTCCATCAATTCCTGGTGCCTTGTTCTTTGCTAATTCCTTCAGTGCACCTTGGATTTCCTCCTTCAGTATCATTGGCTCTTGATCATGTTACCTCTTGAAACAGTTGAACATTTAACCATTTCCTTTTGGTACTCATGTATGTAGTAGCTCAAAAAAGAGAATAAATCTTTATAACAAGGATCACTCCCACCCCCTCGGCACACAGAGTTGACAGGGATGGGCAACTTAGACAATGGCTACCCAAAATGGGGGTGAGGGGGTGGGCTATAAAGGCAAGAAGTGACTGGCTTACAAGCTTTCAATAGGGAGCCTAGTTCCAGACAGGGTGGGGAAGGTAGAATCACCAATAAGTGATTTACAATCTCTTGTGACCGGGCTGGTGAGAAGAAATCGGAATAAGACTCTCTTGGTGCAATAGTGAATGAGTGTCATCAAGACTGACTGTGAGGGTAGGAAATATAGAGGTAGATGTTTTTTGACAAAAGGAGGGGCGTGATTGATTTTGTAGCCCAGGAGCAGAGGTCCCTGGGACCATCAAGTGAGAAGAATGGAGAGCGGGACCCTACCCAGAGGGGCAGTGACGCCAGGGATGGAGACAGAGACAATGATGTGGACCGATGGAGCGGCTGGGGACACTGGAGTCAGGGAGGAAGAAGGGCTGTGTGCTGTACCCTATGGTTATTTGATAATGCATGGAGTGGGTGGTAATCATTGCAATGAAATGAAATATGATAGGGTGAGAGTAAAGCTGATGTTCTCCCATGTAAACCTCACTATAAAAATTTGAAAAGGAAAAAAAAACAATAAATGAGGCACTGATTGGTAGTTTTTGACAAATTCTGTCTAGAAAATACCACTGCCTGGCCAATTTCAGGCTACCAGTGTTAAGTTACACCATGAGACACAGGTTGGGAAGAGATGCACAATAGTGTAGACATACGGCATAGCATATGCTTGTGTAGGATGTTCACAATGCAGATACATTAGTCATAAACTCAAGAACATATAAAATCATAAGGAAGTGATGAATTTTTAGTATTTATTACCTTTGTTTTAATATAATTTATTGTAAGTATATATGATTTAATATCTAATAAAGACTGTTTAATACTCAGCTTGCTAACTTTTTGAAAATTTAACACTTGGTTCTTGTGAGCCACTGTGAACAGGTCAGCATACCACTGTAAATTTTTTACTTATTTCTATTCTAACACCTTCATTGTTGTTGTTGTTGTTAAGTGCTATTGAGTCATTTTCACCTCAAAGTGACTCTGTGTAGTATTTCCCAAGAGCAGCTGGTGAGGTTGAACCACCAACCATGTGGTTCAAACTGACCTTGCAGTCCAGTGCTTTCTCCTACACCACCACAGCAGGACTCCATCTCCTTTGTAGAGGCCAGGTTTTTTTGTTTATCTTATTTATTGTTATACCTGGGTAGAGTCAAATACATGTTTAATTAACTTTAATGATAATATTTGAGGTTTTCATATGTAATTTTAAATTCATGTAAACAAAGGCCTATCTATACTAGATGCCATTTTAAACATTAACCTTGTGTTCAAATTAAAACCTTGCTCTTTTAAAAAATAAAAATTCTGATCATAAAAATAGTTTAAGTATCTCATTTATCTGAATGATTACATCTGGATTATAAATAAACCACGCTGTTCTAAAAAGGATAGAAAAATTTTGGAGTTTACCTTGCTGAGTTGGTGTTTGTTAGGTGTTATCAAGTCGCTCTGTGCACAACAAAATGAAACTCCGCCCTGACCTGCGCTGGTCTCATAGTCCTCGTAGTGCTGGAGCTCATAGTTACAGCCACTGTGCCAATCCATTTTATTGGGGGTCTTCCTTTTTTGCTGACCCTACACTTTACCAAGCATAATGTCCCATCCCAGGACCTGGTCCCTCCTGATAATATGCCTGATGTATGAGAGATGAAGTCTCGCCCCAGCCTGTCTTCTAAAGAGCATGGTGGCTGCGTTTCTTCCAGCACAGATTTGTTTTTCTTCTGGCAGTCCATGGTGCTTTTAATATTCTCCAACACTGTAACTCAAATGCATCGGTTCTTTTATGGCCTTCCTTATTCACTGTCCAACTTTTTCATGCATATGAGACAATTGAAAATCAGGTGCACCTTAGCCCTCAAAATGACATCTTAGCTTATAAAGAGATCTTTTGCTAACAGATTTGCCTAATGAAATATGTCATTCAGTATCTTTTGACTGCTTCTTCCATGAGTGTTGATTGTGGATCCAAGCAAAATGAAGTCTTTAACAACTTCTGTCTTTTTCCCATTTGTCATGATGTTTCTTATTGGTCCAGTTGTGAGGATTTTTGTTTTCTTTATTGAGGTGCAATTCATACTGAGGGCTGTGGTCTTTGATCTTCATCGGTATATTTTTTTTAAGTCTTCTTTGCTTTCAGCAAGCAAGGTTGTATCATCTACCTGTCACAGATTGTTAATGAGTCTTCCTCCAATCCTGATGCCTTGTTCTTCTACATATAATTATTTCCTCAGCATACAGACTGAATAGGTATGGTGAAAGAACTCAGCCCTGGGGCACAGCTTTTCCTGATTTTAAACCATTCAGTATCCCCGTGTTCTGCTTGGTCTATATACTGGTTCCTTATGAGTACAATTAAGTGTTCTGGAATACTGATTCTTCGCAATGTTATCTGTATGTATCATGATCCACACAGTCGAAATCTTTTGCATATTCAGTAAAGCACAGGTAAACATCTTTCTAGTATTCTCTATTTTCAGCCAAGATCCCTCTGATGTCAGTAATGACATCCCTAGTTTCCTATCCAATTTTGTATCTTTCTTCAGTTTCTGGCAGTCCCCTGTTGATGTACTGTTACAACTAGTTTTGAATTATCTTCAGTAAAATTTTACTTTCATGTAATATTAATGATACTATTTGATGATTTCCACATTTCACTGGATCACCACCTCTCATTGGAATAGGCAAAAATATGGATATCTTCCAATCTGTTGGCCACGTAACTGTCTTCCTAATTTTTTGGCATAGATGAGTAAGCGCCTCCAGTGGTGCATTCATTTGTGGAAAGATTTTAATTTGGATTCTATCAGTTCCTTGAGCCTTGTCTTTTGCCAGTACCTTCAGAGGAGCTTGGACTTCTGCCCTCAGTACCATCAGTTCTTAATCATATGCCAGCTCTTGAAGTGGCTGAACATTGACCATTTCTTTTTGTTTACACAGTGACTCTGTGAACACCTTCCATCTTCTTTTGATGCTTTCTGCCATCATTTAGTATTTTGCCCATAGAATCATTCAATATTGCAAGTTGAGGCTTGAGGTTTTTTCTTAAGTTCTTTCAGCTTGAGAAATGCTGAGTGTGTTCTTTCCTTTTGGTTTTGTAACTCTATGTCTTTGCCTATTTCATTGTAATATTTGACTTTGCCTTCTCAAGCTTCCCTTTTAAATTTCTCTGTTCGAATCTACCTTCCTAGAGAAAATAGCAAATGAGTGGTTTTGCTTCTCTTATCTTCTTTTCTTATACAGATACCATGTAATTCAAGTTTTATAAAAATAAATAAACTATAGCTACATAAAAACAAACAAAAATACTCTTAAGTGCCTATGGAGGTTATTTCTGGTTAATGGCTTTACATAGAATTTTTATTTCATTCTTTGGACTTTTTTCTTTTTAAAAAAATCAACTTTTTCATATTCTTTACTGATTGATAATAGGTCAGTAGGTGAGTGGGAAAATGTGAGATTCTCAAGAGTCAGAAGAAACAGAGATGAAGAAGATAAAACAGAAGAATAGAGCATTGAGGATCCCAGGGAGGACAGAAACGGATAAAGGAGAACAGGAATCACTATGTCAACTTTTGCAGAGCATGAGAACTGTGGATTATTTTTTTTTATTTGGCAGTTATGTTGTATCCAGTGATCTTTGAAAATTCTGGTAAAATGGAGATTTTTTTTCTTTAGTTTGTTGGATAAAATTAATCTAGTCATTATTAGTTTTTATACTTGTAAAAATTGACTCCTTAATTATGTTGAATCAGGATTATTCCTGAGATGTCATTTTCCTTATTTAGGAGTAAAGTTCAAATGTTGATAACCAGTAGTAAATGTCAGTACATTTTGTCAATTTCCTTTCTTGTTATCAGTTTTTCCTTTGTAAACAAGATAATGGGGCTTCAACAGGTTCCTGAAAACATGGAATTAAAAGTTAATACAATTTGCCCACAAACTTTTTAAAGCCCTCTGGTGTGTGGATTACTTGAAAAGAGAATGTTTGGTCTCTTTCTTGATGTGTTCATTACTATCTTACTTAACTGGATTATTTTACAGGTCATTGTTGGTTACTCATTAAGAAGTAGTAAGCAAGGTGATAGAATTATGTATTTTCATTTTGCCAAATTATTTTTTTAATTATTGAGGTTATATCATTTTTAAACTTTTTCAACTTGTGAGACCCTTTTCTTAAACTTCTAAATGGAACCCCAATATATTATAAGGCAGATGAGGTGGGACTCGTCTGTCTGAAGCTGGGACAGAGACCTGAAGCTGCTCCTGAGAGTCATGGCTAGCCTTCTAAAGTCCTTTTTTCTTACTCCCAAACAACCAGTATCCCTGGGGTTTCTCCATGGAATTCCTAGGTTTCTTCAAACATAAGTTCACTGCAGAAAAATCAGTGACAAATTGGTTCACATTTTCAGTCTGTTCTGTTACTGGGAACAGAATAGTACAATAAATAAACTTACTGCTACTAAAGATATTTAAGCAGAAATTGTACATCCCCTTTGAGAGCAGCTGTCACAGTGGTTCTTTTGTTGAACTTCTGTTAACATCTGTGGCCTCTTCTGACACTGGTCTTGCAGTCTAGACTTGTTCTGACTAGTAAATAGCCTCCACTGTGATGGAGGTCTAGTTCATCTTTAGTTGTTTTGTTTTGTTTTTTCAAATTTCTAGTGTACCCTGTGTGACGAGCACCGTGTTAGTTCCAAGAGATACTACTAAGTAAGACACAGTCTACCATTAAGGGAATAGACAATTGCAGAAGGTTTGATTAGTATAATGATAGAAGCAAGCAGAAGATGTTAATGGGAATCACATAAGATGGAATGACTTAACCTAGGGGGCTTGTCAGAAAAAAATGCTCTTGAGTTAAGTCTTTAAAAATGAGTACATGCTAACCAGAAGCTGATGGGAAGAGGTTTTTTCGCCTCCTAAGCAGAAGATGCATACAGAAGCTCTGAAAGAGAGCACATTTTATTTGGAGAACTATTCAATAGTTTTTTATTGCTGGAGCTTAGATACCAGATGAAAAATGACTGTGTTTGCAGTGCAAAGGCATTTGGACTTTATCTTGAAGGAGATGTGAAGCCATTGAAGGTTTCACATCATAAGATCTGTGTTTTAGAAAGTTCACTCCGGCAGTAATTAGAACAAACTGGAAAGGAGACCAAGTAGTAGGCTTTAGCAGCAATTTAAGCAAAAATATCTTAGAGATTGCTGTGGTAGGGTCGGGAAATGAATTTTAAAAATACTAAGAAGATAAAATCAGTAGAGTTATTCACCAGAAGGAAGTGAATTTGAGGATGACTTTCAGGTATCAAGTAAGAGGAAGACACTGGCAAATAAGAAATCCAGTAGGATTTTTTGTCCTAAGGTATTTAGGGTACCAATTTAACAAGGATATTATGTTAGTTCACCGTTGGTGGCTTTCTTTTTGCTGTGATGCTGGAAACTGCGCCACTGGTATTTTAAAAACCAGCAGGGTAATTCCAGCTGAACTTCCAGACTAGGACAGACTAGGTAGAAGTAGCACGATTAGACCCAGAAAACCTTATGAATAGCAGTGGTTGCTGTGAATCAGAAACAACT
>NW_006408597.1:4246438-4255302 GCF_000296735.1 Chrysochloris asiatica
TTCTGCTGTGCATGGGGTCGCTATGAGTCGGTTCCAACTCGATGGCACCTGACAACAACAACAACAATAACAGAAATTCCACAAGTGAATGACTTTAACAAACAAACTATTTTCTTACCGTTCAAGATGTTAGAATTCAGGGCATCGGCTCTAGGGAAAATGACTCTCTTTTGGCTTTGGAGGAAAGTCCTTGTCTCTATTTGAGTTTCTGCTTCTGGGCGATTTTCATGTGATGAATCATCTCTTTTCTTTCATCCCTGCTGCTTTCCCTTGTTTAATCTCTTTTGTAGTTCAGAAGAGATTGCTTTAAAACATGCTGTACAGGAACCTTATTCATTAGCATAACAAAGACAATGCTTTCCCAAATAAAGTTATAACCACAGGCAGGAATTACAAAAATTATTTGGGGGGACACAGTTCAATCCATAACAGATACAGAAGCTTTTATTCTCTTAAATTTATATTCATGCAATATTTAAAATGTGATGTGAAAGAGGTATGTATAGTAGGGAAGTTTATGGAATCTTTTTTGGTGTGGTGCTGTGGGTTAATGCTCTGGACTGCAAAATTGGTTTGAATTGCAATGTTGGTGGTTCAAGCTCACCAGTCGCTCCTCAGAAACCCTATACAGGGTCGCTGTGGGTCAGAACTGACTCGACGGCACTTAACAACAACAGTATAGTAGACTCTCATTTAGGGCAGTTTAGACATCAGTGATCTGCTACAGGCAAAAGGAATGAGAGTACTTTACATCCAATCCTTTGATTATTGGTATCTACTTCATATCATCTATAAATCATTGTTGACTTGAGAAATAAATGAATTTATTTTAGGGAATCCAGAGATTTTTATACTGCCATTCTACTGTCAGAAGTTTTGCATTTTAAAAAGATGTGTGATAAGATTGGTCTGTCTGTGTAAATTAGCTCATTTGCTGATAGTTCTGCTTTGACATTATGCACTTTAAAATGCGAAGTGCTTTTCCTCACAGTGCAAACTTTGATTTTTAAGTCTTTCACCGGTGTCATGTGGAAATTAATGTTTAATCCCTTGCTATTTAACACTCCTGACAGAACATTTCCTTTTATAGCGTTGTCACATCATTTTCTCCAGTTAATATCTTGGCTGTTGAGGTGCTTAAATCCTTCAGGGAGTAAATGAGCCATGCTCCTTGACAGAGAACTAGAGGTGTTGATTTCAGATTTTGAAAGTTTACTCTTTAAAGTTCCATTATGCTTATTCATTGGTTCTTGAATGAGCTATTGTTTCTTATCTGTTAGATCATCCTTCCTTCCTTAAAGTTTTGTCATTTCTGTTGCCCTTTTGAAAGCATTAGAAAAGTGCCTTTTCCAGTAACAAAACAAAGAACTGCCTATATAACACTTTTTATATTTGCTAAATTAAAGATGAAATTTGCATGTTTGTCATTTGAAAAGTATTACATTACTGTAGTGATTATAGATATGAAAGTGCATTCTGATATCATACTTCTAGCAAGAGATTTCTTTGCATTAATTTAACCTTTTTGTAAACTTTTTATTGTAAATTGAATGAAGGTTTACAGAGCAGATCAGCAGTTTTATATTCAACAAATCATATACTTTGCTTCATTACAATGATTGCAGATGCTTCCATGTACCTTCAGTTAACAGTATTTACCTCTATTTTAACTCTCACATTCATATTTGTATCTCCCACTATCTTTATCTTTCTCTGCCAACTTCCCTTTTGTTGTAGCTTGCTTATCACCCAAGTTAACATGTGTCTAGCCTCTCTGGCTCATGAATAATTTCCCTTCCCTCCACCTCTAACCCCCTGTAACCATCATAGAGTGTTTCTTTTATCTAGAAAAACTTTTTTAACTTTTACAGCAGTGGTCGCATACAATATTTGTCCTTTTGTGTTTGACTGATTATTCTCAACATGTCCTCCAGGTTCATCTATGTTGTGAGGTGTTTTACAGATTCATCGTTTTTCTTCAACAGTGCATAGTATTCATTGTGTGTATGTACTAAAATGTATTTGACCTTCGGATGATCGGCATCTAAGCTGTCTCATCTTTTTTCTATTGTGCATAGTACTGCAATGAACATTTGTATCACGGTTCTTACTTCTTTAGAATATATACCAAAGTAGAGGGATTTCTACTTTCAACTTTTTGAGAAAGTGGAATACCGTTTTCCACAGTGGTTACACCATTTTACAGTCCCATCAGCAGTGTAGGAAGGTCCCTGTCTCTCTACGTATTCATCAGCATTGTTATTTTCTGTTTTTTTTTTGAACTTTGGAATGAGCTCCACAGAAGCCAGGATGACCAGACTTTGTCTATCAGACTTCGGACATATTAGCAGGAGGAACCAGTCCCTGAAGAAGGACATCCTGCTTGACAAGGTGGAGAGTCAGCAATAAAAGAGGCAGACCCCAACAAGATGAATTGACATAGTGGCAGCAGCAGTAGACTCAAGTGTAACATCAACTGGGAAAATGGTGTAGGTCCAGGCAGTGTTTTGTTTTGTTATGCCTAGAGTTGATATGAGTCGGAACTAACTTAATGGTGGTGCTGTGCATTAATGTGCTGGACTACAGAGTCAGTGTGAACCACAAGGTTGGTGGTTCAGCCTCACCAGCGGTTCCTCAGAAACCCTATACAGGGTTGCTGTAGGTCAGAATTGAGTCGATGGGACTTAACAACAACAACAGCAACAAAGATGCTAACTCATTCGTATCTCTCTCATTACTAATGATTGTGAGCCATTTTTCCATATGTTTGTTGGCCGCCCAAATGTTTTCTTTGGTGAAATGTCTGTTTATATCCTCTAACCACATTTTAATTGGATTATTTGTCTTCTTGTAGAGGCATTGAAGTGTTCTATAAATTTTAGAGAGTAATCTTTTGTCTGATGTGTCATTGCCAAACATTTTTGCCCAGTCTGTGGATTCTCTTTTTACTCTTTTGATGAAATCCTTTGATGCACATAAGTGTCTTAATTTTTAGGGTCCCAGTCATCTATTTTGTCTTCTTTTTTGTCATTATGTTTGATAGTGTATCATATCTAAGTTTGCTATTTTCTTTTCATTGATGATCTTAATAGTTCTAGGTTTTACATTTAGGTCTTTAAACTACATTGAGTTCATTTTTGTATATGGTGTGAAATATGGGTCTTGTTTCATTCTTCTGCAAATGGATTTTCAGTTTTTCCAGCACCTTATGTATAAGAAACTACCTTTTCCCAATTTAATGCGTTTTGACTCTCTCTCTCAAAGGTCAACTGAGCATAGGTGGGTGGATTTACTTCTGAATTCTCAATTCTGTTCCATTGATCTTTGTATCTTTTATTATCTCAGTACCAGGCTATTTTCACTACTGTGACTAGGTTTTGAGATGGGGAAATGAGAGGCCTCCTACTTTGCTCTTCTTTTTGATAACAATTTGCTTATCCAGGGCCTCTTTCCTTTCCATATCAATTTAGTGATTAGTTTTTCCATCTCTTTGAAGATTGTTGATGGAATCTGCATAGGGATTACATTATATCTATAGATTTCTTTGGATTTTTATTCTTGTTAAGTGCCATCGAGTCATTTCTGACTTTCATCCTTGTATAGGGTTTCCAAGAAGCAGCTGATGGGTTTGAACTGCCAACCCTTATGGTCAGCAGTCCAGTGGTTATCCTACAGCACCATACCAGAACTCCATAGATTGCTCTGAGTAGTGTTGACATTTTCACAATGTTAAGTGTTCTGTCCATGAGCTTGGTATATTCCTCCATTTTTTGTTTCTTTTAAAGTTATTTGTATTATTGTTGGGGTATTATGGAGCTGAGAGTGAAGCGTCCAGCTGATTTGAAGTGAAGGGAGATGCACAAGAATGCCCAAACTTGCAGATAGTACCCATTTGACCTCGCCTCGATGGTGATGGTTTGATGATCAGAACTGGACTACGGGAACATTAAAAAAAGCAAAACAATTTTGGATAAAGGAAACAAGTGTAAATTGATACAATTTGATCAACTTGACCTATATTTATGGATGTAGTAGCTCAAAATACCAGCTGAGAGAGAAGGAATCTTCACATCAAGTATCAATCCTGTCCCCTCTTCATACAGGGTAGATAGAGACGGCAGACTTAGATATTGGCTACCTAAAACTAGGGGGTCATAAAGGCATGAAGTGACTGGCTTACAATGTTTCAAGAGGGAGTTTAGTTTAAGAGTGTGCAGGGGAAAGTAGAGTCCCCACTGAATAGTTTCATCTTGTCTAGATGGGTCTGGTGAAAAGAGATGGGGATAAGATTCTTATGATTCAGTAGTTAGTAATTGTTACCATGACCAACTGTGACTGTCACAACTTTAAAGGTATAAGTTGTGTAACAAAAGAGGGGAGTGGTTAATCTTACAGTCCAGGAACAGTGAACCCTAGGAACATCAAGGGAGACGAGTATGAGCAGAATGTGGGACCCTATCCAGAGAAGCAGCGACACCAGAGATGGAGACAGAGATGATGGCATAGAGAAATAGAGCAACTGAGGACTCTAGACTCATGGAAAGAGAAAGACTGTGTGCTGGTGGCCAGGAGGCGGTCTTACAGAATGTGCCCTTTGGTTGTTTAAATGTTATGTATTCCTGAGTGTTTTTGTGTACATCCCCGCCTCCCCCACCCAAAACAAAACAAAAGCAAAAAACAAACAAACAAACAAAAAAACGAAGGGAATGGAAGCAAATACTGTTCAATGATGATGCACAGAGGGGATTGTAATCATTGCAATGAAATGATGAATGTAAAACTGATATTCTCCATGTAAACTACCACTCAATTCACCATAAAAACGTAAGAAAAAAAAAAAAAAAGAGATATCTTTGCCTGGTTCCTATTCGCTATGGATGGGAATGGCCTTTTTTCTCACCATTGAGAGTGGTGTTGACTGTTGGTTTTGTATATATGCCCTTAATTATGTTGAGGAATTTCCCTTCCATTCCTATTATTGTGTTTTTCCATCTATTTTCATGAGGGATGTTTGGTCTATAATTTTAAATTTTAGTGATGTCTTCTCCTAGTTTTGGAATCAAAATTCTACTTCATAAAATGAATTTGAGAGGTTTCCATTCTTTTTTATATTCTGGAATAGTTTGAGTAGAATTTATGTCAGCTCTGGATGTTTGGCAGAATTCACCAGTAAAGCCATCTGGGCCTAGACATTTTTTCTTTTAGGAGTTTTGGAATTACTTGATCAGTATAGTCTCTTGTTATAGGCCCATTCCAGTGCTCTATTTCAGCCTGTGCTAGTTTAGGTAGGTCATATGTTTCTAGAAATTTGTCCATTTCTTCAAGATTTTTCAAATTTGTTGGAGTATGTTGTTGTTGTTAAGTGCCATCGAGTCAGTTCTAACACATAGCTACCCTGAACAGGGTTTCCAAGGCTATAAATCTTTATGGGAGCAGAAATCCTCATCTTTCTCCTGTGGAGCAGCTGGTAGTTTTGAACTGCTGACCTTGCGGCATAGTAACCACTATGCTACCAGAGCGCCTTTGTTGGAGTATAGATCTTCATAATATTCTGTTATCCTTTTTATTTCCATTGGTTCTGTTGTTATGTCATCCATATAGTTTCTTAATACATGTTATTTATATCAGAATTGGTGTATTAAAATCTCTTACTGTTATTGTAGCATAATCTGTTTCTTCATTTCTATTAGAGTTTTATTTATATGTTTTGTGGCTCTCTCTTTAGGGGTATAGATATTTATTATGGATAATGTTCTCTTGTTCAGTTGAGCCCTTAAACATGATATAATGTTCTTTGTCTATTATGCTGGGTTTTTGCCTTAAAGTCTATTTTAATCATATCACAATTACCACTCTTGGTCCTTTTTGATTGTCATTAGCTTGATATGTTTTTTTTCCACCCTTTGATTTTTAGTGTATGTCTTTGTGTAAAATGTGTCTCTTGTAGACAGCATATTGAAGGATCCTGTTTTCTTATCCATTCTGCTGCTCTTTCTCTTTTGACTGGTGCATTTAATTCATGTACATTCGGTGTAATTGTTGATAAGTGTGAATTGATTGTTGTCATTTTGCTGTGTGTGTTTTTGTGGTGTGCTGGGGGTTTCTTTTTTCCTCATAATTTTCTGCCCTGAGTTTATTTTATTCATGAGTTTTCTTTTCATTTTCATATATGTTGTGTGAATTTTTACTGAATGTTTCTGATTTTTCTCTTTTATTTTGATGTGAAAGTGTATTCATTTTCCTTGAGGTTACCCTGTAATTTATTAATTTTCCAGCAATCTGTTTTACCTTGAAATGTACTTTTTCGCCATTTGGATTTTGTATCTATATTATTCATTAGCTCTATTTTCTTTGTAGTTGACTTCATTATAAATTGATATTTCTGGTTCCCTATTTTCAGACTTGTAGGTTTGTTTTACTTTGTTATTGTTACATGCCGTCAAGTCTGTTCCAACTCATAGCGATCCTGTACAGGGTTTCCCAGGAAAGACTGGTGAATTTGGACCACCAACTTTGCGGTTCAAACTGACCTTGCTGTCCAGTACATTATACTGCAGCACCTCACCAGGACTCCTTGTTTTACTTTAAATACTTCTGTATCTGGATTGAGTTCTGGGTGGTGTCGTCATGTATGGTTAAACTCAAGTTGTCTACTCTTGTTGGTTTTCACTTCAAATAACACACTTTCATATTTTTTGTAAAGTTGGTCTGGTTATGACAAATTCCTTTCATTTATGTTTGTCTGGAAATGACCTAATATCTCCATCATATCTGAGGGATAGCTTTGCTGGGTGTATGATTCTTGGTTGACAATCTTTTTCTTTTAGAGCTTTGTATATGTCATCCCATTGTCCCCTTGCCTGCATAGTTTCTTCTGAAACATTAGCTCTTAATCTTATTAGTTCTGTTTTGAAGGTAACTTTTCATTTTTACCAGGCTGCTCTCAGGATTCTTTCTTTGTCTTAGTTTTTGGAAAGTTTGTTTATGATCTGTCTTGGTGATTTTCTTTTGTGATCTATCTTGTTTGCAGTTTGTTCAGCTGCTTATATGCTCATCTTATTGTCTTTGATGTTAAGGACATTTTCTTCCAACAAACTTTGCTAGTTTCCTCTGTGCTATTTATTGTCTCTTCCTTTCCTGGAATTTCAATAACCCATGAGTTATTCCTCTTCATGGTGTCCCACCTAACTCTTAGGCTTTCTTTGGATATTTTCATTCTTTTTCTGGTTGTTCTACTAGCATGCTAGTATTGAGAGATTGATCTTCAAGCTCACTAATTCAGGTTTCTGTTGCTTTAAGTCTACTCCTTTGCCCTTTCACTGTATCGTCATTTCTGAAATCTTAGTATTAATGTTCTGGATTTCTAATTGTAGGTTTTGTATTATTTCAAAATTTGCATTTGGTTTTTCTGTTAGTTCATGTAGTGTTTTCCTGAATTCTCCTAAAGTTTTTTTCTGTTCCCTTGCTTTCCTTTATCTTTCTGTCAGTCCTTTGAAGGTAATGAAATAACATTCTTTTTTAATTTTTTCTCAACTAGATCCATTAACATTTTCTTCCTTAGAAATGTTTTCTGGCTGTGTAGCCTGGTTGTTTATTTGAGCCATTCTGTCTTGTTTTTCATGTGAGTTAAAATTGCCCGTTGTCTCCTGGACATTGTGGCATTGTTGTATTTGTATTTAGTTGATGATTGTAATTATTTGTTCTTAGGCTCTCACTAACTGTCTCCTGTGGCTGTAGTTAGAAAATGGAAGTGTGTGCACCATTCCCAGTTCGCTGTTCTTGCACTTTAAGTTTGGGTGCATTTTAGCTGGTGTTAGCTGCTGTCTGTCACTGATGAGGTGGTATAGGAGATGGTGTTGACTTTTGCTCTTGGGTGGAGCTGCAGAGGGTTTGGTTGTGGCTGAGCTGTATGGCCACGGCTGATGTCTCCTGACATATGGGAATGCGGATAACCCCACCATACACACAAACACATTAAATAATAAACAAGCAACCAACAATGAAAATAATAAAGGAATTAAAAGCAATTAAAATAGGCAGCAACCAGAGAAAAAGAATATTAATAGCTAGAAAGAGAAAAGAATGAAAGGAAAATGGAGCAATGGAAGAGAAAAATAAGAGAGAAAAGAAAAGGAATAAAATTTCTTTAATTTTAATTAGAGAGGACGTCAGTCTTAATGGCGGCTAGGGTGGAGGTGCAGTGAAGGTCGCCGTCAGCAATAGCACAGAATACCAGGCAAAGCAGATCCAGGGCAGAGCTCCAAAACTCAGAACCACAGAGATAGGAATAGTTTAAAGGTTTGAAGGCTTGTAGCTTGTGGAGTTTGGTGCTGAAGTAAAAAATTGCATACTTTTAAATCTGCCAGGCTGGGCTCAGAGGCCTGAGCCGACATCCTTGGCAAGAACAAGTGGCAAGACGAAACAGGGGAAGCAGAAACACCACGGAAAAACGCTGCGGGAACCTTGGGACAAAGGTGGATAATATACTTTGTCAGTTTTGCTTTGTTCTGATTTTCTTTTTTTCTTTGGTATCTGGTAATTGGCACGCTCACTGTTTGCCCACCTCTATTCTGGTGAATAGAGGGAGAGCCTGAGCCAAGTGGCCACTTCCACCCTCACTGCTGGTGGGTTCTTCTGCCACACATGCACACAGATACTCAGCTTAAGCAGAGGCCCCGAACTTTTAATATCTGTTTCCTTTTTGTTCTGTTTTTTCATCACGGGAAAGAGTAGGAGAGGGCTGAAGGGAGAGAAAGAGAGCCAAAGGTTGGATTGGAGCCTGAGGTTTAGCGTAACAACCAACACTGGCAACTTGGAATCTCTCGGGCAGCTTTGAAGACAGGAACTTAGGACATTAAAGCCAT
>NW_006408597.1:4258831-4276413 GCF_000296735.1 Chrysochloris asiatica
CATGTCCAAGAAGCAAAAGCAGATGACCATATCAGCAGATGTCCAGAAAAAAGATAAAATGTCTGAGACAGATGGCCTAGAAGTAGACCTGGACTCCATTCTAGAAGGAGGGCAGGCCCTGGAAATGCCTAAAATGGAATTCAGAAAAATGATTATAAAATCACACCTTTCCCATTGTCTGTGTTAATCTGCTCTGCCAGGCCACCTTCTATTGCCAAAACTGCTCACACAAAAATTCATGATAGTCACACCTCATCTGGCCAGGCATTCATCTCTCTCTTTGTCCCTGCTGAGCTTCTCCTCCCTCCAAGCACTCATTCCAATGCTAACCATTCCCCTAAAGCTCAGGGTTCCAGAATTTTCATCTGTGTCTGTTTCATTTGGTGTTTCGTATCTTTGTTCTAGAGGGTCCTTGTAGTGAGCATGTCTGCCTAGTTTAATGTCTTAGCAGAGGTCTTAGATTAATTTAGTCTTAATAGAACTTTTGAAAAACAATTATAAGTATGTTTAAAAGAAACTTTATCCTCTTTATAAAACATATTTTATAAAAAGGTGATTGTAGTCCCTGTTTTGCTTAATGCATTATAATAGTAAACTAAAAAGACCTCCAAATTTTAGTATTTGAGAATGATTTTTTTCCAAGTTTTCTGAATGCTTTAGGAATTGTTGGCAGTCTATAATTTGGCCTAGAAGTACAAATTTCTGCGTTGAAGAGTCAGAATGGGTTTGAGGCATAGATCAGTGGGATTCTTGTTATATTATTACAAATACTTAGAATTATTACAATTAACATGCTTGAAAGGTCCTAGAATCCAAAAACAAAAACAAAGCCATTGTCATCTAGTTGACTCTTCCTCATAGCAACCCTGTAACACAGAGTAAGACGACTTCATAAAGTCTCCATGTCTGTGCACCTTTACTGCACACACAGCCTTGTCTACTGAACTGTTGACATTGGGCTGCACAGTTTAATGCTTAAGCCACTATGCCACCATGACTCCTATTTCATAGAGTAATGTGTCTATAAATCCTACTAGAAGTTATTGTTCTTTTTCAAGGACTAGTATTAAAGTTCTCTTCTCAAACAGTTAACTTATTGTTTGCTTGAGCTTAGTGTTATTCAAAAGGAAGTGTTCTTATTGGTTACTTTTTTATAAGCCAAAATCTTTCATTTGAGACAGTAGTTTTTTATTAGTATAGTAATATGAAGTTTTTATATGTGAATATCTTTCATATTTCTTTTTTCTGTTTGCAGGTTATAAAAATTAAAATGAACAAACTACGGCAGAGTTTTAGGAGAAAGAAAGATGTTTATGTTCCAGAGGCCAGTCGTCCCCATCAGTGGCAGACAGATGAAGAAGGGGTTCGTACTGGAAAATGTAGCTTCCCAGTTAAGGTAAGAGGTGATGTTTCCATTAATTAAGATAGGTAAAAGGTTTTGCATATAAAAAACTAATCCACTACTGTTCTGATTTCAATGATAGAGATGACTTAGAAGAAAACTAGATTGTAATTAATGACATTTCTTCCTTACTGTTAAATAACAATTTCTGGTACAGCTAAGATTGCTTAAGATGAAAATTGTTATTATTGTGTACTATAGAGTCAAGTTTGACTCATAGAGACCCCATGAGATATAATAGAACTGTCACATAGGGGTTTTTTTTTGTTGTTGTTGTTTTTCCACGAACTAACTTCTAAAAAAAGCAGCTCTTATCCAGGATTAATTTAATTTTAAAAACAAGTATATCAACTATCAATTAACTCTTCTCAACTTACTGGACAGTCTACCTGTGGTATAACTGTCAGGTAAAAACATTTATCTTTACAACTTGGTGGTCCCAAGTTAAAAAACAAAACAAAAACAAAACCAACCATTTCACAGAAAGGAAAGAAATAATATGAAATCAGTATAAGAAATACACTAACAAGCAAAAATATATGGGAAAAGAGGAACATGGAAAATAAAATTTTTACTTAACTGAAGGAACGGAGAGACTGGTGTACACAGGAAAAATGTGCATCATGGCATGTCAGGTGTGAGGATTTTAGAGTAGCAATCTGTATGACTTGAATCTCCCGTTTCATAAAAATGTCATCTTGCAGTATTATACTTCATGGCTCAGACACCTACCTCCCTTGGCTGTATTCCTTACCCACTCTAGCCTTTACTTAAAAATGCATCTGAAAAACTGGGGATTATAGCTTAAGAAGAAAAATAACCACACATAAGTATTCCCCTTTCTGTGGCTACTCCAGACCTGGGTTTGTTTTTAGAAAATTCCTGAAGAAAATTTAAATATAAGTCTGTGGCTTTGCTAAATCAAGTCTCCCAGTTAACATTTAGAAAACACCCGCTGTTTGGGCTGATAGCACTGTTGATGGTACCTATAGAGGGATAGCCAAACATAGTCTTGTCTCAAAACCAGTGTTAAAATCAATCTCTTGGTTGATAGAAAAAAGGGGAGTCTAAAATCACAAGTACACACATATCTAGGACTCTTGTCCTTCTGGATCCACACTCCCTTCAGGGTCTTCATCATTATAAATGTTCTCTGCCATCTGCCACACTTGCATGATACTATCTTCTGATACAGAACAAATCACCCAAGGTTCATTGGGATTCCAGGAGAAATCAGATATCTTGGCAGTGAGACCACCATGAATAAACAATAATTCTGGTGGCCTATCTTCTGCATCTTCTGGGGATTGTTCTTCTCCAATTTTACTTAAATCCCAGACATTCAGCCTACGATCAGTACCACTGGAAGCCAAAATGGTTTCATTGTGAGGTGACCACTGAACCTGGAATATTTCATCCATATGTGATTCAAAGGAATGCAACTTAAGTTTCAGATTTCTTAGATCCCACAAAGAACAGTCTTGTCAGCTGATCCTGTGGCAAGAATGAATTCACTATAAGGATTGAAAGAAAGGCAGTTCACTTCCACAGTGTGAGCATCAACTGAGTGACTTGGTTTGGAAGTATTATTTGAACGAGTATCTCAGATCATAAGTTTCTGATCATCAGCAACTGACCCAAACAGAGACTCATGGAGCAGGTGCCAAGAAACATCTTCAACTACTGCTGTGTGTCCAGTAAAGATGGTCTTTGCATCCACTACTTTTCCTTCCTTTGGAACAGCACTGATGTCCCACAGGCAGATGGTATGGTCATCTGAAGCACTAAGCAAGTGCCCACTGAGATTTAGATTCCAAGAAAGCCCCATTGCCTTCCTTTTGATGTCCACGGAGGCACAGATCTGGGTTGCACTCGCCAGAAGGGTCTGGTTTAGAAGGGTGTTTCGTGTAGTCAAAAACAAGAACATCACTGGATGGAGTCTTTGTTGCAATAATGCAAGGGTTCTTGGGGCATATAACGGGCCCTGTTTACTTCTCCTTCATGGTTGATCTTGATTTCTATTTCAGTTTTTCCAGTAACTGAGCTAAAACCTCCAAATTCTCCTTTCTCACTGTCATAGTGTGGCGCATCAAACTGAGCCATCATCATTAGGGAGCTGCACACTGGCTATCACAAGATGGTTTTGTTCATCTGATGTGTGTGTTCCCAGAACAAGTAGATGAATGCTGAAGTCTTTCCCTTCTGGTCTGGTTACATCTGGAAGCCACTGTGCAGTCAGGCTGGGCCACTCGACGAGGACATGGGTCATCACCAAATCATAAAGAAAAGGGGTGTTCTTTTTCCATATTTTGTACTCCTCATTAATCACCCATTCTTCCGCGGCATCATCAAAGGCTGCTTCCTTGTTGGCCATGGCAGGCAGGCAGGCAGGAGAGACGGGAGGGAGCCCAGAGTCGAACGTTTCAGGAGGGGTGGAGAGGCAGCAGGCGCTCGCTCAGCGCGCGGCCTCTATTGTTTTCTGCTGCCCCTGCTTCCACATAGGGTTTTATTGTCTCTAAACTTTAAGGAAGGTGATCACTGGGTCTTTTTCCATAGAACTTGTTGTTAAGTGCCGTCGAGTTGGTTCCGACCCATAGCGACCCTGTACAGGGTTTCCCAGGCTGTAAATCTTTATGGAAGCAGAAAGCCTCATCTTTCTCCCGTGGAACAGCTGGTAGTTTCAAACTGCTGACCTTAAGATTCGCAGACCGATTCGTAACCACTACGCTACCAGAGAACTTGTAGATGCGTTCAAACCTCCAATCTTTAGGTTTGCAACCAAGTACTTAACCTTAGCACCATCAGGTCTATGAGAATACTAATCCTGAAATACCTGAAGATCCCGAGTTCATCGGAAACCTAACTACTTTCAGTGAGATTTGCTTTTTAAGTATCAGGGCAGAGGAGTGGTGGGAGTCTACTTTTTTAAACCCTGATCTAGTGTGTTCTAGAAAAATCTCAAAAGTGTCTATCAAAAGGAATTTTCTCTTTGAACTTCATGAAGGGGTCACTTGAACTAATGCCTTCATTTGTTAGACCATGAAATATAGAAACTCGAAGAGGTTAAGAACGTAACAAAGATCTAGAGAATGGGGTGATGTTATAGTTGCTATTTCTTAGAACTATTTCAGATCTCAGAGAAGAGGATCATTTAGGGAATGGAGATTAAAACAACATAAATTTATGATTTCTAAGTGTTTGAGGATAGAAGTTCAAAATCAAGGTCTTGTCAGGGCCACATTCTCACCAAAAACTCTAGAGAAGAGTTTCTGGTGGTTATTGAAATTCCTTGACTTGTGGCCATATCACTGTAATTCAGAAGGATCATTTTTAATTACATGGAAGTAATATGTATGTCCACCACTCGTCTGTCAGTATGTCATACTATGGTGGTTTGCCTGTTACTGTGAATCTGGAAGCTATGCCGCCAGTATTTTAAATGCCAACAGATTCACCCCTGATGGACAGGTTTCAGCTGCGCTTCTAGACGAAGACAGACTAGGAAGAGGGAGAGATGGACTACTTCCCAATATTTAATCACTGAAAACTTATGACTAGCAGTGGGACACTGTCAGCAATAAATATTGAATATTAAAATATGATGAAGAGCACCAGAATCTTGTCAGATAATAGTGCTGAAAAATGAGTCCCTCAGGTTGGCAGGCACTCAAATTATAAGTGGAAAGAGCTGCCTCCTCAAATTACACTGGATTGTGATGACGTGAATAGAGTAATGCTTTTGGG
This sequence comes from Chrysochloris asiatica, assembly GCF_000296735.1. NCBI lineage: Eukaryota > Metazoa > Chordata > Mammalia > Afrosoricida > Chrysochloridae > Chrysochloris > Chrysochloris asiatica. The sequence continues at coordinate 4,263,978 of NW_006408597.1, forward strand.
ACCTTCATTGCTGAAGAGGCACAACTCAAAGTGAGGAGAAACACCTATTAACATCCATTAGTAATCGGAACTTGGACTGTATGGTGTATGAATCTAGAAACATTAGAAGATGTCAAAAATGAAATGGAATGCATGAGGATTGATATTCTAGGCATTATTTAGCTGAAATGGACTGGAATCGGCCCAGTCACATGGTTTACTGTGCTTGGAATGTCAAATTGAAGAGGAACGACGTTGCATTCATCATCAAAAAGAATATTTCAAGACTTATCTTGAAGTACAGTGCTGTCTGTGATAGGATAATATCCATATGGGGGTGGTGGTGGTGTGCCAGCAATTCCTCTACTTGGTATTTACCCACAAGAAATACGAGCCATAACACAAGTAGATATATACACACCAATGTTCACAGCAGCACTATTTACAATAGCAAAAACACGGAGACAGCCAAAGTGCCCATCAACTGAAGAAAGGATAAATAAACTGTGGTACATACACACAATGGAATGTTACGGTGCCTTGAAGAATAACAAGGAAGCTGCAAGCCACCGCATAACATAGATGAACCTTGAGGACATTATGCTGAGTGAATTACTCAGTCACAAAAGGAGAAATACTGCATAGGACCACTACTGTAAAAGACTAAGGAAAAGAACCCATACTAAAAGGGGTGGGGGATTATTTGCTGGTTACAGGGATGTGGGGGTATTGGGTGAGAGGAGGGAGGGGAAGGTGGAGCACAGGGTAGGGAATAGACACAGGTTAGCTTGGGTGCTGGCAGGGGTGCAGTACACAAGAAGGGGGAGAGGAATGGAAGAACATGGCAGTTGGGAGAACAGTTAGGTAGGTTTGCATGGGCTAAGTGGGACAGAGGTAAATAATGATGTATGCACAACCTTGGAACAACAGGGCTCTGGGATACAGGGATTGAGGCATGGTTTAAATGGGTGAAAGAGGGGAAATAATGTTAAGATGCTTGGCTGTCTATTGACTCTTGGTTTCTCTTGCATAGCATTCTAAAATAGACTCTTGAGAGGGAGAGAAAGAAATAGCCAGAAATATCACCATAGAAAGCTTGTAAGTCCATCTTCTGCCTATAACTGATTGAAATACCTAAAATGGGGCTACAGCTTGCCCAGTGAAGGAGACTTCTTGGGGAGCCTTTGCATTGCAAAAGACCATAGGTAGAATTCTGAACCACATCCAGAATCTTCTGAGGTGGGAAATTTCCACTTGAAAGGACAAGCAGACCATCCTGAAGCATCTAGAAGAACAGAAAATAGTTCTTTAAAGAAAGACTGACAGGAAAAATCAAAAATAATAATGGCAGTCTGACTGACTGCTACAAGAACAAGCAAGTTGCTTGCCCAGGAACCATCAAGGTAAGTGGTCGGGTCACTTCAGGAAAAACCCCCTTTCAAAACTAAGACTCAAAGGGAATACACAACCAGCATGTAGTCTGACTGGGGACCACGTTAGTCACCGATAAGGGCAAGTGAGGGAAAAACAGCAATGAAGTTGTGAGCTAAGTCCAACCACGTTCAATAGACTCCTGTGAACTCAGATAGAGACCTGGATGGCCAGCCATGCGGTAAGACCTGGGGGACTCCTGGGCCCAGAGACAGTGACATAGCCACAGAGGATTAGAGTGAAGAGTGAAATGTCCAGCTGATAAGAAATGAGGGGATATGCACAAGAACACCCACACTTGCAGATAATACCCACTTGATCTGGCTTCATTGGCCAGATGATCAGAACTTGACTAGAAGAAGAAAGAAGAGGGAAAAAAGAATAATCTGATACAATTTGATGAGCTTAACCTGTACCTATGGATTCAACAGCTCAAAAGAGGGAACAAATCTTTATAGTGAGGATCATTCCCACACCCTCGGTACACAGAGTTGACAGGGATGGGCAACTTAGACATTGACTACCCAAAATGGGGGGCCTATAAAGGCAAGAAGTGACTGGCTTACAAGCTTTCAAGAGGAAGACTAGATCCAGAGGGCACGGAGGAAGGTAGAATCTCCTCTGATTAGTATCCAGTCTGTCTGGATGAGGCTGATGAAAGAAGATCGGGATAGGACTCTTATGGTATAATCATGAATAACTGTTATCAGGACTGACTGTGAGGGTTGGAAATGTAAACGTAGATGTTTTGTAGCAAAAGGAGTGGAGTGGTTGACTTTGCAGTCCAGGAGCAGAGGTTCTTAGGACCATCAAGGGAGAAGAGCAGCATGTGGGACCCTACCCAGAGAAACAGTGACACCAAAAATGGTGGCACAGATAATGATGTGGACAGATGGAGCGGCTGGGGACTCTAGACCTAGAGAGGGAGAGGGGCTGCTGTATGCTGACGACCTAGGGGCAGGCTTGCGGGTTGTACCCTTTGGTTTTTTGATGATGCATGGAGGGTATGTAATCATGGCAGTGGAATGATATATACAATAGGATGAATGTAAAAAAAAAAAACTAATGTTCTCACATGTAAACTATCACATAATTCACAATAAAAACTTTTTTTAAAAAAGCTTTCTTGTTCTTTTGTGCAGTGGTGGTGTTAGGTGCCATCGAGTTGATTCCAACTCACAGCAACATATGCACTGTAGAATGAAACACTGCCCAGTCAAGTGACTTCCCCACGGTTGTTATGTTTGTGCCCATTGTTGCTTCCATTGTGTCAGTCCATCTTGTTGAGGGTCTTGCTCTTTTTCACTGACCCTCCCATTACCTAACCCTCCCATGTTGTCTTTCTCCAGGTATTGGTCCTTCATAACAACATGCAAAGTGTCTCTCCAAAAAACAAGATACAAATTATAACTTAAAATTCTCTAGACAGAGAACAAACAAGATGGCGGAGAGGGTGGAAGTGCAGTGAGGAGCTCCATCAGCAAACAACACAGAATACCAGACTAGACTGACTCAGGGGATGGTGCCAGAACTCTGAAACACATGTAAAGGCATATTTAGAAAGTTGGAATGCTTACAGCCAGTGGAATTTGTAGCAGAAGCAAGAAACCCAGTGCTTTCTAATCCAAGGCCATCAGCTGCTCCCAGAGTGACCATCTTGGTCGAGACTGAACCAGGGAGGGATCAGAGCAGCCATGGAAACCTAACAGAACAGTGGAGATAAAGGTGTGGACATTCTTTTTTTTTCATCTGTTCATTGTTCTCTCACTGGCTGCGCACTTCCATTCTGGTGACTAGAGGGGATGCTTGAGCTAGTTGATACCCCACCCACCCCTAGAGGGTTCTATTATGCGTGCCCAGAGATCTCCTCAAAATTTAAAGGGACAGTTTCCACATAAAACCTAATGGCAGCACAAAACGGCCACAGCTGGTCCTAAACTGTTTATCACTAGGAAAAAGGCCTGAACAGGGGTTGTGGAGTGGGACAGGCAGTTTAAAAAGGAAACAGGCTGAAAATTAAATCCTGAGTTATGTCGTAAAGAGCAACAATGGCATCTTGAAATTTCTCAGGAAGAAGAATGAAAAGGGAAGCCCATCTCCTGATCACATCTACCTGGTGGCAATCAGAAAGCATAAAAAATACCCAAACACACACCCATCTAAGTATTAAGGCCACAGCTAACTCCTGAATATGCCCAAAAAACAGAAACATATGACCATATCAGCACATGTCCAGAAATGAGATAAAGTGACTGAGACAAATGAACTGGAAGTAGACCTTGACTCCATATTGGAAGGAGGGCAGTCTTTGGAAATGCCTGAGAAGGAATTCAGAAAAATGATTATAAAATGTTTCAAAAAATTTACAATGGAGTTGAGAAAATTAAGGAAGTCAGGAAAGAGCTACCAGAACAATCAAATAAGGTAGATACAGCATTGGAAACAATTCAAAACCTACAGAAAGAGGTCCAAACGATCAATAATAGGATATCAGAAATGAACAATACAGTAAATGGCAAAGGAGTTGAATTTAAGCGATGGAAGCTAGAACTAGTGAGCTGGAAGACAAATTTCTCAGTATTACTAAGATAGAAGAGCAAGCAGAAAACAGGATTTTAAAAATCTGAAGAAAGTCTAAGATTCATGTTGGACAACATGAAGAGGAATAACTTAAGAATTATTGGCATTCCGGAACAGGAAGAATCACACAAGTCAACAGAGGAGATAGTTGAAGAGCTGCTGGAAGGAAATTTCCCTAACATCCTGAAAAGCAAAAAGATAAGCATTCATGAAGCTTAACGAACCCCAGAAAGGATAGACCCTAAAAGACAATCACCAAGACATATAATAATTAAGCTCTCCAAAATCAAAGATAAGGACAGAATCCTGAAAGCAGCTAGGGAAAAGAGAAGTGTAACATAAAAAGGCAAGCAAGTCAGATTAACCTCAGATCTCTCAGCAGAAACCATGCAGGCAAGAAGGCAATGGGGAGAGATATATAAAATCCTGAAAAAAAAAAAAACTGGCAACCAAGAATCCTCTGCCCAGCAACACTGTCAATCCAATACGATGGTGTAATCAAAACATTCCAGGATAAACAGAAGCTAAGAGATTTTGCCAAAGCCAATCCTGTGATGGAAAATATCCTGAAGGGAGTTCTGTGGACTGAAAACCAACAAGAAAAACCCAGAGATTGACATATATGGTAGCATCACCAGAACTCAGTCGACAAATGGAAGAAGAGTCAAGAACAGAATAAAATTATAAGAACAGAGGATTTGGGAGGTCAGTCTATGATCAAAACAATTACAGTGTGAAAGAAGGTAAACACAGAGGAACAGAGATCCAGGTGGTGAGAAGTTCAGGTAGATTACAGGATAAAATAGGCTGTCTTAAATGAAGGGAAAAGCTAATGGAATATAAGGTAAACACAATGGTGGATTTGGGGTGAGGGGTTTAGGGAGAGGTGGAGTGAGGTGATGGCAGAGCACATGGTTAGAGCAGACACGTCATAGTTCAGGTGTTGGGGAGGGCAATACACATAGGGGGAGGAGGTGGAAGAACAAGGTAGATAGGGTTAAAAAACAAAAACAGATGACAGGTTTGCATGGACTAAGTGGGACAGAGGTAAATAGTGATGCATGCTCAACCTTGAAACAACAGTGCTCTGTGATACAGGGATCTAGCCATAGTTTGAAGAGGGGAAATAATACTAAGATGCTTAACTGTCTTATGAATATTGGTTTTTCCTGCCTACTATTGTAAAGTAGACATTTCAGTGGGATAGAAAGGAATGTAGGGAAACATGATTAGAGAAAACTTGTAAGCCCGTATTCAACCTATAACTGATTGAAATACCTAAAAGGGGTTATAGAACTTGCCCAGTGTAATGGGTCTCTTGTGGAGACTTTGCAGAGTATAGGACCTTAGGTGGAATCCTGAGTCCCATCCAGAACCTTATGAAGTGGGACATCCCGACTAGAAAGGACAAGCAGACCAGCCTGGAACAGCTAGAGTGACAGAAAATACATCTTCAGAGAAAGATCATCAGGAAAAACACAAAACAAAAATTTCAGTATGACTGGCTACTACAAGAATAAGCAAGCTGTTCACTGGGAAGCTATCAAGGCAAGCAATCAAGTTCCTTCAGGACAAACCCCATGAAACTGAAAGGGAACACACGAGCAGGCATGTAAGTTTACTGGCAACCACATTGGTCTACTGGTGAGTGGAAGAGAGGGAAAGGCAGCAATGAAGAAATGGGCTGAATTCAACCATGGTCCCTTGACTCCTGTTGACCTGGAGATGAGCGAGAGAAGAGGAATGGCTGGTTGGTCCAAAGTGTGGTGAGACCTGGGGACACTTGAGTCCATGGACAAGGACATAGCCACAAAGGGATAGAGCTGATAGTGAAGCATCCAGCTGATATAAAGTGAGAGGAGGCACACAAGAACATCCAGAGTTGCAGATAGTACCCATTTGACCTAGCCTCGATGGCTTGATAATCGGAAGATTAAAAAATAATAAAAAAAAAAAAGAACGAAACAATTTTTCATAAAGAAAACAAGGGTAAATTGATACAATTTGATGAACCTGACCTGTACTCATAGAGGTAGTAACTCTAAATACCAACAGAGAGGGATGGAGTCTTCACATCAAGTATCAATGCTATCCCCTCTTATATACAGGATCAATAGGGGATCGGCAATTTAGACATTCGCTACCTAAAATGAGGGGGCGATAAAGGCATGAAGTGACAGGCTTAGAAGGTTTCAAGGGGGAGTTTAGTTTAATAGTTAGTGTGTGGGGAAAGGAAGAATCCCTGCTGAATAGTTTTCATCTTGTTTAGATGGGTTTTGTTAAAAGAGATGGGGGTTAAAAAAAAAAAGAGATGGGGATAAGATTCTTATATGATTCAATGATGAGTAACTTATCATAACTAATTGCGACTGTCACAATTGTAAAGGTAGAAGTTTCGTACCCAAAACAGGGAATGGTTAATCTTACAGTCCAGAAACACAGGACCCTAGGACCATCAAGGGAGAAGAGCAGGAGTGGAATGCGAGATCTTATCCAGAGAAGCAATAACACCAGAGATGAAGGTAGAGATGGAGACATGGAGAGATAGAGCAGCTGAGGACTCCAGATTCATGGGAAGAGAGGAACTAAGAGCAGGCAGCCAGGAGGCAGGCGAGCAGAATGTGCTCGTTGGTTGTTTAAATGATTATATATATTCCTGAGTGTTTTTGTGTACATTCCCCCCACAAAAAATGAAAAGAAATAAAAGCAAAAATACTGTTGAATGATGATGCACAGAGATTGTAATCATTGCAATGAAATGATGAGTGTAAAACTGAAATTCTCCTATGTAAACTATCACTCAATTCACAATAAAAACTAAACTAAAAAATAATAGTACCATATATTATGCCACAGGAGTCCTGGTGTGGTGCTGTGGGTTAATGTGTCACACTGCAGAGCCGTTTGAACTGCAAGGTTGGCGGTTCAAGCTCACCAGCTGTTCCTCAGAAACCCTTATAGGTCACTGTGGGTCAGAATCGACTCGACAGCACTTTACAACAACATATTATGCCACAAGGAAAAGAAAAAAAAAATTCTGTTACATAATCTCCAGAATCATTTCTGTCTCCAAGGTCATATTTTCCAACTACAGATTCCTCATCTTTGTTTCTGATTTTCACATTCCAATCACTAGTAATTATCAATACATCTTGACTGCATATTTTATCAATTTTATAATTAAGAAATTGGTAGAATTCTTCAGTTTCATCATCACTGGCTTTAGTGGTTGGTGCATAAATTTGGATAATAGTGTTACTGAATGGTCTTCGTTATAGACATATGGATCTTTTTTATCTTATCACAGACAGCATTGTACTTTAAGATAGATTTTGACATGTTCTTTTTGATGATTGATGTGATGGCATTCTTTTTCAACTTGTTGTTCCTGGCATAATAAATCATATGATTGTCTGATTCAGAATAGCCAATACCAGTCCATTTCAGCTCACTGATGCCTAGTATATCAAATGTTACGCGTCCCATTTCATGTTTGACAACTTCCAAATCATACTTTCTACATTCCACGATCCAGTTATTAATGTATGTAGCTATTCTCTTCTCATTTTGAGGTATACCATGTCAGCAAATGAAAGTCCCAAAAGGTTAACTTTATCCATGTCATTAAGGTCAACTCTACTTTGAGGAGAAGCAGCTCTTCTCCAGTTGTATTCCTCAGTACAACCTGAAGAGCTAATCTTCTGGTACTATATCTCACAATGTTTCGTTGCTGTTCATAATTTTTCATCTTCCAGCACTATACCTGACAATGTTCCACTGCTATACATAAGGTTTCCAGTGGGTAATCACCCAGAAGTGGCTTGCCTCTCTTTCTTCCTAGCCTGTCTTAGTCTGGAAGCTCTGCTGAAACCGCACCATGGGTGACCCTGCTGATATTTAAAATACTGGTAGCGTAACTTCCAGCATCACAGACTTCCAACACACAAGCCCAACAGTATGACAAACTGACAATCAAATGATGGATTTGTTTCACAGTAGAGCTAAGCATTTTCAGGGCTGTGGCCTTTCAGAAACAGATCATCATGTTGGACTCTTGAGGTGCTGCCTCTGAGTAGGTTCAAACAGCCAACTTTTTGGCTGGCATTTGAGTGCTTAACCACTTGCACCACCTAGATAATCCTAATTTATCCCACAGAAGACATTTACATGAACTAGATGATCTCTAAGAACCAATCTCACTAAAATATCATTATGATCTGTAGTTTTAAAAATTGTTTTTATTTTACTCAACACAGTGATGAACTTTGACAGTACCATATTCTAAAATATCATTAAGCCTGCAAGTCCAAGCCAACCTCATATTAATAATTCTCTTCAAAGTGGAGATTCTGAAACCTGGAGGAATTTGAAGGAGTATGAATAATGATTAACTTATTTTAGATATTTTCCCTGATCGCTCAGAGAGGCTCATTTGTTACTATCAGCTTCAGTCTTGCAGAGGGAGAATTTTCCATATGAAATGACTTTTATTGCTCTCTTAAAGTTGCCCTCCCCTAAAAAGGGCACACTCATACACATACACACACACATAGTCAAAAAGTATTGCTTTAAAATCATAGAACACTTCAGTAAATAAAAATATCAAAATGTGAAGCAATTGTTCCTCAACATATCCTCTGCTGAGGTCTGTACACTTCTGAAGGGGGTGTTTCCATCTCTGTCTACTTTTACCAAAATTTATACCACATCAGCATGATATTTTGGGTATCCTCAAGGAACTTTAATCATGTAGCTTTTTAAATACTCTTTGAGTTATGGAACAAAAAGAAGTTTGAAGGTACAAGATCAGGGCTATAGGGTAGATACGGTTAAGATTTTCCAACAAATTCTGTAACTGCTCTTGCTGCCCTGGAAGAATAAGGGGGATCCTTGTCATGATGGAAAAAAATGACTCAGCACAACTTTGCTGGCCTTTTTCTCACCAATGCAGTTTATAATTTAGCTTTCTCATAATAAACCTTTATTATTGTCCTGTGTCTGTAAGAAACTCTATCAAGATTACCATCAGTAGCCTGTTTTGTTTGGGACCTTTTTTTTTTTTGCAGCCTCAGGTTGGGTTGCTATGGGTCAGAAGCAACTTCACAGCACACCACCACTTAGAAGCTACTAAGTAAAAAGCAATAATGGCCCTAACTGTCTTCCTTCTTTCCACAGTACCTTGGTCATGTGGAAGTTGATGAATCCAGAGGAATGCACATCTGTGAAGATGCAGTGAAGAGATTGAAAGCTGTAGGTATTTTGATGGTCACCAGTGTTGTTATATGTGCAATAAGTATTTTCTTCAAATATTACTCAGTAAGTTTTAGTGATCCATCTGAGTTGCTATGTAAACTGTCACCTAAGATGAAATACAGTATTACTTAAATGCTTTTCAGTGACCCAGTATCCAGTAAGAACAGTATTTTTCCGAAGGCAAAAGTGTGGGCTTACCTATAAAGAGAATCTCATACAGATCAAAGGCATAAATTATAAAAGTCAACTTCTGCAATTTAGGTCAGACACTCTCCAAAAAGAACATTTTTTTTTTTTTTTTAAATTTAGAACCACATTGAACAAGTGATATGAAACCAAACAGAAGAATAATATTCTAAAACCAGAATAAAACTGCCCTAGTTAGTGTCTTAACTGTGATAACTGGAGTATAAATTACTGATTTTAAAACTATTGTAGTTAAATTATTCTCCAGGAAGAAAAAGATAGAGATACCTTTGTCAGTAGCTGGTGAGATTTTGTATTTAGGGAGGAGTAGAAGGGGGCTGTATTCCTCTCATGTTGTTATCTTGACTCCCACTTCCGTGTACATTCACCCCCAATTTTCTTTTCTGTGCTCCTCTAACATAAACAACCTATTTTTACTTTTGTACAAGCTCCAGTTTACTTGAAGTGCAGGATCCTTTTCCAGGACAAATAATGTTTACTTTGCCTGCTACCAATAGAACACATTGCAGGCACATGACTGTGTGTATAATAAACAGAGAAAGAGAATCAGCATTCTTAAAGGTCCATATTAAAGTGTGAATTTCATATTTTAGATAGATTTAAAGAATGTATCTTCCTTAGACTTGAATAGCCTTCTTCACAACCTTCCTTCTGTCCACTATGTGGCCTTTTTTCTTTCTGTACTGTAAAATGTAAAAGCTCTAGCATTACTTATGCATGCCCTTGCCCCCAGCAGCATTAAATATTTGTGACTTTGGGTTTGCAGGGATGGTGGGCTGCCACAAGATTGGCTACTAATAATACCTGCTTTTTTTGCCATTTGCTTAGTAATCAAATCTTTTTTGCTTTCTCAGTGCATTCTGTATGATCTCTTATATGTAAGTCTTCAGTATAAGAGATATAAATTTAAAAACAACCAGAGAGCAGTGAATTTTATTTTGTGACAAATGACTGAAACAGTTGTAGAAGTAAATGAAGAGAAAAATAACTGGTTGTAGTTTACAAAATACACCACCACCACTACACATATCCATACGTGCACACATGAATATATATGTTGTTGTTGCTAAGTGCCATGGAGTTGGTTCCGACCCATAGTGACCCTGTATAGGGTTACCAAGGAGCGACTGGTGAGTTTGAACTGCTGACCTTGAAATTCAAGCCAACCTTGTGGTCGAGTGTTTGTCCTCTGGTGCCACACCAGGAATCTGTGAAAATATACACACACACTTTATGGATCTGTGGATACACTTTATTTCAGATATTGGTCATTTAAATTCTTTAACAACTGAAGCTCTTCCTACTACCTGGGTTCTCCAGTCCATCAGTAAAGGACTTTGTTGGTGTTAGTGCTTTCGAGCCAGTTTTGACTCATTGTGACCCTGTATAGGGTTTCCAAAGAGCAAACCTGGTGGATTTGAACCACCAACCTTGCAGTTCAAACTGACTTTGTGGTCCAGCGCATTATCCCGCAACACTCACTTTATGATATGTGGTATGTGAAAGTATAATTTATACACTTGCCATGCCCACCTGAATATATACAGTTACACAGTTTTTCATTTGTTGATAACTAGTTTAAGATAGAACCATTTTCTTAAATAAAAGATTGAATTTATAGTGCTTAGTCTATCTAGAAGAATAATAAACAAGATGAGTTTAGCTAAGAACATTGAAAAATAAAAACTAATGCAATGGCCTGTTGTTCTATTAATCATGAAAGATTATTTTACAACATTGTGATCTCAGTGACCAGAAGTAACAGACAAATCAGTGAACTGACTAGCTAGACCTGGAATAAGCCCCTTGTAGTAGAACAACTTAATATGTAACAAATTAAACATCACAAACAATAAGAAGGCATGGATTATTGATCAAATTACATTGGAAACTTTTAGAAAGACAAGCTAAATCAGATTTTTATTCCTCATTAGGTTTCTTTAAATAGTACCAGAAGAAAGAACTAGATATTAGAGCTGGTTTAACTTTGCCCAAAAGATAACAGAGAAATTGTATTTAGTTGTTTTAATGTAACAGTTAATCCTTAACCGTTTAGTTTAAATTTTTTACCTACTTTTAATTAGAAACAACTCTTTTTTATTGTTGCTGTTGTAAAGTGCTGTCACGTTGGTTAGACTCATAGTAACCCTGTGTAGGGTACCCATGGAGTGGCCGGTGGATTTGAACTGATGGCCTTGTGGTTAGTCGTCCAATGTTTATCCTATAGCGCCATACTAGAACTGTCTTTTAACATATAGGCAGTATATTCATTGTAGGGCTGCTCTGGTAGCGAAGTGGTTACAAATTGGGCTGCTAATCTCATGGTCAGCAGTTCGAAACTACCAGCTGTTCCGCGGGAGAAAGATGAGGCTTTCTGTGCCTATAAAAGAATGTCGAGGCTCAGAGAAGTGACTTTGCTTGCACAGAGGCATGCAGCTCATCTGGAAAACACTGGACTGAAATCCTAGGTAGGGTCACTGTGAGTCAGAACCAACTCAACGGCACTTAACACAACACATTCAGATAGTAAAATTCCACTGAGTTTTTATTTTCACCAAAAATAGGATCCAAAGTGTGATTTTAAAAAATTATACCTATGACTAGAACCATGTGTGGCACTTATTAGTGACTCAGAAAATGTACAGAAAACCATCTAGTCCTCAGTATGTGGTAAAACTGAATCTTACTAATCACCGTAGCCATATCTTAATGTTTTAAAGTTGGAAAATGCTTTTGCATCTCTCTAAAGGTCCTCACTTCTCTATGGCCTTTGATGATTAAAAGGATATTATATATATATATATATATATATATTTATATGTTGATGGAGGCTTTTCTGTACTTAAACTTTGAACTTTGAGGGAAAATTTTCTAGACATTTCATTCAAAAAGTTATTTAAAAGTTTTCATATACAGAACAGACCAACACTCTCCTGTATGGCAAACATCTGATTTTTAAAATGAGATTGAATTGTGGGATAACTGG
>NW_006408597.1:4276513-4278028 GCF_000296735.1 Chrysochloris asiatica
CACTGAGATCTCGGATCCTTTCTTGCCTTGGTGCATGTTCCAGGCCTTGAGGCTTGCTGGCATTATAAATAAATATAGCAAGGAGGACTGACGGAGCTTCCAAGAAAAACTCCAGGGAGGGCCTGAAGTCAAACACCAGGACAGCCACTGTTGTGATGATGACAGTGGTGACCTGGGCCATCAAAACATGGAACATGTTATCCAGAAACTTTAGGATAAATGCCACTGACAGGCCCTGGAACACAGTGACAAAAATAAGCGCTATTGAAAATGCATTGTGGCCATAAAAAAATCCACAGTTCGTAATCTGATCACGATTATTGTTTTGAAGGCCCAGGGTGAGTGCGTTAAAAAGAACGCCAAAGAAATAGAGCTTGCCATTCTGAATGAAGATGCTTTCAGTGAGCTGGTTTCCTTCCTTCAATATCTTTTCATTATAGATATTGGCCATTGAAGAAATGAAACACTGGACTATAATAAGAACATGACCCAAGCTGAGAGAGATGTGACTGAAGACCTGGGCTGTGGTGTTCCACTTAGATTCAGGAAAAGGCCACTTCTTTGATGTGTCATTGTCTTTTCTGGGCCCCTCATCTTTGAAAACCAAACAGGAATTGGATGGGCGGAAGAACACATCATGATGAAATCCATGCCCTGCCAAGTTATGCTGTGAGGTTTTGGTTCCGGCAGTTAGGGCCACAATCGATAAAAACAGAATCAGGAGGGAGGCCCACTGTATCCAGTTTAGGTACCGCAGGCTGAAGATAGGATAGGACATAGAAAACAATCAAGTTATCCAGGAAATAAAGAAAGGCAGGAATGGACCACTTCATGAAGTTGGAGAACGCCTTCCAGGAAGTACATCTTAAGTTTTTACTTTGATGATCTTCTCATGTGGAAAGGCAGATCAAAGCAAGAGAGCAAAGCCTCAATACTGGGGGAACTGGTGAAGCAGAATCCCTGCTTTCTTTATAACCCAGAATGACACAAGCACACATAAAACAAGCTTTACCAGTTCTGAGCAAACATTCACAGTAGTTGGAAGATAATCATACTTGTTCTCTTCATTGGCTGAGTATTTCACCAATAGGATGCGACTTGAGCTTAAAGCAATGAAGATGGCTCCCAGAAGGAATGCATATATTTTTGACAATGAGCAGAGAACACGATGACCACAGCATTTGTTTTCCATTCTGCTGGTTTTTAATTGTCTCGGTCCCATAGAGGAGCTTGTAGTGGAAGAGCTCACATCCTATAGCAGGGAAAGTAACTGACTAGCACCGTAGTAGCTGAAGTAGGTTTTAGGATCCATAGGCGAAGCTTTGGCAGGGAGAGAAACGAAAAAAACCTCTTCCCCCAAGTCACTATTCCGGAACAGAAAGCCAGATTACAACCCGGTTAGGAAGAAGCGAAAGGAGAGCTGTATGATCTCTTATATGTAAGTCTTCAGTATAAGAGATATAAATTTAAAAACAACCAGAGAGCAGTGAATTTTATTTTGTGACAAATGACTGA
>NW_006408597.1:4280138-4305507 GCF_000296735.1 Chrysochloris asiatica
ATATATTTATATGTTGATGGAGGCTTTTCTGTACTTAAACTTTGAACTTTGAGGGAAAATTTTCTAGACATTTCATTCAAAAAGTTATTTTAAAGTTTTCATATACAGAACAGACCAACACTCTCCTGTATGGCAAACATCTGATTTTTAAAATGAGATTGAATTGTGGGATAACTGGAGTCAATTTCCTATTTTTTATACCCTTCTATAAATATCCATCCTAATGCTATTATCCTAGGAAGCTTGCAGAAAGTTAGAAATCTTCAGATACTGTTCTTCTTAGATCATATTAGTCCACAAAAATTAATGAGTTTTGTCTTACTTTCATATTTTCACTATACAGAAATTTCTAGTCCTTGTTTTTCTCTAAACATTCATCTAACAAACATCTACCTTTTTTTTTTTTTAAGGCCCTGTTATTACTTCTTTACCTAATCCCTAATTAGATGTGAAATGTGCTACATTTAAGGCCACATATTTTAAGTAATAACTTTGATCCAAAACCTTTGTCTACAATAAAATTAAGACACTGGGGATCTACCACCTGCTGTAGCAGATGCTTATATTGTGCCAAATGCTGTGACTCTTGGGTTTGTTGTTATTGTTTGTGTGTTATAATAAAACATTTTAAATAAAGGGAAGCAAATGTTAGTGGTACACAAGCCTACAGAGGATTAAAGAAGAAATAGTACAAACCTTTGAAACTAGTTTGAATGCTAATGTTTAAAAAGAAGAATTATATAGCTCAAAACTTCTGGTTAAGGAGCAAAAGAAATATTTTAACAACTATCACTTGATTTGAATGATGTTTGAACTTAAAAATTGTGCATTCTAGTGCTTTTTTGCTTGTTAGGATTGGGTTTTTAGCTCCCTTAGAAGTCCCTCACAGTTTAGAATTACTTTAACTTCATTTGGAAGTTACTGCATACCTAAAGATTATTTGTTATTCTCAAATGAAAATATATCGTAGCTAAACAAAATAGTAGTATTTTAAAATACGCACTTCACCAGCTACCAATACCAGCCATTCTGACTAGAGACACGATAGAAGGTCCCGGAAAGATTGGAAGTAAAATGTGGAGCAAAACTCACATTCTTCAAAAAGGCTAGAACTACTAGACCAAGAGTCTAGCGGAACCTCTGAGATAACCTTTGAATATGGAACTGAATGCTGTCTGTGCTTGAGCTAAATAATAGATTGGATTAGAAAGTAAACAGTATCACCTGAGAGTACTGTGTTCCCTCACACAGTAAACTATATGAGACCAAAGAAATAGTCAACATTTACCCAAAGATGAGACAGCAGGAAGCTAGGTCAGCGGAAACCATGGAAATCATGAGAGTGCTGACACATTGTGAACATTGTAACCAGTGGTAATGGAACGATTTGTCTGAAAACTGTTAAAAGGGGACCTAATTTGCAGTGTAAAGTTTCACCTTAAATACAATAAAATATTAAAATTTAAAAATCCCTGCTCAGGGAGGTTAGTAAATCCTATTAAATTGAATCAACTGAGGGTAGAGGAAGTATGCATTACAATACAAAAATATGTTTTGAAGTTTGTTATTTCTTTTCTATTTATAGTTAGTTTCAGCTACCTTCAACTCATTTGCTTTGTGGTATAATTTCACTAATTAGCTGCTATGGGACTTTGGTTGTGTAGTTAGTATAAATGGCAGGAATGGCTTGCCCATTTTCAGTACCTTTATGACATAGTTGCAGGATGAGGACTAAGGTCCTTTTTTTAAACCAATTTTATAAAATGTGTTTCAGGTCTTTGGTTATCTTGCTTGACTCTTGTCCAAGATGCCCTTCATTTTAAAAGGTTTTTTTCTTCCCATTATCTCTAAAATGTCTTACTTTCTCTGTCTTGGTTTTAGAATAGTTTCATTATACTATCAATTTCTAATGTGTTTTTTATTCACTATTTGCTATATTTGTTTTAATATATGTTCTTGTTTTAGCAGGTAAAAGAATCATAATTTAGTTGGTTTTAAAAAGAACATTAATGATGATTCTCTAATTTAATAACTGCCTTGTATGCATTTTGCACGTAAACTTTTTCATTAACATCTGGGATCTTTAGTAAAACAAGGGAAGACTCCAAGTTTAACAAGAGGTTTTCATAGAGCTAAATTCAGTATTAACTGGTCTACCTTCACTTCCCCATCCTTCAGGAATGGTCAATCTCTTAACATTCGCTGCATTCTTGAAAGCTAATTGTTACTTATCTGTCTAACAACACTAGGTCACCAAACTTGGCAGTAGAAATAATCTGTTTATTGTGGTAACTGCCCCAGATTACTTTATTATTTTTCCACATTAAGTTCAGAATATTCTGTGGATATATTTATTGCTGTTTGTGATTTGCAAAAAAATCATCAGTGTTTGAGAGCATTAATTGAGTTTATAAATAATATGAAAGTCAAATTTTAGTTCAGATTTATCTTTTTCTAGAGCTGATCCAATATTAGAAACTGATCTATAGTTAACCAAGAGTAGGAAATATAAAGTTAAGCAGGTTTTGATGAGTTAAAACTCATTTACTTTGCATATGCTCTTCAAATATTAAACATTTTTGTTTCTTATTTGCTTAAAAATTAATGCAGGGACCATAGACAGCGATGTGTCTCTTATTCAGATAGTATGCATAAGATGTAAACTTATAAAATGTCAGTGCAGCCTTCTTTATTATAAGACAGCATTTAAAAAGCAGCAGAAATCTATTACTTAGGTTTTCACTGAGGCCCACAGTCAAGCACTGGACTGGTAACCACCAAACTGGCAGTCCAAACTCACCAGCTCCTCTCAGCAACCCTCTATACACAGCAACATTGTAAACATAAACCCTCTCTTCTTTATAGAGGATTTATTTTGTGTCTGTAATAAAACATTATTTCCCCATGTATGCTGTGAAATAAATCAGCTTCAGATAGCTCCCATTTTTCAAAAATTCACTTTACACCACATAACTTTTACAAAAGATCTTTATTGGTACCTATTTTGCTAACTGAAAGAAATCTGGAAGATTATCACTTTTATGAAGAAAGGCAAAACTCACATTCAGTGTTTGTTTTACAGTGAGTCGTGAAAGGCAGCACGCACCCCGGGAGTGTTGTCACCAAGCGCCTTTGGAGCTTTGAACTGTGTCTATGAACACTATATGTTAGTGTGATTTTAGGTTTTATATGTTATTTGGTGTGATTTGGCTGGTTATTTTTGGGTCTGAGAATGCTCAAAATATTTTCCCATATAAATTCATGGTGATAGCTTCCATTTATGTCATTACATGTGGGGGAAACATGAGTTTTTGATGTACACTGACACACCTGCAAATCAATGTGATATATATAAATGAAAAGTCAGCTGTCAGGCACCCCTTAACTAATATGGGGGTTTCATAACTGATGTCTGCAATTGCGTAAGTAGAGTGTGTAACAAGGATCCTTGCTACATACTCAGATTTAAAAGCTATATGTGTTGCCTTTTTTTTTTTTCATGTAATTATGTGGTCAGTCTGAGTGTGAATTGTCTTCTTAATTGACAACTTCCACGTTAGTTAATCACTGACTTTAATGGAACCCTTCCATGTAACTACTCACTATTTATTACTCACAGTTCTGAAATTTCAAGTGTAAATCTCACCAAATCAGAATGTCATAATCTTTTTCTCTGCTGCCAAATTTGGATAATCTCTGTTTTAAAAAGTAAATGAAGGATGCTAAACTAGTTGCTCTGCATGAATACAGGTTCTGATCTCCCCTCACTCTTTCCTGGAATTCTGAGGCCCATACAGTGTGTTTCCCTGCACTCTCTCATGCACCCTTCCTTTTTCCTCTGTCACTCCTAGTATGGATAACTCTTTATAACTCTTGCTCTGTCCCTCCCTTCTCCCACCTTCCCCCTTCCCTATCTTCTGTGTGTGCTTATTGGTGTGAAACCCTGGGTCATTTAGCCCATGCAATAATAGCACTCGACTTGTCCCCCTGTTCCTCCAGGAAAGGAAGTTCTTCAAAGGCTTCTTTGGAAAAGTAAGTTTGATACCACATTTGTGCTTGCTTTATAAGGAGTTACACCCCTAGTACAGCACTGACATTTTAAGCAAAAACAAAAGAAGTACAGCTTGGATTTCCTTATAACACAGTAACTGATTTAACAGTGTATGGAAATTAATTCATTGAAAAGTTGCCATCTATGATATCCTCTGTGTGTCTGTTGATTCTAATGCTGGTTGATGGTTCCTAGGAAAGTCCAATAAACGAATCTCAAGTAGTTTAAAAAGATGAGGCGTCAAAATGATTTTCCTTTGGTCTTGCAAAACTCTGCTCACATTAACATTGTAGGTGAACTTTTAACAAGTGGATTTTACTTAGTAGCTACTTTTGACAGAGAAATGGGAAGAAATACTGAATTCAAGTGGAAATTAAATGTGTACAAAATTTACATTAAACATTACTACTTTTTAAAAATCTAAGTTAAATTTCAAGTGAGATAATGAAAGTACATAAACATATCTTTGAAGATCCTACTACAATTTTTAACCTGGGTTACTAATCTAAGAAAAAACATCATAATTATACGTTTATCAAATACTTGTCATACATGAATTGTTTATGTGGAAGCTTTCCATATAATGACTGTTTAATATTCGGATCTCTTTAGAATTAAGAATCGATAGAGTGACTGTCCACAAATAGGTAAACACATTTTTTGATGTTCAAGTACTGGTGAACCCTCATTTAGTTTTGAGGAAGGACTACAAAGTAATTTAGACTGACAGAGAAGAAAAAACTATCCTTGGACAAGGGAGTATAAATTACTAAATGTTTATGTGGATATAAAACTTAAATTAGTTCTCTACTGGATAATTTTGTTATTTTGGAAATTTGTTTTAAATATAAGTATAGTTTCCATTTCTTTCTTATTTAAAACTTTAGTGTAATCAGTTTTTACATTATCTTATTCGAGGTTAGGTCACTTTTACAATAATGTAAAAACTTTCTGAAGGATTTGCATGGCTTAATTCAAATTGTTGCTGTCACGCTGAAATAAAAATTCAAATAATTTACCCATACATTTAAAAATAAAAATGTTGGTAGACATTTTAAGTCAAAATCAATTTAATAGGTCCTTAGTCATTGGATCCAGATCTAGAAAGAATTAATCTTACATATATTTGTACCATTATAGTTGTTGTTGTTAAGTGCCATCGAGTTGATTCCAAGTCACAGTAACCCTGTATATGGTTTCCAAGGCTGTAAATGGGGTGTTTGAAGGGAGTGTAATCATTACAAAGAAACAAGATGCGATTGGTTGAGTGCAAAACTGATGTTTTGCCATGTAGACTATCCCTCAGTTCACAGTGAAAGCTTTAAAAAAAAAAAGTTAAATACAAATTTGACCATATCAATTTCCTATTTTAGAACTAGTTTGTATTAACCAGTCATAAAGAGAAATGAAATCCTGATACATACTATAGCATGGATGAACCTTGAAAATACGAACCCAAAACCAAAACCACAGCCATTCATAGCTACCCTGTATAGAGCTTCCACAGCTGTAAAGCTTTAAGGAAACAGAAAACCTCATCTTTCTCCCACAGAGAAGCTGGTGAGTTTGAACTGCCTACCTTGTGGTTAGCAGTCCAGTGATATTCTACCAGGGCTCCTTTTGAGAAAAATAAGTAAACCACAAAAGGACAAAAATATACGATCTCACCTATGTGAAATAGGCCAATACAGAGAGATCAAAGATTATCAGTGGGTACCAGTGGTGACAGGAAGCACACTGGTAGCATAGTGGTTACACATTGTGCTGCTAACCACAAGGTTAGCAGTTCAAATACACCAGACACTCCGCAGCAGGGGTGATAGAGAGAGGGGGAGTCATTGCTTTGGGAGCACTGAGTTTCTGTTAATGGTGGTGGGATCCTGGGCAAAGAATAGCTGTAATGGCTGCACAGCATGATGCTGTAATGCATGGCATTGAATTGTACATATAGGAATTACCGAATTGGAAAATGGTTTTATATATATTTTTTACTACAATTAAAGAAGAAAGAAAGATAGCTGTCACTTCAAAATCAGTCCTGAGGTGGACATGATGTTCGTTGCTATAGGTAATGGGGATCCTGGTGTGGCGCTGCAGGAAAATGCACTAGACCACAAGGTCGGCAGTTCAAGCTCACCAGCCACTCCTTGGAAAACCCTATACAGGGTCTCTGTGAGTCGGCATTTAACAACAACAACAGTGTATAGTGGGGTCTTGTGGAGCCACAGTATAGCTGAACTGGAACACATTTCTTAGTTGTTTTTGCTGCATTTTGGTACTTAACAAATTTATATGGCATGAGAGAAAAAAATTATAAATCATCCCACTTAGTCTTTAGAATAACCCTAAAATAGTCATTGTCTTTGTTTTACAATGAGAAACTGAGGTTTACAGAGATTAAATTACCTGCCTAAATTCAGATCCGCCAAGTGGTAGAAGTTAGGATTTGAACCTAGATATTCTAATTCCAGAGGCTACACTCTTAATCCCTGTGCTGTACAATCACTCTGGTGTGGCACTGTAAGATAAGCACTTGACTGCTAACCACAGGGTTGTAGGTTCAAACCTACCAGCTGCTCCTCAGCAACCTTATGCAGGGTCACTATGAGTCAGAACCAACGGGACAGCACTTAATAACAATACAGTTCATCTGTTTACAAGTGAGATTTAAAAGATTTAATGTTAAATGCTGATAGTAAATAAGAAGCTTCCTTGAAACTCATTTTTATGTTCTAACTTTCTTGTAAAAGATAGTAATTTAACTTTGGATTTTATTTCTAGTCAGTCTATTTTTTTATTAGTTAAAAAATTTAAAAGTTAATTATTTTTTATTGGTTCAAACTAATTTTGTTTGTGTGGATCTATTTGAATCCATCTGAACTCTGAGCTTGACTCCCTCAGGGATTCTTAAAAGACATTAGCAATTCCATCATATCATCCATGAACCAACATAGCGATCAGAATTATTTTCTTAGGCTTTGGCAAAAAAATTTTTCATGGCAGCATGATTTTATTCTTATAACTTTTTGAGAATTGAAGTAAGTGATTTATAGTATTTGGAAACAGAGGGAGGATTGATGTGATAATCTTACCAGAAATGTGCTTTTAAAGAAAAACTTTAATTTGAAACTTTTAACATCTTTCAAGTTACTCCACATTAATCTCCAAGAAATAAGCAGATGAAAAAAGCCTTGATTTGTTGATTGTGTTAGGTCAGTTATGGCTTAATGAAAGCTAAAATGAAGGCTCTCATAGAAAAACATTTAATAGTTTTTATCCAATACAATGCACATAAATTTTGGTAACTTTCTTCGACTTCACATCATGTATACATTGGTCCAGGATAAAGAGAACAGCACTTATCAAAAAACATTTCTATCTAGCACTTTTGCATAGAGTAGGTAGATGGAAGAATTATTAGCCATGATTCTGAATAGGAAGCGTGCCCGGGAAGACTGCTTCCTCTTTTTCTATCACCAGCTGATGGGATCAGTGTTTCCAGAGGCTTGAGCAGTAAGGAAAGGATAAACCTGGTGTGCAGCAGAATTGATTAGCCCCTTATAAGCTTAGCTACATTTTGAAAGAGAGGTGGGAAATGAGAATGTGAAACAACTTTTTCCAAACTAGCTACATTAAATTGCTCACTACTTTAGGAAAGTCAATAATGCACCCAATTTTTAGATATTACTATATGCTGCTTCATTAGTAAATCTGACCGTGCTACCGAAATACTTTACTACCAGGTATTATTATATATAGGACACTTAACATTTAAAAAAGCATTTCATAATTTTAATGTATTTGAGGAGCCCCAGAAATTAAGTAATCTACATTCTCATTTTGTGAGGTAACTGACTCAGTGTAGAAGTAGAAAATGTTCTTAGGTTACACTGTTACATCTTTGTTTAAAGCCATTTATTTGTATTTATATAGAGCTTTATAGTTCATAATGTGCTTTGACCTACTTCTAATTTGCTATTCATAACATCTGAGTGAATTAGGGGAGTTAATGCAACTTCATTTTGCAGATGAATAAACTGAAGCTCAAAGAGGTCACCTCACTGTAAATGGCAAAAATTTTCTGAAATTTGGTGCCCGGTTCTTTCACCTACACCATGTTGTGTTTCCTCATTCATAAGTATTGACCTCTGCTTTCTTCAGGTATTCCTTAATGAGAGGAATGGAGACGTGTTGACAGAAGAGGATAGTAGACTGGTCACGAGTCTGCAGGTGTTATAACACAGAGCTTACAAATTTGTACTAGTTGCCAATATTTTAAACACTGAGAGCTTTTACATAAAAACTGTAGAAGAGCTGGTGAAATGGCTTTCTGTGTGGCAACAGTGGCTTGAACAGAGTAGCAACTGTCCCTTTTGGTTGTCTGTTCACCATGATCTCTGTTACTCCGTTGTTCCTTATACTTGGCCTGTTTCATGCCTTTCGTAACTGCCTTAACCCTATAGGCAATTGATTTGACCTCCCTGAGTTATTATATAACTTTGATCTTTTGGCTTTGGTCTAATAATTTCTAATGCTATCACCAAAAGTATTTCAATATATGTCCTAGTAGATCCTGTTAATACACTGCCAAATAAGTTTTTCATATGTTTATGCTCTTACAGTTGTTACGTAAATGACTTCATTGTTGTTCCTAAGTGCCATCAAGATTAGAAATAGTTATAATAGAAAATATGCAGTTGAAGAACAGTCACACGTGGTTATTATAGTTTTCACCTAATTTTCTTTTTTTTTATATATATTGATAACTTCTCCCCTGAGTACTTTCACTTCACCCCATAGGTATGCTGTGTCTTAAAGTACTTTATGATTTCCCTTGTGCTTTCTTCTTTAGCCCATTGGTTATTTAATAGTGTGTTGTTTATTTTCCACATCTTTGGTGAAATTTCCAGGTTTTCTTCTATTATTGATTTCTAGTTTCATTTCATTGAGGTTGGAGTAGTATGTATTTTTTATGATTTCAATCTTTAAAAATTTATTGAGACTTGTTTTGTGACCTAAGATATGACCTACTCTGGAGAATGATTCCTGTGCCTTGAGGAAGAATGTAAATCCTGCTAGAGTTGGGTGAAGTGTTCTACTAGGTCTAGTTATAAATGTCTGTTCAGTCTAGTTGGTTAATACTGCAGTTCACATTCTCTCCATTGCTGAAAGTGGTATGTTCAAATCTCCAGTTCTGTTGATCTCTGCTGTAGATTGTAGAACTGTCTACATCTCCCTTCAGTTCTCAGTGTTTGCTTCACATGTTTTGTGGAGCTATTAAGTGCATATGTGGGTATGTATATATATATATATATTTTTTTTTTTTTTTAAAGTGGCTAAATTTTTTTTTAATATTTTATTGTGAATTATGTGATAGTTTACATGAAAGAACATTAGTTTTACATTCATCCTATCATATATCGTTTCATTGCCGTGGTTATAATCCCTTCCATGCATCATCAACCAACCAAAGGGTATATACTACAAGCCTGTCCCCTCCCTCCTCACCCCACCAGTTGTCAGCACACAGCCCCTCTCCCTCTCTGGGTCTGAAGCTCCATCTCTTTACGTCATCGTCTCTGCCTCCATCTCAGGCATCACAGCTTCTCTGGGTAGGGTCGCACTCTCTACTCTTACCCTTTCTCCCTTGAAGGTCCCAGGGACCTCTGCTCCTAGGCTGAAAAGTTAATCAGTCCCCTCCTTGCTACACAACGTCTACCTTTACATTTCCAACCCTCACAAGCAGTCCTGATAACAATTATTCACTATTGTATCACAAGAGACCCATCCGCATTTCATTTTTCACCTAATTTTCGAGAGTTAAAACATTTTATGATACTTATAATGACTCCACTCTTAAATTGATATACTCACATTTACATTCTATTTTATATTTCCCAGATTTTTCTCCTCTGTAACAGAACATACCTGGTGTTTATCTTCATTCTGGACCCTTTTCTTAAAAGTGGGGCGTCTCTGCTGTCTCTTCCTTTTTCCTCCTGCTTGTTTTTTCAGATTCCCATGTCTTTGCTTGTATAAATTTGACTTTCTCTTGTATTTTATTAGATGCATCTTTCAATACTTGGCTATTTTTCCTTTTGAAATGCATTATAACAAATTCATGAAAAAAAGACAATTCTAAGTGTCATCAAAAGATTTATATTCATCCTTGGGTTTCATACCTTCCTGTGATATGATCAGCTAATATGCTTAATGCCTTGTTCGCTACCCTTTTTAGATTAAGAGAAAAACAAAAGCTCCTGAAATATCTTTCAAAAATTTATGTTCATGAAAACGCAAAACAAAACCCCACTGTCACCATGTTGGTTTGCTTTCATAATGAACTGCCCCACAGGGTTCCCAAGGCTGTACATTTTTACAGAGGGAGATGGGCCCCGTCTTTCTCCTGGGGAGCCATATGTGGGTTCAAACTGCCAGCCTTTTGATTAGTAAGTGAGCAGTTAACCACTGTGCCACCAGGGTTCTGTCATGAAATCCCAGTGGTCCTCAAACCTGACCTAGGAAAAGACTTAGATGACTTCATTAACATTGCTTTAGACAACCAGAAAGAAAGGTTTTTTGATTTTATATGTTGCTGACAAAAAAAATCATTAAATAAAAACATATATAGGTAGTGATAGTAGACTTTTGTCTCTACCAAGCCAGAGAATATATAGAGAAATCTATTATGTACTAGTTCCATAATCAGAGGATTAGTAATTGGGCTTTTTTCTTTGACATAACTACCATATATCACAAATTATTCAAGTCAGTCTCTAAAATATGCTATAGGCTGTGCTAAGCTTTCCAGCACAAAGAGGAACAGGTTTATCCCACTTACTCTCAACTTTCTAGATCTCTGTTTTATGCTGCCTCTTTTTCCAGAAGCTTCCAGTATTTCTTACTGTTTTTCAGTTGATGACTTTGCTTCCTCTTTCACTAAGAATCACATTTGTTTCACATGTGCCAAAACCCACACCTACCCACCTACCTGCATCTGTACTCAAATGCTTTGGTTTTCCTTCTATTCAAGGGAGGAGCTATCTGTGCTCCTAGGTCAGGTCAAGCCCTCCATTCTTATAATCCAGCTCTTTCTTCATCTAGCAATGCTACCTCTTCCCTCCGCCATAGCCAGATTTTTTTTTTCTCTAGTTAGTCATTCTATTAACTTAAAAATAAGTCATCTTTATTTTTTCTTTGTATCTCCAGTTCTGACCCTTCCTTCTCTTGAACTCCTCATTCAACTAGGCTTTCACCTCCATCACTCCACCTAAACTGCTACTGTCAAGACTTCTTTTATATTCCAATGGTCTTCTTATCTTACACAACCTATCAGCAGCATTTAACACAGCTGAACCTTCCTTCCTCTGGGAACACTGGTCATTTGGACTTTCAGGATCGTACTCTACTGATTTTCCCCTGCCTACTTCCTTAGGCTGCGAACTCCTCTCTGCCTACCCTTCTCTAAGATCCCATCCAGTGTCATTACCTTAATGCTATTTATATGCCGATGATGATTTCAGAAGTTATATCTCTGGGTGTCTTCTCTAAATTCCAGAATGATGTTTCCATCTAACTCAACCTATCAGCCGACTCTAGAGCCAGAGAGCTTACATTTAATTGTGGTTCAAAACTTACTAGCTTTGTAACCTTGGGAAAGGTTTGTAACCATTCTGTGCTTTGGTTTTCCCACCTGTAAAAAGTTGTTGTTGTTTAGTGCCAACGAGTTGGTTCTGACTCATAGCGACCCTGTTTCCAAGTAGTGGCTGATTAGTTTGAACTGCTGACCTTGTGTTCCAACCAACCTTGCAGTCTAGTGCTTTATTCCACAGTGTCATAACAGGACTCCTGTAAAAAGAGGATAATACTAAGACGTATCTCTTATGATTGTTGTGAGGAGTAAATGAGTAAATATAAAGAAAGTGCCTGCTGTAATGATGTAATGTATTATCTCCATCATTAAACATACCCACTCTGGTACCTAACAGGCATTTCACAGTCTTTCTTCCCCAAACTCTATTCCCTTGTTATTGTCATTAGGTGCCATCAAGTTGGTTCCTACTCAGAACAACCCTGTATAGGGTTTCCGAGGAGTGGCTGGTGAGCTTGAACTGCCAACCTTGCAATTCAGACTGACCTTGAAGTTGAGTGCACATCCTACAGCACCACACCAGACTTTTCTCCGTTTCAATGTCCCTGTGCTTTGGCCAAAACCCTGGATTTGACTTTGAGTCCTTTCTGTACCAGTCTTCCAACAGTCTACTCAACTTACATTCCTTCCACTACCATAGCACTGGTCTGAGCCAGCGTGATCACCTCACACCTGACTCATTATGGTAGTGTCCTGCTTCGTAAGATAGCAGCCTGAGTGATTTGTTGATATTCTAATCATGGTGCTCCTCTGCCGCAAATCCTCTAGTGACTTCCTGTAAGCCCCTCCAACTCTCCCTGTTGTTCCCTGTGTCAGCCACACTAGCCTCCTTTCTGTTCCTTGAACACTCCACTCCAGTTATATTTCCACCTCAGGGCCTTTGCATTTGCTGTAAACTCGAATCTGAAGCACACTTCATCCCTAATACACAATGCATGGTTCACTCTCTGATTTGTTTCAGCTCTATGTCCCAAAGTTTTATTCTTATTGATACTTTCTCTGATAACTCTTTTAAATTCCAAGCCCCCTTCGTATACAGATGCTCCTTAAACCCTTTTCTGATTTTATTTTTCTATTACAGTGCCTATCACTATTTGTCATACCATACGTTTTACGTATGTATTTGTTTGGGCATCTCTTTCTCATCAAAACATTAAAATGTCTTAGGTTACGTTACATAAGAACATGTCTTAAGTTAGAACATCTGATTGTGTTCACTGCTGAAGTCTCAGAACTTAGAGCAGCATCTGATACATGGCTGGCGTGAGTAAACAAGTGAAAGCTACTTGGCTCAGGCTCACCCTGTGGTGAAGGAGACAGGTGAAGAAGTGCTTCCCAGCCTGTAGCAGTAACAGGTGCTTATGGAGCAGAGACAGAGAATGAGTGTGACAACTTGTGATGAAGGCTAAGGCTTGGAAGAGAACCAGGAGTTCCAGATAAGCTAAGTTGGAGGAGAAAGGCGTTTCAGGCAGCAGAAACAGCACAAACCAGGGGCATTGGGATGAGAGAGAACATGCTCCACACTCATTTATTCCTTCATTAAAGTGGGTGGGTAACAAAATGCAGGATGAGACCCAAATGTGGGCATGGATGGCCAAAGGTACAGGGGAGTCTAATTGTGAGAGTGAATGCAATGAACCTGATTGTTGTTGTTGTTAAGTGCTGTTGAGTCGATTCTGACCCATAGTGACCCTGTATAGGGTTTCCAAGGAGTGACTGGTGAGCTTGAACCACTGACTTTGCAATTCAAACGGCTTTGCAGTCTGGTGCATTAACCCACAGCACCACACCAGGTCTCCAATGAACTTGATTGTTGTTGTTAAGTGCTGTCGAGTCGGTTCCGACCCATAGTGGCCCCATATAGGGTTTCCAAGGAGCTGCTGGTGAGCTTGAACTGCCACCCTTGCAGTTCAAACGGCTTTGCAGTCTGGCGCATTAACCCACAGCGCCACACCAGGACTCCAAATGAACTTGATTAGAGTAGGTTACATTTTAGATGCCTGTGGTGTTTTCATTTCAGCTTTTATAGGAACTTAATATTAGAATATTCCCGGCCCTCCCTCACTATTGTGCGTGATTTCGCAAACTAGAAGAGCTAAATTGCTTCCAAGACTTTCTCCTTTGCTGTTTGTTTCATGGCATGCTACCTTCTCTAAGTTTTACAAAAGAGTTTAAGGACCTTTCTCACGTAACAAAGTACAGGAAATTTTGCCTCTTAGTGTCCTGGTGTTGTAGGATAAACTAGACCGAAAGGTCAGTTTGAACCACAAGGTCTGCTGTTCAAACGCCCCAGCCACTCCTCGGAAACCCTATGCAGGGTCACTATTGAGTCAGAACTGACTCAATGACATTTAACAATGGTGTCCCAAATAAAAGTGACTGTACTAGTAGCCAGCCCTTGAAGAGAAGTAGTACTACTGTCAACTCCTGTGGAAGGCTGTATTTCTTTCCCTTCACTGCTTTGTCCTTTAGGGAACACTCACTGTTTCTTGGAATTATAAAACAAAATTTGTTTATTATTCCATTTGTGCTCAGAAATTAAAATTTTTGCAATATCCAGTTATAGACCTGAACTCAGGGAGCGAGGGCTTATTTTGTCTGTGTCCTCCTCACTCCCATTTTACAGATAAACAAATACAGTTAAGTATAGTCTCTTTTTCAAGAAAGTCTCTTGTTACCTTATTATAAGGTATACTGTATATATTATTCTGGAATAACTGAGTCATCTGTATGTATACATGTGACAAAAAGATTAACCAGTGACTCTTAACACATTGTTGTTGAGTGCTGTGGATTAGGGTTTCCAAGGAGCAGCTGGTGAGTTGGAACCCTGTAGTACCAACCAGGAGCCTGTTGGTAACCCTGTGGTACCAACCAGGAGTCCATTGGGTACCCTTAACTCTGGTTTGTAGGTAAAAGAACTTTGCACAATTGAAGTACAGATCACAGTTGTTCACATAGGGTGACTTGTCCCACCTTTCCCTGCCAAAATTGGTCTGTTTGCTACCACTACTTAACATTTCTTAGCTATTATAAGGCAAGCATCTACGTCTCTGTTTCAGCTTACTTTAGAACATCTGCTTAACCTTTTTCTCTTATATAGTATGCCTAGCAGACTTGCATTATTTCAAAATATTACTTCTATTTATGTTGGTGTTGGTTAATTGCTTGTCGAGAAGTCCTGGTGGTGCAAACGGTTAAGTACTTAACTGCCAATCAAAAGGTTAGTAATTCAAATCCACCTTGAGGCTCCATGGACAAAAAACCTGTAGATCTGCTTTGGTAAAGATTACAGCCAAGGAAACCCTATGAACCACTTCGACTGTGAGGTAAACCTGAGTTGAAATTGGTTTGATAGTATAGTATACAACAATTGCATGCATGCTGTTATCTCCTGGTGTGGTGCTATAGGAGATATAGGATCAGCACTGGACTGTGAACCACAAGGTCGGCAGTTCAAACCCACCAGCTGCTCCTCGGAAACCCTATTCAAGGGTCACTGTGAGTCGAAACAGACTCAACAGTACTTAACAACAACAATAACAACATCTCATTGGTGATCTTGGGAATTGAGAAAATTTTGGAGTTGAACAACTCTTAAGATCTGTTTCTCAGTTTAAAACAATAGATTTTAAGTACATTTGTCAAAAAAACAGTATTCAGAGACACAATTCCAAACAGAATTAATATTTCAATATAATGAATTGTCTTTCCAAAGATTTAATTAATGAGTCACTTTCCTGGATTATGATCATATCAGAGATCAACAAACCATAACCCACAGGCTAAATTCAACTCGCCACCTGTTTTTGTAAATGATGTTTTCTTGAAGTTAGGCCACACCCATATGTTTGTTGTTTCTGTGAGTGGCTGCTTTTATGCTATAGCAACAGAGTTGACTAGCTGCAACATTTGACTCCCAAAACCTAAAGTATTTTCTGTTTGGTCCTTTATATAACGTTTTCCAATTTCAGATTTAAACAGTGTAAATCATCATTTTTCTAGTTGGAAATCTAAAGTCTTTCCCCAGGAGAATTTGTTGTTGTTGTTAGGTGCCATCGAGTTGGTACCAACTCATAGCGAATACCAGTATCTAAAAGAAGAAGCAACTATGAGGATATTAAAGCCACTTGTCTTCTGCATCCTTTCAAAGTTTAGTTTTTGAAAGTGGTTTCCAACAAAATAACCTTAACCTGGAGATAGATAGAAAGGTGACGTTTCTTTGCTGTAATATGTTATCTCAATTACTTTTTACTGTGGTTAGCTTTATAATACTGAGAAGAAATTTACAGCATACCAAACTTGTTTAAGTTAATATTTCTGTGTTGTTTTTGTGATTACTTTGTGTTCTTTCATTGTTGGGTTTTTTTTCCATGTTAAGATTACCTCTTTATTTCTCTTATTTGCAGTACACATT
This sequence comes from Chrysochloris asiatica, assembly GCF_000296735.1. Taxonomy (NCBI): domain Eukaryota; kingdom Metazoa; phylum Chordata; class Mammalia; order Afrosoricida; family Chrysochloridae; genus Chrysochloris; species Chrysochloris asiatica. The sequence continues at coordinate 4,296,258 of NW_006408597.1, forward strand.
TCCAGAATCCTCATTTCAATAGATTCACCACCACAGCCTATTTAATTACTGTATTGTTTTATATCTACTCCTAATCAGAGATGTTTATTACAGATGATCGTTTTAAAATTCTAAGCTGAATAGTTAGTCAGTGCCTGGATGCTGCAAACTGTATGACTACTAGTTGAAAAGTTGCCAGTTCTAACCCATCTCAAGGTGCCTCAGAGAGAGAGACTTGCTTCTAAGAAGTGGAAAACCTCAAAAACTCTATGGACAGTTCTATTCTACACCTGTGGGTCAGCATAAGCTTTAATGAACTCAGTGGCAACTAACAGCAAAAACAAAACAAGCAGAGAATTTACAAAGTATAGTTACTGATAGTTACAACATACAGTCCTTCTGGTCAGATTTCCCCAGTTGAAATTCTAAGTCACTGAAGTTCTGTCCATATTAGACCCCACTTTTCTTTTTTTTAATAACAAGCAATTTCTACTTTGTTGCAAAACTGCTTTTCATGGCATTGACACTAGTCAGTGTGAATTCTACCTGTAATCTTCAAAGTAGTATTAAAATAGAAACTGTTGGAACCACAGTGAAGAAATAATTCTTATGTCTCACATCCACATTACCACTACCACATTTTTCATAATGCTTGAGTTATTATGTAGTCTTCAAGTAAACAGAAAAAAAAGGGTGCTTCTGCTACTAAGGAGGAGACAGTGGTTAAAGCTTTCAGTTGCTAACCCAACGGAAAGGTCAGCAGTAGAAAGATGTGGCAGAATGCTTCTGCAAAGATTTACAGCCTTGGAGACCCTACGGGACACGTCTTACTCTGGCCGGTAGGGTTGCTGGGAGTCAGAATGCACTTGACAGCAACCATTTGTTTTCTGTTTTGATGCCACTCAGGTATATTCTAATTTTCATACTTTTGCTCTAGTCATGTGGTTAGCTAACATAGACCCCACTCTAGAGTACTGGCTTCAGAGTCGGTTTGAACCACAAGGTCAGTGGTGCAAACCCCCGCAGCTGCTCCTTGGAAACACTACTACACAGGGTCACTGTGAGTCAGAACTGACTCAAAGGCACTTAGCAACAGCAAGAAAAGATAGATATTTTAGACAAAAACAAAAGCAAAACCTTTTATCTAACGCTCTGTGTCTTTTTATCATCTTTTCTAAAATGTGCTAAGGAATCTTAGTTTATGTGATCAAAATTTAAGACTAGAGTTGGCATATAGTACAGAATTTGGATGTAAATTTGTGGGAGAAAGTCTGGGTTTAGTTTCTACCATTATTGGGTGTTAATATCTCTGAATCTGAATAAAGTCACTGTGATGTGGCAAACAATAGAGATGTGCAAGAAATGACACCTGAATGGCTTGAACAAATGTGAGAAGAATTCATATCTGTTTTCTTCCCTAATTTAGAAAGATAATAGGCCATGAAATACAGAAATGGATGCCTCATGGGTCTATCAGTACACCATAAAAATTATTGTAGAACTATACTGAAAAAGTACAGATGTTTCTATTAACAGTCTAACTGGGTCAAGAAAATGGTATATAATTTATCTGAATGTTGTAGGGATATTAACTGGTGAGAACAATCCCATTCTAAATAACCTTTTTTTCCTTCTAACGTCAAACCCACAACCTTGAAGTCATTCTCTGTTTGCACCCAGATGTTGAATACTGCGGGGTACAATTAAATAACTAAGCAGATTGATGATAAGCAATATGAATTTCTTACATGGGATTTTCAGTGACATGTCACTGGGCAGCTGTCTCAGATACTTATTCTGTCAACAAACATTTCTAGAATTCCCACTCTGTCCAGACATTGCAATGAACAATATAAATATAGATGGGAAAACCCTGCCCTTAGAACTTACCTTCCAGCAAAGAACTAAATGCAACATAAATGTTGGTTACAATTACTGTAGTTGGTAGGATCCCAGTTTGCTGGAAAAACTTCAGTGTAACACCAGCAAAGTTAAAACAGGTAATGCTGTCATCTCCTTCACCAAGAAGTCTCAACTTGCCATAACCATCTTTGACAGAGTGTCTTCAGTTTGCTCATCCTCAGCTCCATTCCTCCACTTTGAAAGAAGGAACATCTCTCCTCCTAAAACGTGTTTTCTAGCCCCATACCAGCCTTTCTTCTGGAGGACTTTTGTTCTCTAAATTACTCCTCTTTTTCTTGGGCCTTCACTCTCCTGTCCACTGGTTCTTCCCCTTAGGCATATAACATGATATATTGTTGAAAATATATTATCACTTTTTCAGTAAGTTTTACTGCTAAAAGAGGATTTTTTTAAAGTTTAATAATATGTTGTTGTTGTTAAGCTGTCTAGTCAGTTCTGATGCATCATGACCCTGTAGAGTTTCCAAGGAATGACTGCTAGGTTTGAACCACCAACCTTGTAATTAGCAGTCCACTGCTTATCTTACAGCGCCACACAGGAATAATGTTGTTGTTAATGTGCCAGCACGTCAGTTCTGATCCATAGCGACCCTCTTCTGAGGAGCACCTAGTAAGCTTGAACCACCCATCTTGCAGTTCAATCTGACATTGCGGTCCAGTGCATTAACCACAACTCAATGACTACCCACTATTTCCTTCATGAAATTCCAGGTATTATTTATAATCTCTAATCCTTTTAATAACCCTACATATATTTTGAAAATGAAGAAATGGAGGCTCAGAGAACTAAGTAAATTACTTAGGATCATAGAGCTTCTGAATTGTTGTTAGGTCCTGTCAAGTTGGTGCCTACTCATAGGGATCCTGTGCCAACCTCACAATTGTTGCTACATTTGAGCCCATTGATGCTGCCGCTTGTGCCAGTTCATCTCGCTGGGGGTCTTCCCCTTTTTCTCTGACTCTCTACTTTACCAAACATGATACCCTTCTCCAGTGGCTGGTCCCTCCTGACAATATGTCCAAAGTATGACAGACAAAGTCTTGCCATCCTGGCTTCCAAGGAGCACTCTGGCTGTACTTCTTCCAACACAGATCTGTTTGTTCTTTTGGCAGTCCATGGTACTTTGAGTATTCTCCAACACCATAACCCAAATGCATCAATTTTTCTACAGTCTTCCTTATTCACTGTCCAACTTTTGCATGCATGTGAGGTTATTGAAAATACCATGGCTTGCATCAGGCACGTGTTAGTACTCAAGCTGACATCTTTGCTCTTCAACACTTTAAAGAGACTGCTACTTCTGTGAGCATTGGTTTATCCAAGCATAATGAAGTCATTGACAGCTTCAATCTTTTCTCCATTTATATGGATGTTATTTATTGGTCCAGTGTTGAGGATTTTTGTTTTCTTTATACTAAGGTGCAATCCATACCAAAGGCTGTGGTCTTGGATCTTCATCAATAAGTATTTTAAGTCCTCTTGGTTTTCAGCAAGCAAGGTTGTATCGTCTGCATATAGCACATTGTTAATGAACCTTCGTCCAATCCTGATGCCCTTTTTCTTCATAGAACCCAGCTTCTCAGATAACTTGTTCAGCATACAGATTGAATAAGTATGGTGAAAGAATACAACCCTGACACACACCTTTCCTCATTTTAAGTCATTCAGTGTTCCCTTGTTCTGTTCAAACTGCCTCTTGGTCTATGTACAGGTTCATTATGAGCACAATTCAGTGTTCTGGAATACCTGTACTTCACAATATTGTCCATAGCTTGTCGTGATCCACACAACCGAAAACCTTTGCATAATCAATAAAGCACAAGTATACATCTTTCTGGTATTCTGTGCTTTCAGCAATGACATCCCTATTTCTCCGTCCTTTTCTGAATTCAGCTTGAACCTCTGAAGTTTTCTGTCAATGTATGGTTGCAGCCATTTCTGTATTACCTTTAGTAAAACTTTATTCGCATGGGATATCAGTGATATTTATTAGCAGATGATTTCTGCATTTCATTGGGTCACCTCTCTTTGAAATGGCCACAAATACAGATCTCATCCAGTCAGTTGGCCAGGTACCTGTCTTCCAAACTTCTCGACATAGATGAGTGAGTACCTTGAATGCTGCATCACTTGGTTGAAAGATTTCAGTTTGTATTCCATCAATTTCCAGTGCCTTGTTCTTTGCCAGTGACTTCAGTGGACCTTAGACTTCTTCCTTCAAGATCATTGGCTCTTGATTATATGCTACCTCTTAAAATGGTTGAACATCAACCATTTCTCTTTGGTACAATGACACTGTGTAACTCTTCCATCTTCTGATACTTTCTTCATCTTGCAGTATTTTGCTCGTAGAATCCTTCAATTCCACAAGTCGAGATTTGAATTTTTTCTTTAGTTTCCCCAGCTTGAGAAATGCTGAGCTTGTTCTTCCTTTTTGGTTTTGTAACTCCAGGTCTTTGTACATTTTCTTACAATATTTGACTTTGTCTTCTCGAATTGACCTTTGGAATTTTTGTTCAATCTTCTACTTCCTCACTTATTCCATTTGCTAAAGCTGAAGAGCAAGTTTCAGAGTCTCTTCTGACAACCGTTTTGGTCTTTTCCTTCTCTCTTGTCTTCTCATTGACCTTTCAGTTTCTTCCTGTATAATGTTCTTGATATCATCCCACAACTCTTCTGGTCTTTAGTCTTTAGTGTCTAATGCATCAAATCTGTTCTTCAGATGATCTCTAAATTCAGGTGCGATATGTTCAAGGTCATATTTTGGTTCTCGTGGACTTGTTTTCATTTTCTTCAGCTTCAGCCTGAATTTGCATATGAGCAATTGGTGGTCTGTCCTACAGGTGGCCTCTGGCCTTGTTTTGGCTGATGATAGGGAGCTTTTCCACTGTCTCTTAACACAAATGTCAATTTGATTTCTGTATATTCTATCTGGTGACATCTATTTGTATAGTCATCTTTTATGCTGGTTAAAAAAAGGTATTTGCAATGAAGAAATCTTTTGTTTTGCAAAATTCTATCATATGATCATCTCCAGCATCATTTCTATCACCAAGGCCATATTTTCTAACCACTGATCCATCCTCTTTGTTTACAACCTTTGTATTCCAATTGCCAGTAATGATCAATACATCTTGATTGCATGTTTGATCTATTTCAGATTGAAGAAGTCTTCAATTTCATCCTCATTGGCTTTAGTGGTTGGTGCATAAATTTGAATAATAGTGATAGTAACTGGGCTTCCTTGTAGGCTGATGGATATAGTATCCTATCACAGATAGCATTGTACATCATGACTGCTCTTAATATGTTCTTTTTGATGATGAATGCAATGCCATTCTTCTTCAATTCTTCCCAGCATAGTAAACCATGTGATTGTCAGATTCAAAATAGCTAAGTACTATTTCAGCTCACTAATGCGTAGGATATCGATGTTTATACATTCCATTTCGTTTTTTTTATAATTTCCAATTTTCCTAGATTCATACTTTGTACATTTCATGTTCCAGTTTTTTCAGATGTTTCTCTTCATTATGAGTTGTGCCCCATCAGCAAATGAAGGTCCCAAGGGCTTTACTCCATTTGCATCATCACAATGGACTCTACTTTGAGAAAGCAGCTCTTCCCCAGTCATATTTTGACGCATAGTGATCAAAACTCCATCTCAAATTTGTCATGCTCTACAACCCAATCTGTTTCTAGTATATCATGCTGTAGTATGCTTAAGAAAACCCCCCTTGATGCTCTGCATGTCCCTCTTGTCCTGTAGACTCCTTCCTTTTATAACTGTTACTGTTTTAAGGTGAAATTCACATAACATAGAGCTAACTAATTTAAACCATTTCGTGGCATGTAGTTCATTCACAGTGTTGTCCAACCATAACATTTTCATCACCCTGAAAGCAGTTACTCCATTAGCCCCACCTCTCCCCTAGTCACTGACAATCACCAATCTGTGTTCTGTCTTAATTTACCTATTCTGGTTATTTCACGTAATCATGATATTTGACTTTTTGATCTGGCTTCTTTAACTTAGCATAATGTTATCCATGCTCATCTATATTTTATATAGCAAAGCTGTTTAAATGATTTCATACTCAGACTTTTTTCATCTTTCATGTACTCCTCAACCAGTTCGAGTCTGCTTCTTGCTCTCTCACTACTGTGCCTTCATCATTGCTAAATCCTGTGGTCAATTCAACATGCTTCTATATTTGGTCATTCTGCAACATTGGACAATTTGGATCACTCATTACTTCCTAAAAACCTTCCGAAGTTTCAGTGATGCCACTCTATCCTGATTGTCCTATTACTCTGGCTATTTCTTTATTGATATTTCAAGGACTTAGTCATCTTTTCTTAATTCTTTAATTATTGGCCACACAATAGGGTGAATAGAATACTATATACTCCCATGATTGATGTCTCCCAAGTCTAAACTTTCACCTTAGAATTCTCTCCTAAACTTCATACCTAAATATCCAGTTGCCTTTTGGACCATCTTCACCTGGATGCTACATGGACACCTCAAACTCAGCTTATTTCAAACTGGAGTCCTAGTCTTCACCTCTCAAACTTATTCTTGCACCTTCTCTCATCCTTATCCTACTTGGTGTGGTGCCTTCTCCACCCAGTTACCCAAACTAGGAACCAGAGAGGAGTCTTCCGCACCTCCCTTACACTTACCACTACCTCCTCCTATCTCCATCCCTATCTCTTACCATTTCACTGAGCATAAAGAGCTCACCCTTCATTTGTCTTACTTAGAATCTTATAGTCTTCCTGCCTCCTGGCCACCTCTTTCCAGCCACTCTACAATACCACCAACATAATATCTTTAAAATGCAAATCTCTATAATGTCTTCAGGAGCTCTTAATTGCTCCCAGAATTAAGACTAAATTCCTTAGCAGACAAACAGGGTCTTCCATGACCAGGCCTTTCATACTCTATTTCACATGTTCCTAGCATATTCATCCTACTCTTAAGCCAACTGAGATATACATAGGGCCCCACAAGTGCCGTGTTGTTTTCTTCCTTGCTCCTGCACTGCTGTGTCTTCTGCTTGGCATGCCCACTTCATTGCCTCCCTAGTCCCTCCGTGGCCAACTAAAAAGAAATGATTTCAGGACCCAATTTGATCTTCTGTGTAACTTTCTCTGAATTCACAAATAGATTTAATCATACCTCCCTTCTGTCCTACTTGCACTTTGTTTTCAGGTCTATCAAAGTGCTTATTTCTCTGCGTGTAACCTTTTAATGAACTGAGTTCTTCTAGTAGTTCTGTTGTCTAGCATATTAGAGGCACTCATCAGATGTGTGGTGGTGGTGGTGGTGACTCTGGAGTGGATCACCACAGTCCGTTTAAATAAGGTCCTACCTCTCATGTCGGAGACTGAGAATGGTAGATGTTTGGTTTTCCTCTTTTGTCCTTTGTAACTGTTGCTTCTACCTTTAGTACCAGGTTCTTTTTGATCTGTACTTCTTAAGGAGAGTCTGATATACCTATTCTCAGCCTTTGTTTTCCTTTTATTTATCTTGTACTTAGAGTTCTTAAAAGGAAAAGAAACCTTTAACTTACTATTAAAACTCCCATTGCCCCATTTTCATTCCATCAGATAAGTCAGATAAGAGCCTATTCTCATTTGATTCCTGTTTGCCAAAAGAATTCTTTTCTTATCCAGTGAAAAGTCATAATATGGATTTTTTCAAGGTTTTTTTTTTCATCCTTCTAGGTCCCCAAACTGTCTCCACATACTTAGTGCCAAATTAAAAACCCAACTAGTTTTTGTTAATCCTGCAAGAAGGAATCGTGGTTTTTTAAAGATTCTTAACAGAAAAACGATGACTCCTTGGGATTTTAAAATGAGCATTGCGGGTCACTAAGGGTCCTGTTAGCCACATTGGAGTCTGAAGATAATGGGACAGTCAGCATCTCAATTTAGACTTGTATATTATTTCCCACTCCAAATGTGCTGTAAAAGCTACTTGTGGTGTAACTCCTTATGTATATAATATTTATCTGACTCTTGGTTTTCTTGGTTGATTTTTTAAATGGGTGAAGAATCTAGTTATGAATTCTTTGCCCTTTGCGGAATGTGATATCGTGGTTTTGACTCCATCTGTCCCATCCCCTTAATTTTATCTTGTTTTGCATTGTGTCTTAAATAATGGCTTTGGCTTGTTTTTTCCTGAATGTCTCTGCAGTCTGGTTTGAGTATCTGGCTTTGGGCACCCCTTCTGAACTTGGACTTCATCTGTACTTGTGACTTTGGGAAGACAGAAGTCAGTGTTTTCTGTGGAAGTGGTTTTCTTTGGTTTTTTTTTATTTTTTTAATATGTGTGTATGTTTCTCTTTTGGTTTCTCTTACAAGACTGGAAAGAAAGCAGTTAAAGCAGTCCTGTGGGTATCAGCAGATGGACTCAGAGTTGTGGATGAAAAAACTAAGGTAAGCTTTTTATAAGCGTAAATATGACTTCAGATATGTTGTATCCCGTGAGCAAGTATAATGGCATTAAACTGTTGTAGTCAGTCTATATCTTTCCACTTTGTCCAAAGTACAGTGTTCTGAGAGATTATTTAAAGTTCAGGAAACCAATTTAGTTACTCATTTACCTTATGAATTTTGTCAATAGTTTGTTCCACATGATACAGCATGTTTAATGTAGTAAGCATTTTCACTTAATGTTAAGATCTGAGCTCTATTTTTGTTTTTCCAAATTTAAGAAACAATTTCACCCGCACGAATTTGATGGAACAGATCATGGCTCACTTCTGAAGTTTCTTTTTGTTCCTTAATTAAACATAAATAGTGTATTCTTGTTGTTAAATGTCGTCAAGTCAGTGCCAACTCATAGCAAACCCTGTACAGGGTTCCCAGGAAGCAACTGGTGAATTTGAACTGCTGACCTAGTAGTTCCTAGTCCAGTGCTGATTCTACTGATTAAACTGCTGTTTAACTTAAAACTCTATTTAAATTTAAAATATAAGAACTAGTAATGGATCCTTTGATTAACATCTATGCAGAGCCCATATACCATCTCTCAAATCTTACATACCATTTTTCCTCTCAGAGAACGTGACCCAAAATACCTAACAAAGGATAGATATAACAGAGAAGGAATTTGAGGTGTGTGTGGTGGTTAGGAGCTGAGGGACTGACTGTGACTTATAATGATCCCATGTAGATAGTGCATTTAATCATTCATTTACATTTCTTTTAAGACCTGGAGTCCTGGTGTGGTGGTTGTTGTTGTTGTTAGGTGACATCAAGTCGGTACAGACCCATAGCAACCTTATTATGCACAACAGAACGAAACACTGCCCAATCCTGGGCCAATCTCACTACT
>NW_006408597.1:4307496-4320254 GCF_000296735.1 Chrysochloris asiatica
GGTCTTCCTCTTTTTCTCTGACCCTCCACCTTACCAAACATGATGTCCTTCTCCAGCGACTGGTTCCCTCCTGACAATAGTATGAGAGACAAAGTTTGGCCATCTTGGCCTCCAAGGAGCACTCTGGCTGCACTTCTTCCAAAATGGATCTACTGGTTCTTATGACAGACCATGGGACTTTCAATATTCTCCTCCAACACCATAACTCAAAAGCATCAATTCCTCTACCGTCTTTCTTATTCACTGTCCAGCTTTCACATGCATATGAGGTTATTGAAAATACAATGGCTTGGGTCAGGCACACCTAAGTCCTCAAGCTGACATCTTTACTCTTCAACACTTTAAAAAGGTCTTATGCCACAGAAACCTCTACAGAGTCTGGACAGAAGTACTTTAACAACAGATTGGCAGGTGATGTTGCCCCCTGGTGGCTACTTACAGCATAGGCATTCTTTAGTGTAGCTCTACTTTGAATGATGATGGTAATTGGTGGCTTGTCCTCCTTGAATCTATATTCCCATCTTTATATTTAACTAAAGGCAGGAACTAACAAAATAAATTAAGATCATTGTTAAGAGGCCATGCACAAATTTACCACTGAACAGAAGCCAATATTTGAGAATCCTGTCTCTTGCTGTACATCATCACAGTCAACTCTACTTTGAAGAGGCACCTCTTCCCCAGTCGTATTTTGAGTGCCTTCCACCCTGAGGGCCTGGAAGCCATATATATATATTCTGGTGCTCTTCATCATGTTTCAATACTCAATATTTTGGTGCTATCTTACAGTGTTCCACAGCTATTCATAGGTTTTCAGTGACTTAGTATTGGGAAGTAGTCCATCTCTTCTCCTTCCTAGTCTGTCTTAGTCTGGAAACTCATCTGAAACCTGTTCACCATGGGTGACCCTGATGGTATTTAAAGTCCTAGTGGCATCGCTTCCAGAATCACAGTAACCCACAAGCCACCACAGTATGACAGACTTAACAGATAGGCTATGGACAACATTGCAGAGAATGAGTATTCCAGAACACTTAATTGTGCTCATGCAGAACCTGTACATAGACTAACAGGTAGATGTTTGAACAGAACAAGGAAACACTGAACATTTTAAAATTAGAAAGTTGTGCACCAGGGTTGTAGTCTTTCACCATACTTACTCAGTCTGTATGCTGAGCAAATAGTTTGTGGAGCTGAGTTATATCAAGAAAAATGTGGCATCAGAATTGGAGAAAGACTCATTAAAAACCTGCAGTATGCAGATGATACAACCTTGCTTGCTGAAAATGAAAAGGGCTTAAAATACTTACTGATGAATATCTAAGTTTACAGCCTTCAGTATGGGTTGCATCTGAATGTACACAAAACAAAAATCCTCACCACTGGACCAATAAATAACATCAAGATAAATGGAGAAAAGGTTCAAATTGTCAAAGACAATTTTTTTGTTGTTTTTTTTTTTTTGGCTCGGAGCAGCCATCAACACTCTTGGAAGCAGCAGTCAAGAAATCAAACGACATGCTGCATTAGTGAAATATGTTACACAAGACCTCTTTAAAGTATTCAAGAGCAAAAATGTCAGTTTGAGGACTAAGATGTCCTTGAGTTGAGTCAGTTCCAACTCTGAAGCCACTCTTGAGGACGGTAACTCTTTAAGTAACACTTTATAGAATCCATTTGGTTTGATTTAGCATTTTACCCTTACCTCAGCATGGAAAATTTACATAAAGAGCCATAGTACCTCAAGATTTAAAAAACATTTTGTGTAAACTGTGCCATTCAGCAAGTATATAAAAAGAAAGCCAGCCTCAAAATAAAATTTAATAAATCTATAGAACATGCCTGGGAATGATGTCATTAAATGTGAGTTATGTGGAAATTGGGTTACATATATTGATATATACATATTGTTAAGTTGAAATATGAAATTTATCATAAAAACGAGCTCTTCTAAAACCAGAATCAACGAACAAATATTTTAGAATCGTTGATGAAGTGAAAGAAATATCTGAGTCCTTCCCAGGTCACAGTCTCAGTGTGCCAGTGGCTGGTCTCCAGAGCTCAGGCATTCTGTATTGTGGAGGAGCAGCCTGTGTGGTTATAGGCTTGAGTAACCTCATCAGTCATCTCTCTTTTGTGCTTTCCTTTTTCTAGGACCTCATAGTTGACCAGACAATAGAAAAGGTTTCTTTCTGTGCCCCCGATAGGAACTTTGATAGAGCTTTCTCTTATATATGCCGTGATGGCACCACTCGGCGCTGGATCTGTCATTGCTTCATGGCTGTCAAGGACACGGTGAGTTGGCTCAGCCAAGCAGTTTCCACTAGATTTTAAGCCAGTGTATGCTGCTGCAGCTGCTCTGGAAAGTGGCTAAACTAGTCACTCTCTGTGTGATTCTGTGATTCAGAGTAAGATGATTGGCTGTGATTCAAGGTGAAATTGTGACTTTAAGAAAAAGTTTAAGTGCACTAGTTATTGAACTGTTTTTAAAAGCACTCTTTATTGAAACTGTATTCAGAACTAAGAGATTTTACTACAAACAAAATAATTGAGTTGGAGTATTTTTAAATTAGAAAATAAAATGCTAAAGTACAATAAATTGGACTATGCTAGAAATTGTTGCATGGTAAACTTAATTTTTGCGTAAAAATCAAGAATAATTTCATCCATCACGTAAATTACCAAAATTCTGATGCGCAAGACAAGTGTCTTCTGTTATGATCTTGCAGGTAATTTCTGGGTTTTTACAAGTCCAAACAACAAGGCAGTGTAGTCATTCATGAAAAGTACACTCAATAAAGCTGTTGCCAGAGCTTAACCAGAAGTTTTTCTGGAAGTTTTGTGAGCTGGTGGTACAGAGAGGCCTTGGAGTCCAATCTGGTTCTCAGCCGGCTCTTGCTCTCAGTGCCCACTTAGTGGAGGTAACTGATGTGAAAACTCAATTAGATGATGAACATAAACATGCCGAGCCTTGAGTCTGGTCCATGATGACTGCCCCAGAAACCGCAGCTTCTATTGTTAAACTTTTCTACTTGATTTGACACAGGGGCTTAGAGACTGGATGCTACTTTTGTTTCCCACCCTAAGAAAGCCCACCAAAGATGGTAATGTAGTCCACTTTAAGTCCAAAGCAAATTCAAGCTTTCAAGACTGTCCCTTTGCTAGTTAAAAAACCCTTTCCTTGTCAAATCATGGCTCTTCAAGTGTTTGAATCCCCTCGGCCAGTACATCTCACAGATCAGAACCACCTGGAACACTTGTTAAAGCCCTAATTGCTGGGTCCCACCCCCAGAGTTTTTGATTCAGTGGGTCTGAGGAGGCACTGGAGAATTTGCATTTCTAGGAAGTTCCCAGGTGATCTGTTGGTGCTAGTTGGGAAATCACTTTGAGAATCACTTTCCTGGGCCTAGGAAAAATAACGAGCGCCTTTCCGTTGGATTGAGCTATGTTCCAATGCTCTAAGAATCTAAGGCTCTTTCAATACTCGCTCATCCCGCTTCGTGCTTTCACACCTAGCCTGGTATTTTCCTACTAGGAAGTTAGATGGAAATACATTGGGATTCATAAAGAGTAAGTCTGTCAGTCTTTAAATAAGCAGTCAAAAGGTTTGCAGTAATGTAAAATGTTTAAGACTACCTCACATTATAACTGATGCTGGGAAATTCCATGAAATTATTTGTTCATGGAGGAGTGACTGATACGGGAACCACAAAGAGGGCTCTCTGCTCCCAGATATCTCTTTGTAGTACTGCCAATACCAACAGCTATTGTACTGTCTTTAACTTTCTTGTTCTACAGTTAGGGACTATGGTTTAAAATGCAAATAAGCATAGTAAAAATCGTGCAATGAATTTATTAATTTACTCTGAGATAATCTAGCATATCTATATAGTAGTGTTTACTACACATAAAAAAATCCATTTATCTATTTAATTGCTTTATAAGTCGAGGATATGAATAAAACATTTGCTGTGTGTGGTTGGGAGGTAGAGTTGAGAGCTAGAAGAGGATAGGGAAAGGCAGGTGTCAGGGACACCTCAGGCCTCAGACACAGAGGGCTTTCAGGAGGAAGAGCATGCAGGCAAGCTTCTCAGAACTGGAGGTGGACTTACCGATCAAAAGTTCTAAGTGTGTACTTCTTACTTCTAGACATACGTTACACTTTCTATTTGGATGGTACGCTTAAACTTGTAAATTTGCGCTGACTTTTCAGTGGTTTCTTAGTAATGCTAGGTTTGAGGACTTGCAGATCAAGACTGAGGGCTGTAGCCCAAGGTAAAGTGACAAGGGAGCCTGCGTGGAGAGGAGGTCAGTGGCTGCTCTCAAAAGCACAGATCACTGATGATCACTATGCACGGGACCCGTGCAGTTTGTATGGCGTCATCAGCGTGACCTATGGTACTCTATTCATTTTCATTAATTTGGCATACACTCAAATTTAATGTATTCAAATCGAATATTGAACTAGAACTCCTAACATTTTCTTTTGTCTTGTGTAAAAACAGATTATTTTTTTTTCCCCCAAGCTAACTCATAAAGGTTGGTACAGTCATTCTAAAACCATTTTGAAACCACCTTCTGCTCTACCCAGGGTGAAAGGTTGAGCCATGCGGTAGGCTGTGCTTTTGCAGCCTGCTTAGAACGGAAGCAGAAGCGGGAGAAGGAATGTGGCGTGACTGCTACTTTTGATGCTAGCCGGACCACCTTTACAAGAGAAGGGTCATTCCGTGTCACAACAGCCACTGAACAGGCAGAAAGAGAGGAAATCATGAAGCAAATCCAGGATGCCAAGAAAGGTACTGCTCTACTGTGGCTTCAATACCCATTTCCCCGCCCACAGCTTACTATTTTGAAGGTGTCAGGAGCACGCTTTCTCACAAAGAGAAGAAAGCCTTAGCAATGTTGAAGCCCTTAAGAACAAAGGTGGCAGCCCTATCAAAGTGTCTTCCTTCAGAGTGCCTAGTAGTTTCCAAAATGTTTCTGCTTTATGTTATGTGAAGCTTTCTGGGGAAGCTGAGAGTGTAGTTAAAGAAGCTACAAAGGTATTTTCCTCTGTGTTTAAAACCAAGGTTGGTAGTAGCTACGCACAACCTGCCTCCATTGTCAGATGCTTCTGAGTGCTGTGAGGCATCTTATTTCTATTGTTCTGAATGAAGACATCTCAGGGGTTAGGGCTGAAAGTATCCACCGCCTGTAATGTGGGGTGCAAATGCAGGTATAGATTTAATGGTGCTCGTGCTTTGATGAGATTGTAGAGTTTGAGAGGCACCTCTTTTCCCATGGCTGCAGCTTTTTGTGTATGACTTAGCCAGAGTGAGTTTTTAGGGAACACATAAGATCATAGCAGAAATGCCTATACAAGCACTCAGTCAGTCTGTTGTCTGAAGTTGAGTTGGGTGTATTTTTTAACTACTTGGGAGGACCTCTAACTTATTTCTTAACGGCCCTGGAAAAAGGAGAGGGATCAACATAGGAGAGGTTTTGTTCCTCAGCTTTATAAACTCATTTTATGAAGAAATCATTTGAAGATATTACAAAAAAGATCCTCGTTCTCTTGTTTTTCTTGAGCTGAAGCAGATAAGGCAGCTGTTGGCTCTTCAGTGGCCCCAGGCAACAGTGCCCCATCACCGTCTTCTCCCACCTCTCCCACTTCGGATGCCACGGCCTCTCTGGAGATGAACAACCCCCATGCCATCCCGCGCCGGCATGCACCGATTGAACAACTTGCCCGCCAGGGTTCTTTCCGAGGATTTCCTGCCCTTAGCCAGAAGATGTCACCCTTTAAACGCCAACTTTCCCTGCGGATCAATGAGTTGCCTTCCACTATGCAGAGGAAGACTGATTTCCCCATCAAAAATGCAGGTAATGCAGCCACCGCCCCACTCACGGGTGCTCTGGCAATGAAGCCTTAGCGTTTCTGTCAGACTATCCACGCCTCTCCCCTAAGGCTGGGTGGTGGTTGTATTTTATGTCATTTCCCAGTAAGAGAAAACTAAACTCTGTGGAAGGTGATGTGAATCTTTTTCTTCAACAAATAGATGACAGATCTGTGAGGGATATTTCTAGCCTGAGCTTCAATGTTTGTAGTTTGTGTACTACCTCTTCGTCAACCTGCTTCTAAACATCAAGAGTCTCAAGTTTCCATTCTTATTCTTCCACTTGGGACCTAGCTGGGAATTCACTGGAGACTTTGGAAACACATACAGTTAAATAGCATTGCTGTCAGATGTATCCAAAGAAATGGATACGTGCCCATTGTCCTTGTGACTGGCTGGCTCCATAGTGAGGAAACTCTAAACGGAACTTCTGTGTGAATCTAGGCTCCGTTGTTCATCAGATACAGTGAGTGGGCTTGCTCACACGTATTCATTACCTTTCAGAACTGCCACAGCGGCCTTTATGTGGCCTCTGTGCAGCTGAGCCAGCCCCAGCAGCTCTCTCCTCATCATAAGATCCGTAGTTATAATGTCAGATCTGGTCAGTGCTTTGATTGGGCTCTATTTTACTTCCCTCTGAGACAGGTTGAGTGGCTGCCATTATGGAATACGAGGAAGCACTGTTTCAAGAGAACACGCTCAGTGGTGGTGACATCAGGAACAGAGCACAGTTCTTTTAACAAATGAAACTAGGCCTAAAGAACAGGCTTTAGGACTAGACAATTAAGGGGGTCTTCCCAGCATTCAGCGTCTATAAAAACTGAAATTCCAGACGTTTCAAGTACCTCATTTTCAGTCTCCCTTTGGGGCAGTTGGGAAGCAAACACTGCTAATCTCTTTTTACAGATGAGCAAACAAAGGTTCAGCATGCATAATTAGCTTCCTCAGTGACACCGAATTATCCCTGAGTTGGTATTAAGAACAGTCTCGAGAGTCCCAGAGAGCAGTTCACTCTATCACGGTATCACAGCTCACAGGCTTGGTACTAGATTAGAGACCTTGGCAAACACAGAGTGATGGCAGCTCAGTGCCAGCAGAGAAAGGCTCTGAACACCCACTGGTGTCCCAGCCCGTTTTCTGATAGAATCACTAGTTGGCTCCAGAACTTAACTCAGGGTCACACAGGTTACAGCTGTCTTCTCAATCTAGAGCTCTAGTTAGCTGAACATCTTGGCATAAAGAGTGTCACAGAGGAGAAGAAATTGGGGGGTTACAAGCGAGGAGGATATACCTTAATGCATGAATTGTTGACAGTTTTGTAGACTTTCCTATCTAAAAAGCCAGTGAAATTATGGTCAGTAAAGTTTCTAAAACTGCTTTTGTAGCTCCGCCTGACAATTGATACATTTTCTTCTACAAATAAGAGATTTCAGTATGAAATATCACCTTGTGTCCTATAGTTATATACTTGGGAGTGGTCAGTTTTTCTGTCTGGAACCTTTGTGTGTTTGCCTTGCAGTGCCAGAGTTAGAAGGGGAAGCAGAGAGCATCAGCTCCCTGTGTTCGCAGATCACCAATGCCTTCAGCATGCCCTCTGAGGATCCCTTCTCATCCGCTCCAATGACCAAGCCAGTGACAATGGCGGCACCACAGTCTCCTGCCTTTCAAGGTCGGTGCTTTGTTGTCCTACTTACCAGTTCTCATTGAAACTAGCCATTTTATTACACTGCTCACTGTCAGTTGGCATCTTCAGCTTCCCAGGAACTGGCCTAATCCATTCATTTCCCTGTTCGACAATTTTCATTTGACAATGTCTTTGTGTTCTGTTCCCTTTGTTGCTTCCTAAAATGTCAGCATTCCTCGTTTTGCATGTACAGACTTTTCCTTCACCCCATTCTAGAGGAGCTTCTGTTGCCCTAGTCGAACACTTCCTTTGCCTCATGTCTCTGTAGGGTGCATAATATCCCACCAGTTCTCCTATACCAACAATCATCAGACTTGGTTCTAGTGTCACGTCTTCTCTAGGGCAGTGGTTTTCAACCAGTGGCAGTTTTGTCCCCACCTTAGGGATTATCTAAGGTGCCCTGGTGGAGCTGTGGGACAAGCGTCGTTCAAACTCACTGGCTGCTGCCCAGGAGAAAGATGAGGCTGTCTGCTTCTGTAAAGACCTACAGTCTCAGAAACCCTCTGAAGAGTTCGTATGTATAGGAATCAACCCAATGACAGTGGGTTTGGTGGTCTTCTAAGCGATTATCTGAGACCATTTGGGGGTATTACAACTTGAGAAGGATGTGGTTTTTCATCTCTACCCATCTAGCTGGGTAGAGGCCAGAGATCGTGTTAATAAACTACAATGCACATGACGATCTGTTTCTACCCATTCTCCTCCCAACCAACAAAGAATTATCTAGCTCAGAATGTCAATAGAGAAATCAGAGGCTTACATAGTCTCTACCCTACCCCAAGAGGCTAGGCATAAAGAAAGGGCACATCTTTGGACTCTTTAGTTCATTTTCTACAGCTAATGCCCTAAAGTTAGCCTTTGTGACATTGAAGACTTACTAAAAGTTTTTTCAATGATACCAAGTTAACAGTTGGTGTTGACTTAGAAGTCAGCAAGGAATTTCTACGTCTTAAAGTCTAAGCTTTTAAGTTAATGTTCCTTTAGAATTGGAACTCCATTTCTTCTGAGAAACAGATCAGAGAAAAGAGCCAGGCCCTTTGACTTGTGCTGTGGAGACAGTACCCCACTCCTAAAGGAGGGAATTACGGCATGCTTTTTCTCAAAGGGATCCCACTCTTAAATAAACTTTTATACTCCTGTGTACCAAATGATTTTTCACGTCACCTAATCTGTAGGACCAGTAAGAACTAAGCTACAAACCATTGAGCATTTAGCAGTGCATGCCCGTCACACGTGGTAAGGACTAACATATCCTCTCATTGCAGCTCCGCAGTAGGCATTACAGATAAGGACCATGAGGCGCAAAGAGATTAAGTAATTTGCCCAAAGTCTCAGAGCCGGAATAAACCCAAGTCTTTCTGAATACAATACCATCACCATTCTCCTGACTGAGCCCCCCAGTGACCTGGTAGCATGGAGTAGATGTTCCTGTAGGGTTCCCAGGGCTGTAAATCCTTACGGGAGCAGACTGCCTCATCCTCCTCCTGCAGAACAACTAGTGGGTTCAAACTGTCAGCCTTTTAGTTAGCAGTCCAGTGCTTAGCCCACTGTGCCACCAGAGATCCTCAGTATACCAATCTGAATAAAACAGCCTTTCTTTACCTGGAAAGAGTTCCTCCTAGTCTAAGAGTGAGCTAGACTTTTAACCACGCCCTGGTGAGTAAATGCCACCAACGCCGCAATCATGGCTATGCAGTCCCCACAAGGGAATGATCATAATGTGGGGTGACGAAGGTGCTGCCTCAGTGCCTGCGCCTTCTAAAGATGAGAAAGACCTGAGGATCAGGAGTAGACACTGATGGAATAGGTAAGAAGGGGCTTCCAAACTCATGGAGATGTGGAATTAAAAGATAGTGGGATTTTTCCACTAACTTTTGACACACTTTCATATCTGGAGCAACAGAAACAAGATTTTAATAAATGGAGATAAGGGAACAATAGTGGGTCCTTGGAGATAGTATGAACATTACTGAAGGGAAACATACTTAAAAGATGAAATTGACTCTGTAAGCAAATTAAAACCAAGTTTGATTATGAGGATAATTCCTGCTTTGTGGGGTTTAAGAGAGAACAGATCCAATAATGAATTTAAAGTATTCTTAGCATAATGCCTAGCTCATAGTAAGAAATTATTTTATCCATTTTAATTTCTGATGACATAATTTGATCTTTTGGAAAAGTGATTAAAGAGGAAAATGTCTCATCTACTCAATTATAACTAAGGCTGTGCTACATTGAGAATAGTTAGATTTTTGTTGCTCTTAAGACACAGCACCTCTGTTTGGTTGGATTTGAAATTTGATAGGCTATATTTCCCCTCCCCCATGCACATGTTTTCCTAGAATAGTCAATTGATTTCATTAGTGTAGCCATTTTCATGACCACCTCTAATACTTTTGCCAAAAGGTTTGCATATCCATTGCAAGAGAGCATGATTATCCCAACACAACATCAGAAGATGTGTATCTGTTCCAGCAGTATTGCCCATGGCCTGACTGAGCCAGCTCCCGGGGTCACTGCCCAGCCTGCATGCATTAACTCCATTGATGTTGTCTGCTCCCATTGTAGCTAATGGCACTGACTCTGCCTTCCATGTGCTTACTGCTAAGCCCGCCCATACTGCTCTAGCACCTGTAGCAGTGCCTGTGCGTGAAACCAACCCTTGGGCCCAGGCCCCTGATGCTGCTAACAAGGAAATTGCAGCCACACGTTCGGGTAAGGTGGCCACAGATGGTGGTGAGGATTCTGGGGTCAGATACATGACCTAGCTCTAAAATCGTCCTGAGGAGAAATCTCTTCAGGAAAAGTATGTTCACTCCTGGAAGTAAACTGCATTTAAGAGAGGAATAAAAAAGGTTTCAATTGGTGGTTCTTAACTCGGACTGTGGAGCTTTTAGAGACTAGGTTTCCTGGCCCTGCCCCGAGTCCCTCGGGGTTAGCTGATCTGTGGACCTCCCTGTGGGAAGGCTGGACCCTACAGTGCTCCGGCTACAAACAGCCAGTCTCTGGCACTTTTGTTTTTGCTTTTGTGTGCTTTCTTGTTTTCCTGTCGTGAACATGTATTCACCATAAACCTAAGGTTTTGAAATAGCAATATAGGCAGTTCACTAGAAAGACAGTATATATCTGGGAGTTAGGCATGGGCCTAACTTTTTGCCCTGACAGAGTAGGCCCTTTAGTGCTCGTGCACGCTGACTTCTGGCCTGGCAAGGAGCCGTGTCAGTGACGAGAGCGTCTGATGCCAGACAGCTAGCTGCCCGTGTTCAGTGCAATTAAATATAGCATCTAAACAGCCCTTTAACGTAACTGGCTTCCTGAGCCAGCGTGTCTGACAGGTTCTGTTTGTCTCCCCACTAAGTTTCTTCAGCTATAATACTTTCCTCCCACCTACCAAAAGCACAAAATGTCCCATTTGGCAGACCTGTTCTAGCAGCATCCAAATAGTCAAGGTTATAAAACAAGAAAAGTTCCTAATGACTCTTTTGTCACTGTTCATCTTGTTGGTTCCAGGGACGGAGTGGGGTCAGTCTTCTGGTGGTGCCTCTCCAGGTCTCTTCCAGGCTGGCCACAGACGCACTCCCTCTGAGGCAGACCGCTGGTTAGAAGAGGTGTCCAAGAGTGTCCGGGTTCAGCAGCCCCAGGCTGCAGCTGCTCCTCTGCAGCCCGTTCTCCAGCCTCCTCCACCTGCTGCCGTCTCCCAGCCAGCACCGCCTTTCCAAGGGAACGCATTCCTCGCCTCTCAGCCCGTGGTGCCAGTCGGTGTGGTTCCACCCCTGCAGCCAGCCTTTGTCCCTGCCCAGTCCTATCCTCTGACCAACGGGATGCCCTACCCAGCCCCTAAGGTGCCTGTGGTGGGCATCACTCCCTCCCAGATGGTAGCCAACGTGTTCGGCACAGCAGGCCATCCTCAGCCTGTCCACCCCCGTCAGTCACCCAGCCTGGTCAAGCAGCAGACATTCCCTCAGTATGAGACGAGCAGTGCTGCCGCCAGTCCTTTCCTTAAGCCACCTGCTCAGCACCTCAACGGTTCTGCCGCTTTCAATGGTGTAGACGACGGCAGGTTGGCCTCAGGAGACAAGCACACAGAGGTTCCTGCAGGTACCTGCCCTGTGGATCCTTTCGAAGTGCAGTGGGCTGCATTAGAAAGCAAGTCCAAGCAACGTACTAACCCGTCTCCCACCAACCCTTTCTCCAGTGACTTACAGAAGACCTTTGAAATTGAACTTTAAGGCTTAGGTATCTTGTGCATCCTTGGGCAGGGGTGGAGGTCAGTGGCACGAAGGGGACTTTGTCTTCCTGACCAGACACTTTTCAGTAATCCCAAAGGTCCCCTGGAACAAGTCTAGTCCCAGAGTGCAGTGAGGGGGGGTGGCATTTTTGAAAGAAGTGGGAAACCCATTTCTGGAAAAGAGCTGCCTTGCAGTTAGGTTAAAGTCATGAGAAATGTTGCCCTCTGTCTTCCTTCATCTCCTTACAAGTCTCTGGAAACAGAGAGGCAGAAGTATCGCAACAGGAATGTGTATTCAAAGCACACTTACTGGAATATAAAATACAACAGGAAGCAAAACGATCTCCCTTTGTTTCTCAGGCCACTCACCTGCCTCCTCAGTACTAGCCTGTCTTAGAGAGCAGGAACAGAGTGGCTTGTACTCGGGCTGGGTGGGAGAGGGCAGGCCACACTGCCAGGATTCTGGGTGGGCACATCAGCAGCCCCACAGCAGAATCTGGGGGATAAAGTTGAGCTTCCATTTTGAGTAACAGAATAAATATTATAAATATATATCAAAAAAGCCAAAATCTTTATTTTTATGCATTTAGAATATTTTAAATAGTTCTCAATATTAAAAAGTTGTATGAGTTGTAAGTAATCTTGCCAAAGGTAAAAGGGTTAGCTGTAAGAAACTGTACATAAGATTGATTTATCATTGATGCCTATTGAAGTAAACAGAAAGGTTGGAGGTGGCAGATGGGATCCCTCACTTGTTTGGTATCTTTCATTGTAAGTAGCACATTGCAACAACAATCATGCTTGTGACCAATTCAGTTATTAGGTTGTAGTTATAAAGAAAAGGAAAGAGCAGTATTGTCCTGGTTTTAAACCTCCGATGGCATTCTAATGTCATGTGCTGTAGAGAATAGGTATTTTCCTTATGTTAATCTGTTTTTGTAGCGTAGTGGTTACGAATCGGGCTGCGAAC
>NW_006408597.1:4320354-4321610 GCF_000296735.1 Chrysochloris asiatica
TCATTTGATTTCTTGACTGCTGCTTCCATGAGTGTTGATAGTTGATCCAAGAAGATAGTTGGTCCTTGACAACTTCAATCTTTTCTCTGTTGATAAAAATGTTGTTTTTGGTCCAGTGGGTGTGGTACTGTAGGATAAACAAACACTGGACCACAATGTCGGTTTGAACTGCAAGGCTGGTGATTCAAACTCACCAGCCACTCCTGGGAAGCACTATATACAGGGTCACTATGAGTCGGAACCAACTTGATGGCTCTTAACAACAGCAACAAAAAGAACTAGAGACCGGAAAAATTTTAACAGAAAAATGATGTTTCAAAGAAAAACCTCATTTCATCTTCTTTAGGTTAGTCTGGTGAAAAGAGATGGGGATAAGAGTCTTAGGATTCAATAGTGAGTAATTGTTATGATGACTAATTGAGACTGTTGCAGTTGTAAAAGTTTTATAACAAAAATGGGGGAGAAGTTAATCTTACAGTCCAGAAACAGAGGACCCTAGGCCCATCAAGGGAGAAAAGCACAAGCGGAATGTGGGACCTTATCCAGAGCAGCAGAGATACTAGAGATGGAGGCAGAGATGGGGACGTGAAGAGAGGGAGCAACTGAGGACTCTAGATTCATGGAATGAGAGGGAGTGAGAGCTGGTGGCCAGGAGGCAGGCTTGCAAAATGTACCCTTTGGTGATGTAAATTATTATATATGCCTGAGTGATTGAGTGTTTGTTTAGAAAGAAGGGGAAAAAAAAGAGCTAAAATGAATAGAGAGAAATACTGTTAACTAATGGTACATGGAGAGGATTATAATCATTGTAATGATTTGTTGAATGTAAAACTGATGATCTGCCCTGTAAACTTTCACTCAAATCACAATAAAAACTTTGAAAGAAGAGAAAAATCTCAGCTGTCATTAGAAGCAGTGAGAAGTCTGGCAGCTAAAGCACAGCTATGATGGGTATCTGCATTGTAGTCCATTTGACCTTCTATCTAAAACTTTTTTTTTTTTTTCCTTTTAAGTTCAAGAGAAGCAATTATCTTAAAAGTAAGTTATCATAAAAAAGTAAGCTCTGGTAGCATAGTGGTTACAATTTGGGCTGCTAACCTCAAAGTCAGCAGTTCGAAACTACCAACTGTTCTGCAGGAGAAAGATGAGGCTTTCTACTCCCATAAAGATTTACAGCCTCAGAAATGCTATACAGGGTCACTATGAGTCGGAACTGACTCCACAGCATGTATCCAGCCAACCAACCATAATCATCT
>NW_006408597.1:4325907-4330771 GCF_000296735.1 Chrysochloris asiatica
TACTCCCGTAAAGATTTACACCCTCGGAAACCCTGTACAGGGTCGCTATGGGTCGGACCCGACTCGATGGCACTTAACAACAACAACAACAAATCTGTTTTTGTGGGGGTTTTCTGTTTTGTTTTTTTTTCAAACACTAAGATGACAATTATATAATCATCTTCACAGAAAGGCCCGAAAGTTACTGTGTCAGTTTGTAATGGGGCTGGGGTGGGGTTCGTTTTGGCCATTACATGTTGTCTCCCCTAGTCTTGTGGAGATGGGCATTCTGGTTTTACTAGCATTCTGTGTGTTTTCCCCCCATTTTGGTTAGCAAACAATCCCATTGCCAGTTGCAGCCTCTTGACCTCTGATAACATGAGATCCCATCTCATTTTTACTTTTAAACGTTGGCCTTACAATCAAATGTAAGTTATATATATTTGTACTGATGAGAATTTATAATCTGCTTTAACAAAAATAAATGTTCGTGGTAGAAGCTTTTGGCCCCTGAAGGGCTGTTCTTTTCCCTTTATTAGCAAATGTGTTCTTTTTGGTCTTGTCTCAGTCCATTCTGCTGATCTACAGTGACTGGAAGATCCCTCACTGGGACTAGTATACCCTCAAAATCCACATACTCACATACACAGGATCACCTGTGTATGTCCGATTCCCTTGAGCTTGCTAGAAAGGCAGACTCAGACCTCGCCCAGACCTCCTGAATCAGAATCTGCATGTTCAGCAAGATCCCCAGGTGGGTGGCATGCACATTAGTCTGAGAGCCCAGGCCTGGAGCAGTGGTTCTCAACGCTGGCTACACATTGGAATTACCTGGAGACCTTCCACGGCAGTAATGCCCTGACCAGCTCAATCCAAATCTGTGGTCAGAATGGAGGCCACTAGGCCAGGAAGGTGGGAATCACTGGTCTAGAGCAAGTTTTACTCCCACCTCTCCCCTTAGCTCAGTACTCCGTGACTAACTAAAATAAGCTAGCTGCAAGGAGCAGGCTAGCATCAGTCTTACCTTCTCAATGAAGCATGTTTGCCAATAGGCTAAATTCTGGTTCGGTTAAACTGGGGAGTTCAAGAAAGTAACCATCATTTTCCAGTTTCTGTAGCAGAAGCAGCCATGGAAAAGGAAAGGGCGTGAGCTTCAGTGTTTTTGACATTGACAAGAAAAGCCCCTCCATCCCAAAGTTCTGTTATTTAAAGGAAGTAATCAGTTACACATGGTGCAGTTTGTCTCTCTTTCAGCCAGCGTGTGGGCAGTAAAGTCACCTTTCTAAGCTTTCATGCCTGTAATACCTGCTTTTCCTTGATATAAGAAGAGCCTTCACTATTAGGTCCCACACATTCTCTGGAGGACTTGCAAGACGGTTAAAGTGGACAGGAGCTCGGAAGCTTATGACGCCACACCTCTCATTTAAGCAGTGAGCAATTGAAAGAATGGTCCCAACTCACACCATTCTGAAACAACTTCCCTGTCTGTTATCACACTTCCCACTCAATAACAGTTTGACTTTTAAATGGCCGACAGCTAGTTGTGTTGTTCCATAGAGCAGCTTCAGAGGCTAGTTTCCCAATGACTGTAAGCAGCCTTTCCACTTTCATGCTCAGATAATTGTAACTGGTCCACTTTCATCACAAATCCCCATACTAAGACCTTCCACTGCATTCCACTTTGCTGAAAGCTTTCACTACTACGCTAGTACGTAGAGGATTTGAACACCATCTGAAAGGGTGAGAGAGACAGGCAGTGCCCACTGTTTACAAGAACTCAGTCTTCTCATCTATGTCAAAGAATACCGGCCCTGGCACCACACGAGTTGGTATCCCCTTGTGGCCAATGATTCAACATTGGAAATACTTTTTGAACAACATAATCAATGACTCTGCATTTCCAGACCAAACCGGAAACATACCCACACCTGTGGAAAGGTGACGGCGCAGCTCAGTGTCATCAGTAAAGATAAAACCAGGGGCCAACTGTGAAACAGACCATCAATTGTTCGTGTGCAAGTTCAAAGTGAAACTAAAGACAATGAGAAAAAAGTATGATCTTGAATACATCCCACCTGCATTTAAAAGAACAGCTCAAGAATAGATTAGAACAAAATTCTAATTCATTAAAAAGTTCAGACCCAGAGCCGAGGCAGCAGAGGGAGATGGCAGCGAGCACTCCACAGCAGGAGTGGCTTGTGGGACAGCTGTGCCGTGAGCAGCTGCCCAAGAAGAACATTCCCATGTTTCTGCAGGAACACGGTTCAGACTTACTTCTTGAAGAACGTAAGGTACTAGGAAACATGAAAAATGTGGCCAAGACCACTAACAAGAACCATTTGGTTACAGCTTATAAACCATGTTTTTTAAAACCAAACCTTTCAAAGGTACTAAAAGTATAAATAAGGTGTCACAGCAGGTAGAAAATGTGATGATTAATGACAAACCAAAAGAAAACACATCTGAAGAGGCTCTTGAAGAGGGTCCACCAAAATACATAAAATCTGTTCTTAAAAAGGGAGACAAAACCAACTTTCCCAAAAAGGGAGACATTAATTGTTGGTACACAGGAACACAACAGGGCAGAACTGTTTTTGATACTAATATTCAAACAAGTGCCAAGAAGAAGAAAAATGTCAAATGTTGAAAGTTTTAGGTTGGAGCTGGCAGAGTCATCACAGTTAAGGACTCTTAACTATGGGTAAGGGAGAAAAGTCTCAACTAGAGATTGAATGAGAATGGGCTTAGGCAAAGGATATTCTGCTGCCGAAATTCCACCACACACAAAACTCATTTTTGAAGTAGAATTAGTGGATATTGATTGAAATGGCAACAACTCAAGACTAAAGACAATGATAATCCTTGGCCTTGAAGAAATTCAAGTAACTAACTAGAACTGATGTGTTTGAAGGAGCTCTGGCAGTGGTTACCAGTTGTGCTGCTAACATCAAGGTCAGCAGTTTGAAACTACCCATCATTCTGCGGGAGAACAATGAGGTTTTCTGCTCCTATAAAGACTTACAGCCTCAGGAAACCAAATATAGAGTCACTAGGAGACAAACCAATGCCCTGGTACATAAACAACAACAACCACTTTCATGTTTGAAGGAGGAGTCAACTGGGTAAATTCAAGGAGTTAAATTCTGTTGACTTGATGCTCAGCTTTTAAGAAATATCTCATTATAAAGCTTTGAAGTCTAAAGCATTTTACTACAGCTATAAAATTGGTTAAACAATTGATTTAATTTGATTTATAACTTATTTTATTTTGGATTGAGGATTTGCCATGGATGCTTACCTTAGAATTTTTTAATGTGTATTTCTATATAGTTGGAAAACAAAAGCATAGAGTTTAAGAGAAAACAATGTAAAAATAAAATTCGGGCATTATAGCCTGAATTTAGAAAACATGCACTTCTAACTCAATGAACCCTAATGACGGTAAATAGAAAGTTACTATTAGGTGATTTACCCCAAAAAATAAATTCATAAAGCAGCACACACAGAGAAAAAGGCCCTGATTCACTGGCTTGATCAGAGACTAATGGAAGCTCCGAGACAATGGCCATTAGACCCCTTCCAACAGAACTGAACCATTCATGGAGACCACTCTACAGCCAAACAATAGGTAGACATATAAAGTGATCAATAACACCCATGAGGACCATGCTCCCTCAAACTATAGGGGGCCACAAAGGCATTTGCCCAGAAGTAAAACTCAGAGGGCATAAAGCTGGGTAGATGGAAACAGGGAACCCGTGGTGGAAGTGAGCAGAGCACTGACACATTGAGGAGATTGCCCTCAATGTCACAAAATGATCTGTGTATGTATAAATGGCTGAGTGAGAAACTAGTTTGCTTTGTAAACTTTCACCTAACCCACAATAAAATATATTAAAAAAGGATTTGCTCAATAGCCTAACCCTAAAACTCAAACAAGAAAGTAGCAGCAAAAGAAAATTTCCATCACCAGAAGAAAGATAAGGACAGAGATACATGAAGTAAACAAAAATGGAATCCAGACTACAAATTGGTTCTTTGAGAGGACCAATAAAATTGACATTCCAGTGGCCAATTTGACACACACACACAAATATGCAAATAACCAAAATAAATTAGATGGATGACATTACAACAGAACCAATTGAGAGAGAAAGGATCATAGCATGATCAACTACAGACTAACAAATGTCTTCACACTGCTTATCTATACCAACAGTGAAAACTTGAACAGACCCATAACAAAAGAAGAACTTTAAAGGCCCAGCCAGATGGCTTCATTGGAGCATTTACTAAGCATTCGGAGAAAAGCTTACACTAATTCTACTCAAACTATTCCAGTACACAGAAAAGGAAGATATACATCCTAATTCATTCTATGAAGCCAGCATAACCCCGACGCCAAAGCCAAGCAAAGATACTACAAAGAAAATTACAGACCAATATCCCTCATGAGTATACGTTAACAAAAATTCACAAATTTCTAGCCAACAATCGAACAGCATATAAAAATACTACATCATGATCCTGTGGAATTTATACCAGGGATGTAAGGGCATTTCTACACTAAACTGATGTAATTCACAAAAACAGGAAATGAGTCACGTAATCATCTCAATTGGTGCAGAGAAGGCATTTGATACAACACAACACCCTTTTCTGATTTCAAAACAACAAAAAACCTCTCAGCAAAACAGGAATAGAAGGGAAATTCCTTAGCGTAATTAAGGGCATGTAGCATAGTGGTTACAAATCAGGTTGCTAACCTGAAGGTTGGCAATTCAAAACTACAAGCTATTCTGCAGGAGAAAGATGAGGCATGGTGTTCTGCTCCCGTAAAGATTTACAGCCTCAGAAACCCTGTGCAGGGTCACTATGAGTCGGA
>NW_006408597.1:4335436-4337259 GCF_000296735.1 Chrysochloris asiatica
AAAAAAAAAAAAAAAAGCCTTTGTGTAACCAGTAACTTTAACATCTTTCTGGTGTTCTCTGCTTTTAGCCAAGATCTATCTGAAGTGAGCAATATCCCTCATTCCACATCCCCATCTGAATCCAGTGTGAACCTCTGGCAGTTCTCTGTCAATGTACTGTTGTAGCCTTTTTGAATTCTCTTTAGAAAAATGTTAATTTCATGTGATATTAATGATATTACACAATGATTTCTGCATTCTGTTGAGTCACCTCTCTTTGGAATGGCCACAAATATGGATCTCTTCCAGTCAATTGGCCAGGTAGCTGTCTTCCAAATTTCTTGGCTTAGAGGAGTGAGTGCCTACAGCACTGCATCAGTTTGTTGAAAGATTTCCATTTGTATTCCATCAATTCCTGGAGCCTTGTTCTTTGCCAATGCCTTTAGTGTATTGTGGACTTCTTCAGTACCATTGGCTCTTGATCATATGCTACCTCTTGAAATGGTTGAACATGGACCATTTCTTTTTGGTACAGTGACTCTGTACTCCATCTTCGTTTGATGTTTTCTGCATCATTCAGTACTTTGCTCAAAGAATCCTTCAGAATTGCAGGTCAAGGTTTGAATTCTTTCTTCAGTTCCCTCAGCTTGAGAAATTCTGAACATGTTCATCCCTTTGGGTCTTCTAATTTCAGGTCTTTGCACATAATATTTGACACTGTCTTCTCAAGCTGCCCTTTGAAATTTTCTATTCAGCTCTTTTACCTCCTCATTTCTTACACTTGCTTTAGCATCTCTACACTAGAGAGCAAGTTTCAGAGTCTCTTCTGACATCCATTTTGGTCTTTTCCTTCTTTCTTGTCTTCTTAATAACCTTTTGTTTTCTTCCTGTATAATGTTCTTAACATCATCCCACAACTCTTCTGGTCTTCAGTCATAAGTGTCTAATTCATCAAATCTATTATTGAGATAATCTCTACATTCAGGAGGAATATGTTTAAGGTCATATTTGGCTCTTGTGGACTTGTTTTAATTTTCTTCTTCAGACAGAACTTGCATATGAGCAGTTGATGGTCTCTTTCACAGTCTGCCTCTGGCCTTATTTTGATTGGTGATATGGAGGTTTTCTACCATCTCTTTCCACAAGATGTAGTCAAGTTCATTTCTGTGTATTCTATCTGGTGAGGTCCATGTGTACAGTCATTTTTTATGTTTTTAAAAAGGCATTTGCAATGATGTCATTGGTCTTGCAAAATTCTATCATGCAGTCCCCAGAATTGTTTCTATCACCAAGGCCATATATTCCAACTACTGATCTTTCCCCTCTGTTTACAACCTTTGTAATCCAATCGTCAGTAATTATCAATACATCGTGATTGCATGTTTGATCAATTTCAGACTGACAAAGTTAGTAGAATTCTTCAATTTCTTTATGACTGGCTTTAAAGGTTGATGTGTAAGTTTGAATAATACTTGTATTAACTGATCTTCCTTGTAGGTGATGGGTATTATCCTATCACAGATAGTGTTTTACTTCAAGATAGATGTTAAAATGTTCTTTTTAAAAATTTTTTGTGTGTGTGTGAATTGAGTGATAGTTTACATGGGAGAATATCAGTTTTACACCACTGTTTCATTGTAACGATCACAATCTCCTCCATGCATCATTATCCAACAGTATTTGCTTCTAGTCCCTTTTTTTGTTTTTTGTTTTTTTTGTATGTATACAAAAACACTCAGAAATATATAATTTAAACAACCACAGGGTACATTCTGCAAGCCTGTCTTCTGGCTGCCAGCACACAGTCTTTCTCTTTCCATGAGTCTAGAGTCCTCAGCTACTCC
>NW_006408597.1:4338214-4339564 GCF_000296735.1 Chrysochloris asiatica
TAACATGGATGAATCTGGAAGATAGCATGCTGGATAAAGTAAATCAATGGCAAAAAGGCAAATAGGATACCACTTCTATAAAAAGTCAAGATTAGGTTTACTCACATCTAGCAGTACTCTTTGATGGTTACCAAGGATGAAAGGAGACGAGAGAGTCACTAGATAGTAAACACAAGTTAATTGCAGGGAACGGCAATACACAATATGGGGGAAAGTCAGCCAGTATAACCAAGGTTAGTGAAGACACTGAAAAGTAGGCAAGAATAAAGGACACCATTGGTAAATGCTATCTATAACTTACACAATTCTGCAACAGTAATAGTAACCAAAAATCTGAGTGGTCACATAGGTAGATATGTATGCTATATAGCTGATAGGTGGTGGATGGGAGTATATGCACATGAATATATAGGTATAGTTGGGGGCATTTGTGTGTATATATTTCTATATGCTGCATATATGTTCATATATATTGCATGGGAGAAATGGAATTTTTCTATAAACTTTGAGATTTCCCTCATATAATTGAGCACATGGGGGGCAAGATTCTAAAAACTTCTTAGACATAAATAAACATCTCATGGGACTGAGTTGCTGGGCTTGAAGGCTAAGGGCAATTATCTCAGTGGACATCAAGTTCAATCAGTATAACACAGTTCATATAATGTCTACATGCTAGATGGGGGAGTAGCATCTGGGATCATAAAAGCTTGCAAGAGGCTGTCTGAGTCACAACTATTGGTCTCTTCCCATCTGCAGCAATGGAGAGTGAAGGAATCCAAAGACTCAAGAAGTCATCAGTCCACTAGACTAATGGTCCACACAAACCACAGCCTCCTCTAGTCTGATGGTGCCCAGCTATCTCTAAAGACCGCACCGACCAGGAACACAACAGAAAGTTCCATGTAAACCAGACTTACTGGACTGATAGAGATGGGAGGAACCCCTGAGACAATCACGCTTAGAGAACCTTTTAAGCTGCAGCTGAAGCCACTCCCAGAAGTTACCTTTCAGCCAAATAACAGATCAGCCTATAAAGTAAACAGTAATACCCATGAGTAATGTGTTCTTAAAACAATCAACGATAGGAGACCAAAAGGGCAACATTTGCCTAAAAGCAAGGTTGAGAAGGCAGGGAACCTAAAGGGACAGAAATGGAGAGAGGATAGCAACCAACGTCATGAGACAAATTACAGACTGCTGAATGGGAAACTCATTTGCTATGTTAACTTCCACCTAAAATACAATAAAATGATTTTTAAAAATTGATATACTGAGGAGAACAAACAAGATGGCGGATCTGGTGGAAGTGCATTAAGGAGTTCCATCAGCAACAACACAGAATACCCG
>NW_006408597.1:4343204-4350774 GCF_000296735.1 Chrysochloris asiatica
AAAAATTGATATACTGAACATTAATGACTGACAACCAGAAAAGTTATGGGGAGACATCATTTTAAAAGATAGGAAAGGAGAAAGTCATAATAGTTATCAGGAGAAACTCAGAATTGCTCTTAGGTACAGAGTAGCCAAAGCAGATGGAGGAAATGATGAAGTAAAAGAGCTGAACAAAAGATTTTAAAGATCATCTCAAGAAGACAAGGTAAAGTATTACGAAATGTACAAAGACTAGAGTTACAAAAACAAGGGAAAGAACACAATTGGCATTTCTCAAGCTGAAGAGAACTGAAGAGAAAATGTAAGCCTTGAGTTGCATTACAAAAGCATTCTATGGACATAAATTGATTGGTGCAGGAATTATCAAATGAAGATGGATGGAATCACACGAATGGAACAAAAAGAACTGGTTGGGTGTTGTAGCATTTCAGGAAACAACATGTAGCTACTGGTACTGAAGGAAGGAGTTCAAGGTGCACTGAAGGCATGGGAGCAAAACAAGGCTCCAGGATTTAACAATACCAATTGAGATGCTTCAACAAATAGATACAATGCTAAAAACACTCACTTGTGTTTGCCAAGAACTTTGGAAGGCAGCTACCTGGCCAACCAACAGATCCATATTCATGCCCATTCCAAAGAAAGGCATGAAACAGACTGCTGAAATTATTGAACAATATCATCACATGGTAGCAATATTTTGCTGACGATCATTTTTATACTGCCAGGTTAGAGCACTAGAACTTCACACTGGATTCAGGAGAGTATTTGGAATGAGGGATACCATTGCTGATATCAGATGGATCTGGATGAAAACAGAGAATACCAGAAAGATGTTTAACTGTGTTTTACTGACTATGCAAATGCGTTCTACTAGATAACAAAATATGGAGAACATTACACAGAATGGAATTCCAGACACTTAAGTGTGCTCTCATACAAAACCAGTACATGAAGTAGTCATTCAAACAGAAAAGAGGTTCAAACTTGAGAAAAATATGTGGCAGTATTGCATCCTTTCACTTTTTCAATCTGTATGCTGAACAAATAATCTGTGAAGATGGGTTTATGAAGACAGTGGCATCAGACTTTGAGGATAACCTGCAATATGCAGATGACACACAACCTTCCCTGCCCAAAAGGACAACCTGAAACACTTACTGAAAAAGGGCAAAGACTATAGAGCCTTCAGTATGGATTAAAGCTGAGCATAAAGAAAATGAAAATCCTCAAAAACATTATAAAAAATGTTTATAAATAAACATTAATAAATGGAGAAAAATTTAAGTTGTCAATGACTTCATCCTACTTGGACCAACAATCAGTATCCATGGAAACAGCTGTCAAGAAATCAAATGACTTAAGGCAATCAGTGGCAAAGACCTCGTTAAAGTTTTAAAAAGCAAAGATGTTACTTTAATGACTAAGGTGCACCTAACCCTGTACAGGGTTTCCAAGGAGCAGCTGGTGAGCTTGAACTGTTGACCTTGTGGTTCAAACAGACATTGCAGTCCAGTGCATTAACCCACAGCACCACACAAAGACGAAGTTTTGAAGATCATGCCTGTGCAGAAACAGATGCACGCTGGCTAGCAGACCAGGTTCAAGGCATTTGTCACCACTGGGGACTACAATGGCCATGTCTGCCTAGGCATCAAGTGCTCCAAGGACGTGGCCACAGCCATCCATGGGGATATGGGTTGGAACCCACTTGACGGCACTTAACAAAAACAATCCAACCCAAGAAGTCCTGGTATAAGTTAATGCACTGGACTGCAAAGTCATCTCAACTGCAAGGTCAGTCAGTGGTTCAAGCTCACCAGCTGCTTTTTGGAAACTACACAGGACCACTATGGGTTGGAATCAACTCAACAGCACATAATAACCACAACAACATCCCACCCGAGGAGTCTGGTGTAGCGCTGTAGGATAAGCACTGGACCAAAAGGTTGGCGTGAACTGCAAGGTCAAGGTCAGTGATTCAAACTCACCAGCCATTCCTTGGAAACCCTATACAGGGTTGTTTTGAGTTAGAACCGACTCCACAGTACTTAACAACAACAACCCAACTCAAGGACTTTTTAATCACTTCACATGCATATGAAAGCTGAACAATAAAAAAGCAGAATTGATGCATTCAAGTTGTGGTGTTAGCAAAGAATACGGACTATACCGTGGACTGTCAGAAGAATGAACAAACTGATCTTAAAGAAAGCCCAACAGAATGCGCCTTTGAAGTGATGGTGGTGAGACCTGGTCTTGCATACTTTGGACAAGTCATCAGAAAGACCAGTTGCTAGAAAGGGACATGGTGTTTAGTAAAGTAAAGGGTCAGCAAGAAAAGCCACATGAACTCAAACATAACCAGTGATCATAAAGATGGACCAGGGACTATGTCCTTCTGTCACCCTTGGAAGCCAGTACATACCTCCCACCCAGCTTTAATTCCAATGAGAACCTCAACAGCTTGATCTCAAACTTGGTGAGCTGAAGCTATGTGCCAGGGAAGCTGAAAAAGGAAGGCGGTGCTTATCCAAATTGATTCCTCTTCTGACAGTTCCCCAGCAGCCATGGCTCTGTCAGACAGGCACTGCTGAAGACCACAGGGGAAGGTTGCTACTGCGGAGGCTAGTTTTTTGAAAGGTGTCTCCAAAAGTTCATTCTTTGTCAACCAGAGAGAAAAGACCAAGAATCTTTCTCTCCTCTTTTCCTCAGCCCCATAAACTGCTTCAGGGCTTGCCTTCAGAGCTGACATCCCTATTGCCAGATTGGCTGAGCATGCGGCTGGAAGCGGGAACAGCTGGCGCAGCAGAAACTCGAGTAATATTCATTGCCACAGAGTTGGGCCAGAAGAATCAAGTCACAGTTGGCCAACTCAGGCTGGTCAATGCACTCCCTTCCAGGGTCTCTCAGCTGGGCATCCAGTGCTGCAAAACAACAAGGGAAGAGGTTGATGAGGAAGCTCAGTGTGTGTGAAAGTGGGAGAATTTTCTCACCTGCCAGTGCATTTCCTCAAAAGGAAAGCAGGATTGTAACTACTAGGTTCACAAAGGTGTGGGGGTCTGTAATTTTTAACACCTAGGTCTTAAAGCACAGGGGTTACAGTTTCTACCAGCTGGCTGGCCTCACTCAGCAGTGCTTCCGTCCCTGCTTAGTCGGATTTTCAGCCTCAGCCCAGCTCACAGCCCACAGCAGACCCTGCAAATATGTGTTACCTATAGACATCCATAAGGAGCTCTGATAATGTAGTGGTTATGAATCGTGCTGTGAACTACTACCAGCTGTTCCACGGGAGAAAGATGAGGCTTTCTGCTCCCGTAAAGATTTATAACCTTGGAAACCCTGCACAAGGTCGCTATGAGTCGGTTCTGACTCCACGACACATAACCATCACCACCACCATAGACATCACTAACTCCCAGCCCTTACTATTGAGAGATGAAAATCTTAGTGACATCTGCTTGGACCTCAGGATTGTTGTTGTTGTTGAGTGCCATCAAGTCAGTTCTGACTCATAGCAACCCTGTACAGGTTTTCCAAGGAGTGCCTGGTGAGCGTGAAATGTTGACCTTGCAGTTCAAACCAAGTTTTCAGTCTGACCCATTAGTTCACAGCGCCACAGTAAGACTCCAGGCCTCAGGCTTAGGAGGAAGTAAAAAGGAATAATTCTATAGAGTAAAACTGTGTTGGCAAAAAAAAAAAAACAACTGTGTTGCCAAGAGCTGGCCTTCTCCATCTCACTGAGGCTTTTCTCCTCAATATGCCCACCTTAGTTAGCTTAGCCACTTGGTTTTTCATCTTTCCACTTCCCACAGAGAAGGCAGTAAGTATTCAGCAAGATGCTGGGAAAGCAGTCTCATTAACTACAGCCATAGTATACGCCGGGAATACTGCCTTTGAAGCCTGCCCCTCTGGATCTACCTGCCAGCCTCTGGGAGCTTCTATATCTTGTCTTACAAATCCCTGCTAGCTCTGTCTCTGCTGCTTCATCTCAAGACGGAAGTGGCCATATCTAGTCTTTTTTCTTTCTGAGCCTTCCCTGAAATCAGACCACCTGATTGTTGTTAAGTGTTGTTGAGTTGATTCCAACCTACAACGACCCTGTAGGGTTTCAGAGGAGCAGATGGTGAGCTTGAACCACCAACCTTGCAGTTCAAACGACTTTGCAGTCTAGCACATTAACCCACAGCGCCAGGCACAAAGTGGCTGGCTTGCAAGTTTTCAAGAGGGAGTTAAGTTTCAGAGTGTGAGGTAGAAGGTAGAATCCCCACTGAATAGTTTTCCTCTTGTCTAGATGAGTCTGGTGAGAAGAGACAGAGATAGGATTCACTGATTCAATAGTCAGTGAATGTTATCATACCTAATTGCAATTGTAACAACTGTTAAGATACAAGTCCACACCAGGACTGTCTAGCCACCTGGGGTTAGCGAGGCTTTATCTTCATCCTCTTGCCCCTTGCTCCTTCCTAAAACAGAACTCAAAGGTTATACCTAACCAGGAATTGGCCCGATAAGGTTTGGGAGCTCAGTGTAGTAAGAGGGCTAGGAGCACTAATTAGTACTACTTACATTGGCATAAATGGCAAGTCATTTAAATCTAAAAACATCAGTAATGTATCCACTTCATCTCAGCTGTTGCCTCTCATCACAGTGGTTAAACATACCAGTGGGCCCAAACTGGATCTACCACTTGCCTGCAAGGTGACTTTGGGTGAGTTATACTTAAGCTCTCTGCAGCTGTTTCCTCATCTATAAGATGGCAATGACAATAGCAAGAAGGGATATTGCAAAAAAGTACCTGGGCCTATATAAACAGCAGCTAAATGGTGAGTACTTATCATGTACTCTTGTTTTGTTTTGTTTTACTGTGCATTGAGTGATGGTTTACATGGAAAACCATGATTACACCATTATTTCATTGCGATGATTACAGTCTCCTCCATGCATCATCATTCAACAGTATTTGCTTCTATTCCTTCTGGGTTTTTGGGGGGTGGGTGGGAGGAAGTGTGGAGGCACACAAAAACACTCAGGAATATATAATCATTTAAACAACCAAAGTGTGCATTCTGCAAGCCTGCCTCCTGGCTGCCAGCACTCAGTCTTTCTCTTTCCATGAGTCTGGAGTCCTCAGGTGCTCTCTCTCTCCATGTCCACATCTCTGCCTCCATCTCTGGTGTTACTTCTCTGGATAGGGTCCCACATTCTGCTCGTGCTCTTCTCCCTTGATGGTCCTAGGGTCCCCTGTTTCTGGACTGTAAGATTTACTATTCCCACCATTTTTGTTACAAAACTTCTACCTTTACAGTTGTGACAGTCGCAATTAATCATGATAACAATTACTCACTATTTAATCAAAAATCTTATCCCCATCTCTTTTCACCAGACCCATCTCGACAAGATGAAAACTATTCAGTGGGTATTCTACCTTCCCCCCCACACTCTTAAACTAAACTCCGTCTTGAAAACATATAAGCCAGTCACTTCATGCCTTTATTGTCCCCTCATTTTAGGTAGCCAATGTCTAAGTTGCCTGTCCCTATCTACCCTGTATACATTGATACTTGATGTGAAGACTCCTTCCCTCTCAGTTGGTATTTTGAGATACTACATCCATAAGTGTAGATCAAGCTCATCAAATTGTAGCAATTTATACTTGTTTCCTTTATTTAAAATGTGATTTGTTTGTTTGTTTTTAATCTTCCTCTAGTCAAGTTCTGTGGCACTGTGGATTAATGCGTCAGACTGCAAAGCCGTTTGAACTGCAAGGTTGGCGGTTCAAGCTCATCAGCTTCTCCTTGGAAACCCTGTACAGGGTCGCTATGGGTCGGAACTGACTCGATGGCATTTAACAACAATCAAGTTCTGATCATCAAGCTATCGAGGCTAGGTCAAATGAGTACTATCTGGAAGTTTGGGTGTTCTTGTGCATCTCCCCTCACTTCATATCAGCTGGATGCTTCATGCTCAGCTCTAGCCCTCCATGGCTATGTGCTTGTCCATGGGCTCAGGAGTCCCCAGGTCTCAGCACACTTCGGACCAACCAGCCCTTCCTCTTTCTTCTCTCATCCCCAGGTAGACTAGGGTCTGTAGAACATGGTTGAACCCAGCCCATTTCTTCATTGCTGCCTTTCCCCCTCTTCCACTCACCAGTAGACCAACATAGTCGTCAGCAAGCTTACATGCCTGCTCATGTGTTTCATTTGAGTTTCAGTGTTGGAGGGGGGTTTGTCCTAAAGGCAATTGATTACTTGCCTTGATGGCTCCCCAACAAACAACTTGTTTGTTCTTGTAGTAACGAGTCAGACTGCCGTTTTTGTTTTGGATTTTTCCTGCTCTTCTTTCTTTCAAGAAGTATCTTCTGTTGCTCTAGCTGTTCCAGGCTAGTCTTCCTGTCCTTTCAAGTGGAAATGTCCCATCTCAGAAGGTTCTGGATGGGGCTCAGGATTCCACCTAAGGTCCTATAGACTACAAAGTCTCCACAGGAAGCCTATTTCACTGGACAAGTTCTAGAACCCCTGTTAGGTATTCCAATCAGTTACAGGTTGAAGATGGGTTTATAAGCTCTCTGTAATCATGTTTCCCGATATTCCTTTCTATCCCACTCAAGTGTGTATTTTACAATAGTACTCAAAGGAAACCAATATTCATGAGACAGTCAAGCATATTAGTATTATTTCCCCTCTTCAGACTATGCCTTGATCCCTGTATCACAGAACCCTGTTGTTCCAAGGTTGAGCAATGACTATGTACTTTTTGCCCACCTAGTATGTTGTTGGAGACCTGGTGTGGTGCTGTGGAATAAAGCACTGGACTGCAAGGTTGGCGTGAACCACAAAAGTCAGCAGTTCAAACCCACCAGCCACTCCTTGGAAATTATATAGGACTGCTATGTGTCACAACCAACTTGATGACATTTAACATTGTTAAGTGCTGTGGAGTTGGTTTCAACTCAGTGAACCTGTATAGATCGATGGGTGAGAGCAGATACTTGCTGCCTAGTTGAAGGAATGAAGAGAGTTAAAGACAGGAGAGGGGCAGCAGGTAGTTCAGAAAAGGTGTCCCCAGATATCTAAAGGTGGCAACATTCAGCCGGAGGGGGGCTGGAGAAGGGTGGGCCCACTGAGGGCAGGAGTGTCCTCTCATCAGACCCCTGTAGCTGAGGACATCAGTGTCCTGTCCACCTGACCACTATACTGGTCACCTACACATCATAAGGCATCCTCACGGGCTTTTTTCATTGAGCAAGTTTCTAATTATAATATAGCTGGACTACAATGTCAGTCTGAACCACAAGGTTGGTAGTTCAAGCTCATCAGCTACTCCTCAGAAACCTATACAGGGTTGCTGTGGGTTAGAACTGACTCGATGGCATTTACCACAACCACCACCGACGATACATTTATATATATACACAGAGTCCTGGTGTGGCGCTGTAGGATAAGAACTCGACATCAAGGTCAGTTTGAGTGGCAAGGTTGGTGGTTCAAACTCAACAGCCACTCCTCAGAAACCCTATACAGAGTCGTTATATAGGTGATCTACAACTATGCAGGTCAACAACATA
>NW_006408597.1:4351139-4352295 GCF_000296735.1 Chrysochloris asiatica
CACAGTGCCACACCAGGATTCCAACATATACACACATACATACATACATACATATATATAATTTTTTAAAGCTCATCTTCTAGTCAATTCTGATTTCTAGTCACCCTACAGAGCACAGAACTGCCCCATAGGGTGCCCAAGGCTATAAATCTTTATGAAAACAAACTGTCACATCTTTCTTCCATGGAGCAGTGGTGAGTCGGAACCAGCAACCTTTCCAGAACTTTCCCACGGTGCCCCCAGGGCTCCGTAGACGTGTGTATGTCTGATCACAACCATGACAGCTGACTCAGTGACTTGCTTTCTCACAGTACATCAGCATCCTGGTTTAGTCTCCAGTCTTGTGAGTTTGACCAACACGCAGACAAGATGAAAGTTTGCGACATGAGAGGTGAAAAGCAGCCCCTGAAATATGCTGCTGTCTCCAAAGTCATGCCATTAGTCATTTGTTTATGCACTCAGGGAACAAGTATCTGAGCCTGAGGACACTAGTCCCAGTCACTGGCTTAGGTGCTAACAAAGGAGGCTTAAGTGCCAGCCAGACTCAGGAAGCAACATTTAACCACAGACCTTCAACTTCGAGCAAGGCCTAGTCTGGAAGACACCACCTGGCCCGACACCCTGAGTGCTAGGTGCCTGATCTGGTGGACATCCAGCAAAGCAGCACCAAAAAGGGCCTAGTTCTCTCACCCCCACACCCCCACACCACCGCCGATATCTGCATCAGTGAACCAGGTCTGCAGGGACATGGGAAGGCAGGTGAGGTAGGGGCAACACCTGTCTGCCACCCTCTGATTCATTTAAACATGGAACTCTGGTGAATTTGAACATTAAATTACTCTATAGTTCATCATTGCCACTTGTCTGTCAGCAGTTTGTCATGCTGTGGTGGCTTGTATGTTGCTGCAACGCTGGAAGCTATGCCAGTGGTATTTAAAATACCAGCAGGGTCACCAATGGTGGACAGGTTTCAGCAGAGAATCCAGACTAATACAGACTAGGAAAAAGGAGAGGCAGATCACATCTAAATGGTTAGCCACTGAAAACCTCATGAATAGCAACAGAGCATTATCTGATGTAGTGCCAGAAGATGAGACCCTCAGGTTGGAAGGCACTCAAAATACAACTGGGGAAGAGCTGCCTCCTCAAAATAGAA
>NW_006408597.1:4356160-4367107 GCF_000296735.1 Chrysochloris asiatica
TGCTGTCTGTGATAGGGTAATATCCATACGTTTATAAGGAAGACCAGATGATACCACTTTTACGCACCAACCACTACAGCCAGTGATAAAGTTGAAGAATTCTACCAACTTCAGGGAGCGCTGTGGCTCCATAAAATAAGCACCAGACTGTGAGCCACCAGGTTGGCAATCTGAGCCCACCAGCTGCTCCGTGAAGCAAGGTGAGGCTTCCTGTTCCAAGAAAGATTTAAAGCTATAATTCAGACTCAACACCATGGTACTTGACAACAACCACCATCTTCTTAAGTCTGAAACTGATCAAACAAGCAATCAAGGTGAATGCAATGCAAAATTTGGAAACAAAGAGGAAGGATCATTAATTAGAAAATATGGCTGGAATTATAGAAATGATGCTGGAGATCACATGATAGAACTTGCAAGACCAATGACTGAAAATACCTTTTTGAACAACATAAAAAATGACTTTACACATGGACCTCACATGTGCACAGAAGGAATACACAGAAATCAAACTGACTACATCTGTGGAAAAAGACAGTAGAAGAGCTCCATATTATCAGCCAAAATGTTATAGTATAATTAACAGCCCCCATTTGAATTATTATAGTATAACTAACAGCCCCCATTTGCCATTTGAAATATTATAGCATAGTTTACCCTGCGCTCCCCTTTCCCTCAACCTCACCCAATGGAAAAATAATAAATAAACTTCTTACAGAAAAACCTTGAAGGCCAGAATGACCCAAGGACACCTAACAAACAGGTTAAAACTTAGCCCATCCATACAACCAAGATAAGGGTTTATTGGTGGGTTTACTCCCACTTACAGGATAAGGGTCTGCTGGAATTTACCACCCCAGCTGACAAGACAAATCTGTGTGTTCTAACTGCTCTGTGTTTCTTGTATAAAACCCTGTTCCCCTCCTCACTTCAGGGTGAGAGTGATTTGGGGTTGAGCTGCCACTCTGGCTGCCAGCAATAAACTTTGCTCTTTACTTTAAGTTTTCTCAGTGGAGTTATTTCTGACTCACGCTACCACAACAAAAACATGGCCAGGGCAAACTGCAGGAGAGACCATCAGTTGCTCATATGTAAGTTCAGGCTGAAGGTGAAGAAAACTGAAACAAGTCCATAAGAGCCAAATACAACCTCTTTAAAGTATCAAGAGCAAAGATGTCAGTTTGAGGTCTAAGATGTGCCTGATCTAAGCCATGGTATTTTCATTCACCTCATCTGCATGAGAAAGTTGGACAATGAATAAGAAAAACCAGAGAAGAACTGATGCATTTGAATTGTGATGTTGGCAAAGAATATTCATGGACTGCCAGAAGAACAAACAAATCTGTCTTAGAAGATGTACAACTAGAATGCTCCTTCAAAGTGAGGACGGCAAAGCTTCATCTCTCAAACTTTGGACATAATATCAGGAAGGACTAGTCCTTGGAGAAGAACTTCATACTTGGAGAAGTGGGGGGTTAGTGAAAAAGAGGATAACCCCAACAAGACAGACTGAAACAATGACAACAATGGGCTCAAATGTGCCAACAACTGTGAGGGTGAGTCAGGATGGGGCAGCGTCACTGAGTCACAACCCACCTAACAACATAGTTCATCAACTCTGAAAGGCACTTACTTTCATATTTTAAATCTACCAAATTGAACTGTTAATTGACAGTATCTTAGCATTGGGCCATTTAATTGGCACAAAAACAGCACATCTTACAATATGGCATTTTACATTTGTTGGAATATGATACGGCAACAAATCAGAAAGAACAGGAGCTTAAGAATATAACACTGAAATATCAAATGACTGAATCATGCAGACAAAGTTCCATTCAATTACAGGGCTAATGACAGTGGAAAGAAACTAGAAGTCCAAGACGTGGCTTCTAGTTCCAGCTTGACCACTAATATGCTGTGTGATGTGACTTCAGCTTCCTGGGTCATTGTGTCTTGCTTATACAACAGTGATGATATGCTGTGCCCTTTCCTCCTTTCTGGGTATATGGTAAAACAGCCCTAAGTCACTTTCAGTTGTAGGACCCCTTTTTGCCACCCTAATTAAAATGTATAGATTTGAGTAGTTGATAATACAGAGTCACTATGAACTGGAATCTACTTGACAGCACTTAACAACAACACCCTAAGTAAAGCAGAAAATACTTGATGTTTATCTGTGCTTTATTGACTATGAAAAGGCTTTTTACTGTGTGGATCATGAAAAGATATGGATAACATTACAAAGAATGGGTATTCCAGAACACTTTTTTTGGCTCATGAGGAACCTGCACGTAAATCAAGAGACAGTCGTTTGAAGAAAACAAGGGAACACTGAAAGGCTGTGTTCTTTCGCCATACTTATTCAATCTGTATACTGAGCAAATGATACAAATAAACTAGATTATATGAAGAAGAAAGTGGCAGGACTGGAGGAAGTTTCATTAACAACCTGCGATATGCAAATGATGCAACCTTGCTTGCTGAAAGCGAACAGGACTTAAAATACTGATGAAAAAAGATCAAAGGCCACAAGCCTTCAG
The DNA here is from genome assembly GCF_000296735.1 of Chrysochloris asiatica. Classification (NCBI taxonomy): domain Eukaryota; kingdom Metazoa; phylum Chordata; class Mammalia; order Afrosoricida; family Chrysochloridae; genus Chrysochloris; species Chrysochloris asiatica. Next base: position 4,358,704 of record NW_006408597.1, read on the forward strand.
TATGGGGGATACACTTCAATGTATAGAAACAAAATTCCTCTCCACTAGACCAATAAATAACATTATGATAAGTAAAGAAAAAATTGAAGTCCTCAGACTGCATTTTGCTTAGATCCATTATCAACATTCAAGAAAACAGCAATCAAGAAATCAAAGGAGTCAAGAGCAAAGATGTCAGCCTGAGGACAAAGGTGCATGTGACCCAAGCCATAGTATTTTCAATAGCCTCATATGCATGTGAAAGTTGGACAATGAATAAGGAAGACTGTAGAAGAATTTGAGTTACCTTGTTGGTAAAAGTACCATGGGCTGCCAGAAGAACAAACAAATCTGTGTTGGAAGAAGTACAGCCAGGATGTACTTAGAAGCCAGGATGGCAAGACTTCATCTCTCATATTTCAGACATATTATAAGGGGGGACTAGTCCCTGGAAAAGGGCATCATGCTTGGTAAAGTGAAGGGTCAGTAAGAAAGAGGAAGCACCCAACAAGATGGATTATCACATTAGTAACAGCAGCAATAGGCCCAAGCGTAGTAACAATTGAAGATGGTGCAGGACCCTGGCAGTGTTTTGTTCTGTTGTTCACAGGGTCACTATGAGAATGAGCTGAATAGATAAAACCTAACAACAACAACACCTTAAGTATCAGGATTGGAGGAAGACTCATTAACAACCTGTAACATGCGGTTGACACAATTTTGCTTGCAGAATGTGATAAGGACTTGAAGCACTTACTGATGAAGATCAAAGACTACAGTCTGCAGGATGGATTACACCTGTCCATTAAGAAGGCAGAAACCCTCACAACTGCACCAATAAGTAGCATTATGATAAATGGAGAAAATAATGACGTTACCAAGGATTTCACTTCACTGGGTCCACAACCCAGAGCCATGCAGGTAGCAGTCAAGGAAACAAATGACTGCATTGGGCAAATCTGCTGCAAAAGATTCTCTGAAGCAAAGATGTCACTTGAAGGAATAAGGTGCCCAGCCCAAGCCTTGGTATTCTTAATCACCTCATTTACATGCAAAAGCAGGGTAATGAATAAGAAAGACTGAAGAAAAGTTGATGCCTTTGAATTCTGTGTGGTGTTGGCAAAGAATATTGACTATACTATGGACTGACAGAAGAATGCCTGTCTTGGGAAAGCAGCCAGAATGTTCCTTAGAAGTGAAGATGGTAAGACTTCATCTCTCATACTTCGGACAGGTTGTCAAGGAAAACCAGTTCCTAAAGAAAAATAAGCTGGGTAAAGTGGAGGGTCAATGAAAAACAGGAAGACCCCCAACAAGATGGACTGACACCTTGGCTCCAACAGTGAGTTCAAACACAGGACGAGGAAGGTGGAAGGATGTTACAGAACCTGCAGGATTTGTGCTGTCATACACGGGGTTGCTATGAGTCAGAAGCAACATGCTGGTGCCTAACAACATCAACCACCTTAAGGAGCTCTGGTAGCATAGTGGTTACAAATCAGGCTGCTAAACTCAAGGCCAACAGTTCAAAACTACCAACTGCTCCGTGGAAGAAAAATGAGGCTTTCTGCTCCCATAAAGATTTACAGCCTCGTAAACTGACTCCGCGGCACATCACCACCACCATCAAGCAACAATATGAATTCTAGTCAATCATATTTCTCAAAATAAAATCCATACAAACAATGATATTGTTGTTAAGTGCTGTCAAGTTGGTTCTGACCCATAGTGACCCTATATAGGGTTTCCAAGGAGCGGCTGGTGACCTTGAGCCGCCAACCTTGCAGTTCAAACCAACTTTGCAGTCGAGTGCACTAACCCGCAGTGCACTCCCACCTACTCAGCACTTCCGCCATTCACCTGTCAATTTGTCGTACTGTAGTTGTTTATGTGTGTTGTTTATGATGCTGGAAACTCTCCCACCAGTATTTCAAATGTTACTCATGGTCACAGGTTTCAGCAAAGCTTCCAGCCTGACTGGGAAGAAAGGCTTGGTGGTCTACTGCTGAGAATTGGCCCGTGAGACCCCTATGGACCACAGCAGAATGGAAGGTGAGTGCTGATGCCGTGCTGGAAGACAAGCCTCCTGGGTTGGAATGCACAATAGCTGAAGCGATGGCTCGAACTCACCACCAGTAATGCAATGGCACAGAACCTGGCACCATTTCCTCCCGTTCTATATGAACCCAGAGTCCTGGGTGCCACCGTAGGATAAACTCCAGATGGCTAACCCCGAGGTCCGCATTTCAAACCCACCAGAGACTCCTCAGAAATCTTAGACAGGGTTGGTAATGACCCTATGAACATCAGAACAAAACTTTCCTGGTCCTGTGCCATCCTCACACTTGTTGCTATGCTTGAGGGCATGAGTCAGAGCCTTCTCAAAGGCAAGTAATGACAACAGTGAGCACCAGCCACCCAACATAAGCATGACTTCCTCTACCCCCACCACAGCCCATTAGGTGGTAGAGCAGCCCCTCTGTTCACATGAGGAAAGTGAGACTCAGGAAGGCTACAGCCCTTGCCTCAAGCTGCACAACTGTTGTTGTTGTTAAGTGCTGTCATGTCGATTCCAACCCATAGCAACCCTGTATAGGGTTTCCAAGGAGCAGCTGGTGAGCTTGAACCACCAACCTTGCAGTTCTAACGACTTTGCAGTCTGATGCATTAGCCCACAGCACCACACCAGGACTCCAAAGTGAGCCAGGGCTAGAACTAGTGCCCCCGGGACTGCAGGGCCAGGCACCTCTTACCTGGCGGCAGCACCTTCATCTCAGTGCTGCGGCTCACTGCCTGGGTCCCGCGGTAGGCGCTGCACGTGTAGGAACCCTCGTCGCTGGCTCCCGTGTTGTAGATTACTAGCGTGCCGTCCGGGGACTGGTGGACACGGTGGCCGTCAGCCCACACAGGCAGCCCATTTCTGCAAGGAAAGGACAGTGGGGTGGCCATCCAGGTCCATGGGCCTGGAGTTGGTGGTCAACCCCTCCCCTCCCTGTGAGGGCAAGCAGCAGATGACCCTTTGCCTCAAGGAAGAGATGGACAGTCTACCGGAAAGAAGCAGGAATGTTAACAAAACACCCACGTGAGGCAAACTCACACCGACTAAGCCCACTGGTCCAGTACTCTTATCCACAGAGGAATCCTCTCATTAACAAAGGTCTTTTAAGCTGTTAAGTACCAGGCCCTGTACAGGGCAAGGAAGCCCTCCCTGCCTTCCGGGCACTGGGTGGGGGGTGGGGGTGCTTGGGGAGCCTTGTCAGAGGTGAAGATGAGTAGGCAGCAGCCGGCTGATGAAGAGAGAGAACCAGGGACTCAGGAGTGAGTGTGAGCCCAGGAGCAAGTGGACACGGGGGCCAGTCAGCAGGGTCTTGGACTCTATCAGGACTTTGGATAGATCATGAGGGCTAGTGAGGGTTTTAGATAAGTTAGAACCAACATGATGAGATTTTGCAAATTCCCCAGAGGGGGCTGGGTCAGCAAGCCTGGGGGAGAGATACATGTTGCGGTGGAGGGCACAGAGCAGAAGGCAGAGGGAGAGAGAGGGCTGTGGGTGAAGGGCAGACGCGGGGAAGGAGAAGGAACCAAGGATGGCAGAGGCTCTGAGCTTGGGTTACTGTGTAACGGTGGTGCCTCCAACACAGGGAAGTTCAGGGTAGGGTTGGGAAGGGTGAGGCTACTGTCCACCATTTTGAATGTGGGGTGCCTATGACACGCCAAGAGAATGGATTTGAAGTCCAGCTAGTGTATCAGCTCTGGGTGGTCCCAGAAACTGCATGTCTACAGGGCTGCCCAAGGGGAAGTTATAGAACAAGCCACCAGGACCTGGAACAGAACCTTGTGAAACACCAACACCTAAGAGACAGGTGGCCAAGAAAACAAACACACGAGGACCCACCAGAGACAGCAGTGTCTGGAGCCCTGTGAGGGAATGTTCCAAGAAGGAGCAAGTGGAAGGCCAAGGAGACCCCAGGGTCACGTAAGGACTGCGGTTGTCCACTGGTGGCCCTGACCAGTCAGTACCCCTGGAGGGGGACGGGGTGGCCTGAGAAGTATGTGAGGGAAGTAGCTGAGGACAATGTATCTAGACAGGGTCAGCAGGGGACTATAGAATGGGGAGTTCTGAGCCTGTTGCTGCTAAAGATCCAGGCGAAGCAAAGTTGAAGAAAGCAACAGCCAGACAGCCAGGGCCCCCGTCAGGAGAGGCTGAGTAGAGCACCAGCTCCCCTCGCCGAAGCCCGTGTCTGCTGGTGTTAGGGTCACAGAAACAGCTAGTGTGTGGCCCTGTCTGGCATGCAGGCCCTTCCCACCCTGCCATAATCTCTCACATACCAACCATGGTGTTTGCTGCTCCCTCCACAGGAATGGCTTTCAAGGCCAGGCTAAAGTCACCTCCCTAGCCAGCCCTGCCTGAACTCCCTACACCGGTCTGGCGGCAGCCCACACTGCTCTCTGAAGATAGCATTTAGGGTCTACCTTGTCTGGAGTGACAAGGATACTGTGTCCTCTCCTGCCCAGGATGTCCTGAGATTCAGATCACCCCAGGATTCCCAGAGCCTACCTAACATTGCAGGGAGGGAGGGATCAAAAATATTTGCTGATTAACAAATAAAGGACCATTTGATCTGGGGTAAAAGACCAATGAAGTTCCCCAAACTGAGTGTAGTCCAGGGGTTCTCATCCTCAGGGAGATTTTGTCCCCAAGGGACATAGGGCTGCCTAGAGACTGTTATAATCATCACAACTTGTGGGGAGAGTACTCCCAGCAGGTAGTGAACCAGGACTGCTGCCAAGCATCCAACAAAGTACAGGCCCCTCCCACAATCCAACTATCAGACTGAGAAACCCCATTCCTAGAGGGCTGTAGGGCTCCTCTGACACCGTATCCAGAGGCTGTAAGCTTTACCTGGACCATCTGATGTTCACACTTTCTCCTGCCACCACACATGACAGCCTGGCAGTGTCCCCTTCCGGCACCGTTACAGTATCCGGCAAGCCCGTGATTGTCAGCTCCCCTGGGCACAAGGGGAGCAATATCAGCCACTGCACCAATCCTGTCACGCCCAGTGCCCCCTGGCCACAAAGACCACTTGCCCTGCTTCCCATGCTCTGCTTGGGACTGTCAGCTTACCCAGGACTCTGAGCTGGACCCACCGCTGGTCTCGGTCCTTCCCGTTGAAAGCAACACAAGCGTAGAAGCCATCATCTTCCACAGTCACGTGGCTGATGACCAGGGAGCCGTCAGGTTGCTGCTGGTGTCTGGGGACAAGCACAGTCAGGTCAGCCGGGTCCAGCCCAAGCGGCAAACATAGCAGAGGGAGCTGGGGGAGGGTCGGAGCTGTCCCTTTTCAGTGGGGTTGGGCCAAAGTCAGTCTACCTTAGGTCCTCTTTTGATTTATTTGAAAACACCTGGCTCTTAGCCTAGAAAATAGACAATCACTTCAAATGTTCCCATAAAAAATAATTCAGGTTTGGAATTCTAGTTTTTGCTATACTCTACTTTGTAGGAACAAACTCGGATTTGACTGTATGTGAAATGTAGGCGTTAAGACTGTTTCTTTGTGTCAAACGGGGTTAAAATAGCCCACCTCTGTGTGGCTGCCTTGTAGGTTTTAGGAGAGAGGACAAGTCTCCTAGTCAGTATGTGGGTTAGGCATTCATCCACAGCCAGAAATGGGCCTGATTCCATTTCCTTCCTCAGCCAGCACCTCTTTTGGCCAGCCTAGGATGGTCGTCTACCAACCACACACTGGGAAACCAAAAATAAACCAAATCTACAGCCATCAAGTCAATTCTCACATACAGTAACCCTATAGACGGTTTTCTAGACTGTCTAGTGATAGAATCCCTCATCCACATGCATAATAAAATGGCTGCGGGCCACACTTTCACGCTCCCTACCAGAACTTCTCTTCCTACTGGAACTTCTCAACCTATCAACTACCTCCACTAATCTCAACCCCTCCTTCCCCCGGCAATACCTCTCTCTCTTTCCTTCCAACCTCTAATAAAGCCTTACACGTGGGTATTTGTGTTCCGGCTCATTCCATCTCACATTTATGGGGCCGAAACCCAGGAGGGACTTTGCCAGGAACCATGATGATCCCCAGCTCTCGGGTTGATCTGCTTCCCGCTGTACCCCCTGAACCTGCCGACCAGACACCCACCCAGGGGCCTTCATCCATTGCCGTTGCTGACTTTTACAGCCACACACCGGTTAACAATCTCAGGGTGAGTGTTTGGGCATGCCTCCCTCTCTCAGGTCCTCTGTGTTGTCAGTCAAGTCTAAGTCCTAGCGCTAGGCCAGACAGACCCTTCTCGGCCCGTGGCCCAGGATTGCTGCTCTCGGGGGACGCCCCGTCAGCTCAATTCCTTTCTCTTCTCTCAGGGGTCTGGAAGAGAGACGAGGACGCTCCTCTCTTTGCCCTTCTCCTCAGAGGCTTCCTGATCCTCACCCTAACTCTCCAGCTCACCATCTAAATCGCCTCACTCCACACCCTTGGGTTGTCCCCTGCGCAATCTTAAGGCACTAGGGCTACAACCTGATATCAAGCCACAGTGCTTACTCTTTCTGTATTCAAGAAAATGGTTCCTAATGGCCGGAGAATGGTGCCTTCAATTTTAACATCCTTCATGACCTTGATAACTTTTGTCAGCACAGTGGCAAATGGCCTGAGGTCCCCTACGTACAGGCTTTCTTTTCTCTCTGTTCTCATCCTTCTCTCTATTGGACTTGCTCCCCTTCTCAAATCCTTCTAGCCCATGAGAAACCACTCCCAGACGCTTCCTCTTTTGACCCATCAGACCATGTCCATCCCCCACTTGCACTCCCCTCTCCACCGCCTACCTCCTCTTCCCTCTCCTTCTCCCCATGGCTCGGTTCCACCACCATCTAGTGGTCAAGCCTCACCTACTCAGCTGAACCCTCCCTCTCCACCACATACTTGGTCCTGAGACCACTCTCATCGATCCCAATACCCGCCACTGCCTGCACCCCTGATGCTATTACACAAGGTAACGGGCAGAGGGCATTGTCTGGGTCCATGTTCCCTTTTCCCTATCTGACCTCTCACAAATCGAAAAGAGGCTAGGAAATGTCTCCTCTGATCCAAACACCTACATCAAAGGAATTTAGATACCTCACTCAATTCTATTACCTCACCTGACATGACCTCTACATCACTCTCACTTCTGACTTCTGACGAGGTGCATGCTATGAGCAACGAAAAGCCAGTGGGAGCTCAGGCAGTTCCCCCAGAAAAATCCCTCTTGGGATTATCAACCAGGCCACGCCAATTGTGGACTTAGAGATCATATGATTCTTTGCCTTGCAGAAGGCTTAAAGAGAACTGCTCATAAAGCAGTCAACTACAGATGAGAAATATCACCCAAAATTCAGACGAAAATCTGGCCCAATTTCTATCATGTCTAATGGTGGCCCTACAAAAATACACCAAACTAGATCCAACATCCCCATGACATAACATATAGGCATAACAGTTATGAACACTCATTTCATCTCTCAGTAGGCCCCAGACATAGACAAGGCGAAATACCTGTTACGGGGTTCCAGACCAAAGAAGGGGTATAATACCCTTTGGGGCACCACCCGGGCCCTGATTCAAATGTAACTGAGAGGGTCATTGGGCAAAAAAACTGCCCTAGCCCTCATCCTCCCCATGGCCCATGCCCTGCTTGCAAACAGGAGGGACATTGGAAGGTTGATTGCTCCTTTCTCCAGAGAGGGAAGGGATCAATAGCTTCAGTCCCACCAAGAGAAGGAGTTTGCTCTACCACAGCTTCTAGGACTGGCCACAGAGGACTGAAGGTGCCCGGGATCGCCGCCCCTACGGAAAAAACTCACAGAGAACCCAGAGTAATGGTCCAGGTTTCAGGTAAGCCAGTCTCTTCTTTTAGACACCAGAGCCACTTACTCAGCTCTATGAGAATACTCAGTGCGGACACACCCTACCCCTACATTAATAGTTGGGGTTGACGGAGTCCCTACTCAGCCCATCATCACAGAACCCCTAGCATGCTCACTTCATGATACCCCATTCACACACGCCTTTCTAGTTCTACCCAAGTGCCCCACACCAATCCTAGGATGAGACATTCTAGCCGAGTTCAAATCCACCCACATATTATACCCTATTAAAACTGCCACGCCTTCCTCAGCCCCTGGCTTGTTCTTGCTGTACGCTGCACCAGATTCCAAGCACTGGCTAAAGACCTCTCTAACCTCAATTTCTCACCCAGTACCCTCCTTCAATATGTGGATGACCTACTTTTTAGGTCTCCACACCACCTCCAACATCTACTCACCCACAAAGCAGTCTCAGACACCTTCACACTTTCAATTATTCCATATGGTTTTCAAAGAAAATCCCAACTTTAAATTAGAATCTTGCCCCCCCCCCGCCCCCCC
>NW_006408597.1:4367207-4428184 GCF_000296735.1 Chrysochloris asiatica
GAAGGAGCTCTCTCACTCATGTACGGAAGCTCTAGATCATCTCCTCCCTCTATCCCACATCTCCTCGACCCCACTGCCCCACCCAGATTGTATATGGTTCATCTATGGCCGTTCCATCACCTCACCTACAGGCCAACACCAGGCTGGCTATGCCATTGTATCTTCAGATAGGGTAATTGAAGCCATGTCTCTTCCCTTTAACACAACCTCCCAAAAGGCTCCCCTATAAACAATGGTCCCCTAGTCTTACAACTACTTCAACCAGCAAAACTCCCAACACAAGCAGGAGTCATACACTGTAGGAGTCATCAATCCACCAATGACCCCATCTCACAGGGAAATAATAAGGCTGACTGCAAAGCAAAGCAAGCGGCCATGATCCCACCTCCGTCCACACAAATGCTTGCTGTTCCCCCTATCACACCCCTCTATAACCCCCTTGAAACACAAGAATGGCTTCAACAGGGAGCCATTCTTTCTGGGGGAACTATACATTCTCCCCAGGTCACAGGTCACATACATCCTCACGGATATATACAACACTTTTACATAGGGCATGAACCCTTACCCTGCCTCCTACGACCCATATTTTACTGTCCCAAAATGCCCTCACTACTTCAATAAATAACTCAAACATGTCCCACTTGCTCACTCACATCCCCACATCCCCACTGCACCGCAAATCATTTCCCACCCATCAAGCCCGTGACTGTCTACAGGACAAAACTGGCACACACAGTTTCAGCTACTCCCAAATCGGATATTAACCCTGGCATACCCTGCTACAGGAGTCCTGGTGTGGTGCTGTGGGTTAATGCGCCAGACTGCAAAGCCATTTGAACTGCAAGGTCAGCGGTTCAAGCTCACCAATCACTCCTCGGAAACCCTGTATAGGGTCACTACGGGTCGGAATCGACTCAACAGCACTTAACAACAACAACAACAACAACCCTGCTATACTTCCTCTTTCACGGGACCCACCAAACTCAAATCCACCCGCATCCCAGAGGAATAAATGCATGACTCCCGCCTAGTAAACCACTTTTCCTGCTTCCTTGACCAGGTGGGCCAGGACCTCCAGTGGTTCTTTCCAAAGGCTAACACTCCTGACTCTATCCTGTTCTGGATCAAAGACCTAGTTCTCCAGGGCACTCTCTTTCTCTGATTTCTCACCAGACGAAATCTCTCTGCTGACAGTCTTTCTCCTCTGCTGGCTAGCCCTACCTCCACATACTCCATTAGACATACCTCCATGTTAACTTGCCACCCAGCCTTCCTCGCCCCCTTCGCGGCACTATTCTTGCAGTAGGCCTCTTTTCTGTCTCACGCCGAGTGGCCTCGCCATTCTCGAATAATCTTTGCCTTACTCTTTCTCCTCATAGTGGGATTTATCATCATCCCAGTATGCTCTCCGTACTCTTTATCTCAACCTTGATGATCAGATCGTGCCTTAGCCAAAGTGGCAAAACATGTTCAACCCCTCATACAGCCACAGATTGCTCCAGTGTCCTGACCTTTATGCACTCTGCTTGCTATCTGGGACAAACACCTGTCATCAAGCAGTTTTGTGGAATCAGAGTATGGTACCTATCCAAACTCTAACTGCATGGCTTACCAAGTCACAGCTTGCAAAAGGTGGTGCAACAAGCCTGTCTGCTGGACATATCAAACCCAAATAGGGATGTCAGATGGAGGTGGCGGCAGTGGCAGATGCAGCGAGGAAAAAGATGAATGTAGAAGCCACAAAGAACCTCACACAATGGCTGGACCCAGGATGTAAAGGGCTACGAACGTGGCCAGATTCTGACAGCATCTGCCAACCCCATCACATGCTAATCACTGAAATAGAAATAAAACCTCACGCTGGGCTTGTTTGCCCTATAGGGACCTGGGGTACTCAGCCATTCCCGCCGACCCAGTCCCTAAATCATATCCTAATACAACCACCATACGGTACACAGGACCTCTCCTCATGGAGATTAGCCTCAGTAATTCCACAAACCTCACCTGCATTCATAACCCTTTCAACACCACCACTAACCCTTTCCCCCTCTCCCTTCCAAATTCCTGGTGCACTGACATAACAAAGGTAAGCAACCCAATATGTGGGCCAAAAGGAATATTTTTCTTATGTGGAAAAGATTTTCAAATGCCTACCCGCACAATACCTGTGTGGGCTCACATATTTAATCCCTGCAGCCCAAATCTTAACCCCATCTTATTAGGAACATCCATACATCTATTATAAAAAATTATCAGAGGCCCTGAACAGGGACATTAGAGGGTAGCAGACACCCTCCTTGCTTTATAAAATCAAGTTAAACAAACCATGGTTAGACCCTAATGTCCTCCTGGTGGCCTTGGCTCCTCCCCTTACTAGGACCATTAACTATAATCCTCCTGATACTGTTATTTGGCCCCTGCCTGTTTGTCGCTGTCTTCAAAATTTTTCTTCAGGAACGCCTGAGGGCTTTCACATGGCCGGATACCAACCACTGTCAAGCAACAGGACCAGCCAGCCAGATACATAGTTCCCTCCTTTTTGCCCCCTTCCAGCAGGAAGCAGCTCCAGAAAAAATGACCTCCGCCCCTGTACCCATAACAACAAAAGGCTGGCATGACAGAATCCCTCATCCACATGCATAATAAAATGGCTGCTTACCACGTTTTCGCTTTCCCTACCAGAACTTCTCTTCCTACCCGAACTTCCTCTCTCCCTAACAGCACGTCATCCCCACTCAACCTATCACCTACATCCGCTAATCTCAACCCCTCCCTCTTCTTCGATCAGCATAAAAATCCTTCTCCCTGCTATACCTTTCTTTTTCCTTCTGACCTCCAATAAAGCCTTACACGTGTGTGTTTGTGTTCCGGCTCATTCCATCTTACATCTATCCTTATGGGAACAGACAGCAGAGCAGTTGGTGGGTTTGAACTGCTGACCTTGGGATTACAGCCCAATACTTAACCCACAAATGCCGCCGGGGCTCCTTCAGGGAAGGCCAGAGGCCCACAAGCTTTACCCTTTGCCCAGCACCGTAGCTCAGGCGGAACCAGGGTGAAGGCCCGTCAGCTCCCTCCCTCAGCGGCCCCGTGGACAGGAGTGGAGTAAACCTGGGAGAAGAGAGGCGCTGCCCATCTTTCTGCCACTGGATAGCTGGGCGTGGGAGGCCTTCCGCATGACAGGCCAACTGGACCTGCTGCCCTGGACTGGCATCCACCACCCCAGGCTGGTTCCGGTCCAGACGCAGCCTACAAAACAAACACCACAGTCATGAGGGGCTTCCCTAGTGCCCACGAGGCCAGGGAACTGGCCCTCTGTACGAAATTCAAAACTCGCAGCCCTCTCCCTCTGCAGCCGGATTCACCTAAAATATTCTGGTTTGCCTCATCCCTCACTGCCTGGGGTAAAGTCTAGCTTCTGGCAGGGCAGCACCTTCTGTGTTAACCCTGCCCTGCACACCGGCCACCAGGCCCTCAACAGCCTCCTCCTCCAAAAAGCCATTTTGGGACATCTGGCCCAGAGCTCTTTCCTCCCCTCAGTTTCCAGGTCACTCCTGCCTGTCACAGCACAGGGCTGGGTACCTGATTCAAGATCCTCTCTCACTCACTGAGCCTGCACAGCCAGGGTGGGGGAGGTAGTTACCTGGACCTGGGCCGTGGGAGCAAGGAAGAGATGTTCCCCAGACCTCCACCAACTGCCCTGTGGCCCTGGGCAGGGTCCTTGGGCTCAGGGACATGTCTTGGCTCCGCCTCAGACAGCACAGCCACATCACCCCCTGTCGTGAGGCAGGCAGAAGCAAGAGGTGAGCTGTGAGGAGAGGCAGGTGCATGGAATGAGGGCCTCAGGAGCCTCACGCTCACCTGGCCCTCCAGGATACCCAGGCTCAAGTTAGCACACACTCTTTCCAGCATGGGGCGGCCTGACCCTCAACCAGGTCCACTGGCTTGGACTGGTGTCTACCACCCCAACCTGGGTCCATTCCAGACATGGCCTACAAGATGACCTGGCCACCCAGTCCCATAAGAATCCAGAGGTGAGGGGCAGATACCCGTGATGCGGAGCTGGATCAGCTGGGGGACATGGCCGGGCCTGGTGGAGCCACAGCTGTAGGTACCAGCATCCTCTGCCCGCAGGCGACTGATGACCAGGGAGCCATCGGCCTGCAGCTTGTGCCTGAATGGTGGGGAGGAAGGAGGAGAAGCTGGGCTCCTGGGGGCGATAGTGAGCCCTGGTTCTCCCTCAGGTCCTGTGCTCCCATCAGAGGGGACCCTCATAAAGGTTTCTCAGGGGAAAGACTGTCAACACACCTGTCAGAGGAGACGGGCTGGCCATCTTTCTGCCACCCAGCATGGGATTCCAAGGAGGCACCCTCTGGGCAGGAGAGCCGCACCATGTGACCCAGAGCCACCTGTACCTGGGCAGGCTCAGGGCCAGCCAAGCTGATCCTAGAAAGTGGGGGTGATGAGTGCCCAGACCAGCAGCCAGCCCTGCAGCTGGTGTCTGCCACAGCTGCCTCAGAGCCCACCATGCCACAGCACTTGGGGAAATCAGAGGGTCCCCAAAGGGACAAGTTCCAGAACCCCACAGACTCATGAGTGTGCCCCCACCTCCTACCAGCTTCCAGTCCTTACTGCCTCAATCCAGCATCTTCAGCAACAGATTGGGTGAGAAGCCCTGAGGTGGGAGGGAGCACATACCAGATTCGTGTGGGGAATTAACCTACATTGCTCATACGCAAGTTCAGGCTGAAGCTGAAGAAAATTAAAACAAGTCCACAAGAGCCAAAATTTGACCTTGAATATAACCCACCTGAGTTTAGAGATCATCTCAGGAACAGATGTGGTGCATTAGACACTAAGGACCAAAGACCAGAAGAGTTGTGGGATGACATCAAGAACATCATACAGGAAGAAAGCAAAAGCTCATTGAAAAGACAAGAACAAAGGAAAAGATCATAATGAATGTCAGAAAACAATCTGAAACTTGCTCTCTAGTGTAGAGAGATGCTAAAGAGAATTAAAGAAATGAGGAAGTCAAAGAGCTGAGCAGAAAATTTTAATGGGCAGCTCTAGAAGACTAAGGCAAGTATTATAATAAAACATGCAAAGACCTGGAGTTAGAAAACCAACAGGGAAGAACACGCTCAGCATTTCTCAAGCCGAAAAAACTAAAGAAAAAATTTAAGTCTGGATTTGCAATATGGAAGAATTCTATGGGCAAAAAACTGAATGATGAAGAAAGCATCAAAAGATGAACGAAATAAACAGAGTCACTGAACCAGACAGAAATGGTCGATGTTCAAACATTTCAAGAGGTAGCATATGACCAAGAAGGACGAAGTCTAAGGTGCACTGGAGACACTGGCAAAGAACAAGGCTCCAGGAATTGATGGGATACAATTGAAAATGTTTAGCAAACTGATGCAACACTAAACGCATTCATTCATCTATACAAATAAAGTTGAAAAACAACTACCTGACCAACTGATTGGAAGAGATCTATATTTGTGCCCATTCCAAAGAGAGGTGACTCAATGGAATGTGGAAATCATTGTACAGTATCATTAATATCATATGCAATTAAAATTTTGCTAAAGAAAGGATCATTCCCACCCCCTCCATACACAGAGTAGACAGGGATGGGCAACTTGGACACTGGCTATCCAAAATGGGGGGGCTACAAAGGCAAGAAGTGACTGGCTTACAAGCTTTCAAGAGAGAGCCGAGAGCCAGAGGGCGTGGAGGAAAGTAAAATCTCCACTGAGTAGTAACCAATCTGTCTAGGCTGGGCTGATGAAAGGAAATATGGATAGGTCTCTTGTGATACAATAGTGATTAATTGTTATTAGGACTGATTGTGAGGGTTGGAAATACAAAGGTAGGCGTTTTGTAGCAAAGGGAGGACCTCTAGGAGCGGAGGTCCCTGGGACCATAAAGGGAGAAAAGTGGAGAGCGGGACCCTACCCAGAGAAGCAGTGATGCCAGAGATGGAGGCACAGCCAATGACATGGAAAAATGGAGCGGCTGGGGATTTTAGACCCAAAGAGGGAGAGGGGCTGTGTGCTGATGACCAGGAGGCAGACTTGTAGGATATACCCTTTGGTTGGCTGATGATGCATGGAGGGGATTGTAACCATGGCAATGAAATGATATACAACAGGATGAATGTAAAACTAATGTTCTCCCATGTAAACTATCTCATAATTCACAATAAAACATTTTTAAAAGTTTTGCTAAAGATAATTCAAAATTGGCACAACAGTACATTGACGGGTTCAAACTGGACTCAGAAGAGGCTGTGGAATGAGGGATATCATTGCTGACATCAGATGGGTTGTGGCTGAAAGTACAGAATACCAGAAAAATGTTTACCTGTGTTTTATTGACTACGCAAAGGCTTTCGATTGTGTGGCTCATGACAAGCTATGGACAACATTGCAGAGAGTGAGTATTCCAGAACACTTAATTGTACTCATGAGAAACCTGTACAAAGACCAAGAGGTTCAAACAGAACAAGGGAACACTGAATGGTTTAAAATTAGGAAAAGCGTGTGTCAGGGTTCTACTCTTTCACTATACTTATTCAATCTGTACACTGAGCAAATGATCCAAGAGGCCGGATTACATGAAGAAGAACATGGCATCAGGACTGGAGGAAGACTCATTAGCAACCTGTTATACAATCTTGCTTGCTGAAAGTGAAGAGGACTTATAATACTTACTGATGAAAAAAATCAAAGATTGTTGCCTTCAATACAGGTTGCACCTCAATGTAAAGAAAACAATAATCCTCACAACAGGCTAAGTGGAGAAAAGATGGGAGTTGTCAAAGACTTCATTTTGTTTGGATCCACCATCAACACTCATGGAAGTAGCAGTCAAAAAATCACACAACGTATTTCATTAGGTAAACCTGCTGCATAAGACAGCTTTAAAGTGTCTAAGAGCACAGATGTCAATTTGAGGACTAAGGTGTGTCTGACCCAAGCCATGGCATTTCCAATAACCTCATATGCATGTGAAAGTTGGACACTGAATAAGGAAAACCATAGAAGAATTGATGCATTTGAGGTATGGTGATGAAGAAGAATATTGAAAGTACCATGGACTGCCAGAAGAACAAATAAATCTGTGTTGGAAGACGTACAGTCAGAATGCTTCTTAGAAGCCAGGATGGTGAGACTTTCTCTCACACTTGGGACATATTATCATGAGGGACTGTCCCTGGAGAAGGATATCAAACTTGGTAAAGTGGAGGGTCAATGAAAAAGAGTAAGACCCCAATGAGATGGACTGGCACAGTGGCAGCAGCAGGGGGCACAAGCTTAACAACCATCATGAGGTCCAGGCAGTGATTTGGTCACTATGAGTTGGAACCAACTCGGCTGCACCTAATAACAACAAGCTCCCAGAAGACTGTGGCTCCCATCCATGCCTGCTGACCTTCTGCTGGCCTCCAGGCCCTCCCAAATCTGACCCCTTTGGAATATCAGGCTTGGGTTTTTCAAACTGTTTCAAATCTCCCCAAATCCCTCATCCATGTGACAGAATCCCAAGTAACAATTAATGGGACATGCACCAAACTACAGAGTAATGCCAGAGAGAAGCCAACAAGCTCTAGAGGGCCCAGGGTGCACAGTGAGTCGGGTGAAGCATCCGGGCACCCCCACCTACTAGCTGTCTGGAGCATTAAAGGATAGTGGATGAGGGAGAACCCGCTCCCCTCAGGGTTTTAGATCAAGTAGACCCAGGCCCAGGCCCAGCTGGTGCACCCTGCCTCCTACCTGGGGAAGGTGGGGCTCACCTGTATGAGGAGCTGCGGGAGGGTGATGCTGGTCGCCCGGCATATCCTCCTAGTCCTGGGACACTGGACCCTCGCTCTTTGTCCCAGGACCTTTCTCCAAAGGTCTGGGTACCGGGAGTCTCCCCAAGCCCAATGCTCCCAGAAGGCAAGGGCTTCTTCTGGACTGTGGCTTCCACCCCATGGCTGCTGGCCTCCTGCTGGCCTCCAGGCCCTCCCTCCCTGTGGGTGCTGTGGATGGAGGCTCCAGGCTGGGGGCCCCGGCAGCTGCTCAGGCACTCTTCCTCAGAGGCAAAGTTATTGGCGTTGCCGTGGCAGCCGCCATACCAGAAGCGGTTGCATTGGCCCACAGAGGGGATGAAGTACCAGTGGGCAACCCAGTCTGCACAGGAGCCGTGGGCACTGGGTAGTAGGCACCGCACCGGATAGGCTGAAGGGAGAAAGGACCCACATCGCCAGGTGCCCAATAATAACACTGCAAATGCTCCAACAGGACCTTCCCACCCTGCCCGCCCTCAGCCTTGGAGGCCTCCGTTTCCAGAGTTGGTAGCACTACAGAACGCAGGTGCACCGACTAGACCTGCCCCAGGTTGAGGTCCCATGAGCTGACAGTCATGCTCACCACCTCCAGCTACAGAACTGCTGGCCTCTAGGTGGTCAGGGCCAGGACTGCAGGCCCTCCTGCAGCTTGGTCTTGACCCTAAAGTACTTACGTGGCTCAGGATAAGGGCCCAGCTCAGCAGGGGGCTGCTCTTGCTCCTGGGCCTCCACAGCAGCCTCTGGACCCAGTCCCGCCCGTGTGTCCAAGCCACTCTGCTCCCAGCACAGCATGAATGCTCCTTGCCCACACCTGGCTACGGGATCCCCTCATCATGGTCTCTGGAGGCCTCATGCACCCTGCTCTCTGGTCCCGACCTCCCTCTAGGACACAGCCCCACTGCCCCCTGCATCCCAGCTATATCAAGACGTCCTCCTCATTGTTGCCCAGGGCCAGCATGGTCTTCCTCCCCTTGGAACCCACAGCCTGCTGACGCCAGGCATGCTGTCTGATGTGAATAGTCAGGCACTGTCCTGCAACCTTCTAGGTGCTCACCCAGGGGAGACTTGTGGAAGAAGTGAGTGAATAAACCAGGAGGAGGGGCCCAGAGAGGAAGAGTCGGTGTCCACTCACCGTAGCTGGGCTGACCTACGCAGCCCTCCCCTAGAGGACCAGCTGCAGAGGCCACATGGTCATAGCAACAGCCGAACTGGGAGCCCCGACACTCGCTGGGCTGGTTCTGCTGGGCCTGGGGGACCTACAGAGGAAGTCCAGGATTGGAGAGTTAAGAAAAGGGCTCAGGTCTAGGTAGAGGGCTCCGGTGACCAGAAGAGGGACAGAACTGAGCCCAGGGTGCACACTCCCAGCCCAGGCCAGCCCAGCTGCTGAAGCCCTGGGCCCCTGAGAGGTGCCCCAGGCTGGGACTCATTGGCATTGCCCAGGCTTGAGGGCTGGACTCCTGCCTTCCCCCACCCCTGGCCCCACCCCTTGCCCCACACACATACACACATGCACACACACACACACACGAACCAGACACTTACTGTGGAAGGCGCAGCTCTCAACCCTGGCCTGTTGCCGGTATTGCCACTGCTATGCGACCTTGCACAGCCAGCCTGATGGGGCCCCTGGGCCACTGATACCCCATCAGGGCAGCACCCGTACCTAATAGACATCATACTGAGCCTGCCAGCCCTCACTGCCCAGCCCTGAGGTCCCAGCACCCCAGAACCCAGGCTCTGAGGTACCATGTCTGGGAGAGCACATCAGGGAGAGGGCATGACACACTGCCTGCACCCCACCCTGACAGACCCTAGGCTCACATGTCCCATCACACCAAAGTGGGACTTGCTCATGGTCTGCCCAAGCATCAGACCACAGGTTTCCATACTTGCAGCAGCTGGGAGGCAGGGCAGAAAGGGGGTTCACAGGAACTCACCATTTATTTAACTCTACCAACCAGGAGTAGGAAAGGAGGTGAAAGAAAGAATGCATCAAAGTGCCTTGTATGTGCCAGGTGCCATGTGATTTATCTATTCCTCACAATAACATCACCCAGTGGCTGTCACTGTTCCCAATTCACAGAAGATTACAGAGGTTAAATGACTTGTCCCAAGTCATCCAGCACACTTGTAAGAGTCCGAGCAGGGAATCACACCCACACTGCTGCCCCAAAGCCAGGGCTCTGAGCCCCATCGTCCCTGGTGGAGGTGGGCACGTACCGGGCAGGCACCTGGGGACTCAGTCCTCTCTGCTGAAGTAAGCAGGACGGAGGAATGATCTTAGTTCAGCCTTTCTGCTCAGCTCCCCATGTGCCTCCTCCAAACCACCTCACACTGGATCTCTGGTCACATGACTACGATCAGTCATTGTAGCTAAGTGCTAAGTGTGGTCAAGTTGGTTCCAACTCATAGTGACCCTGTACAGGGTTTCCAAGGAGCAGCTGGTGGGTTTGAAC
This sequence comes from Chrysochloris asiatica, assembly GCF_000296735.1. Classification (NCBI taxonomy): domain Eukaryota; kingdom Metazoa; phylum Chordata; class Mammalia; order Afrosoricida; family Chrysochloridae; genus Chrysochloris; species Chrysochloris asiatica. Next base: position 4,377,507 of record NW_006408597.1, read on the forward strand.
TGCTGACCTTGTGGTTCATAGTCCAGTGCTGATCCTACAGCTCCACACCAGGAGTCCCCACCAAGCACATCAGGAGACACAAAGGATTAAACACTTCACTACTGAAATGTGGGCAGTTCAAACCCACCCAGAGGCACCTCAGAAGACAGACATGGCCATCTGCTTCCTTGAAAACCCTGTGGGGTTGCCATGTACAAATGACTCAGCAGCAGCTGATAGGCTAATCGGGAGCAACACTAGGGAGTCCTTGGATGATGCAATCAGTTAGCCCTTGCTGCTAATCGAAAGGTTGAGGGTTCAAGTCCACCAGAAGGTGTGTCAAAAGCTAGGCCGGGAGATCTACTTCTGACAAATCAGCCACTGAAGAGCCTGTCATGCACAGTTGCCTCTGACACACGTGGGGCCATCGTGAGTCAGAGTCACAGGACAGCTGGTGGCTTAGGAGCTTCAAGAAGCACAGAGAGAGGAGGCCAAGTGCCCAAGACTGGGAATTAGGACAGCTCAGAGACAGAAAATCCTGCATCCTGTTACTGAACTCTGTGAGGCACCACCCTCCCTCCCTCACTGCTACCGTGCAGAGGGAGGCCGTCTCCAGCACACACCTGCTCTGCTGACAGGAGACCACCCCAGGGCAGCCTTGCCACTGAGGCCCCAGAGATGCTGAGTGGCCATCGGGGCAGCACCCATGGGAGCTGTGCCTGCAGTCCCGGGACCCCAAGCCCAACTGAGGGGACTGCCGGTGTGGGGACTGCTGCTGAGAGGGTTCTGGGACCAGGGCTGACAAGTGGGAACCCTGATCTCCTCTGGGATTACTCCAGGCTGAGGGTCTTCCCTGGGGTGCCCTCCAGTGGCCTCTGGAATCTAGAAAAAACGGTCCAGAAGGTAGACAAGTCCCCCTCCTCAACCCCTCTCTCTGTCCCCACACTGAGCCTCACAGCCATCCCCAGACCACCCTCCCCTCCGTCACCATTCCAGGACCCCATCTCCAGGCACCTTCCACTCAGATGCACAGCTGAGAGAGAGCGGGGTGGGGCTGTGTCTGAGCTTCTCACCTGAAGCAGAGGACTCTCGAACACCCAGAGACGTCCTGGGGTCCCTGGGATTAGTGCTCATGTCTTGCAGGCTGGGAACTTCTGCAGGAAACCAAGCAGACAGAACGGGGTGCAGAGGGGATGGAGGAGAGTTGTAGGCCCCAGAGGTGACCAGCCCTCCCCCCACCCTAGTGCTCAGGCAGGGCCCAGGGGACCCAGGACATCAGAAGTGAAAATGAGCAGGACCTGTCATTTTATAAAACCACCACCACCACCACCACCACCACCATCAGGTGCAAAGAAGAGTGAAGAAAAACTGATGTATGGAAACAATGACTCCAATGGATGACTGGACGACTAGAACATCAGTCTCCACAACCCTGAGACCAGAACTAGATGGTACTCTGCTATCACTACCAACTGCTCTGAAAGGGATCATGTTACAAAGTCATGGACAGAGCAGAAAAAAGAAATGGAACAAAAGTGAAAATCAGAGAGACTGGTGGAACCCCAAGACTCTGACCCTTAGTCCCCCTTCAGGTCTGGAAGTGTAGTCACCCCCATGGGTCAACTTGCAGCCAAACATAGCCCAGCCTGTATGAGGAGCCATAACACTAGGAAGGCACACACACCTTGGAATAACCAACTAAATGAGATCAAAAAGGCAGCATTTACCCAAGGACAAAGTTTAAAAGGGTTAGGAAAGGAGGAGTGGAAACGAAAAACACCGGGAGGAAGTAGGATGAGGGATGTCACTTTGTGGGGACTGCAGTCAACGACATGAAGCAAAATGTGTATGAATTGCTGAATGGAAAACTGATGTGCTCTGTAAAGCTTCACTCAGTTCACAACCAAGTTTTAAAAAGAAGAAAAATTGCATCTTCTCATTTAGAAGCCTCCAGTCACATAGAGATACTTATGTTACATGTTCAGAAATAAATTAGCATTTATGGTACGCTCCCAACTAGCAAACAAAAAATGATACATACGCTTTTAATTAGATGGATGTAGGGCTAGATAATTGATTCCCAATAAAGCAAAGTATTAATTATAGAATTTAGATGTGAGCACATGGCTGCCATTATAAAATTCATTTAAGTGTTTTGGAGGTTTGCATTTTTTCAGTCTTGTTGCTGTAAAATTGTGAAAAACCACAAATTGTGCAATTAAAATGGTGAATTTCATTGCATGCAAGTGACATCTATATGAAGTCATTTTCTAACCAGAAAATGTTGGAGGAAACTATGACAACAGGAAATTGTGTTAACGATGCATAAAAGACAACTTACAGGAAAGGCCCCAAATGCTCATGGGAAGCCTCCAGGTCTTCATGCATGAGTTTTTTCCCCTTCCTTCTGTCTGTGTTTTTCACATTCCCCACAATGAGTTTATTATTACATAAAATAAGACTATAAAAAATAAGTGAAATTCCCTCCCCACATTGCTCACATCTTGCCCAGGGCAACTTTTAAACAATGGTCTGGGGTACAACGGCTCCTATACATAGGGGTCAAATCTTGGCTTTCGTCTTAATTTCTATCACATTCAGGTCAAAACCTCAGATAAAGCAGATTGATATTCTCTCCCCAGAGCTGTGTACTCTAGACAGACCACCCACATCTCTGCCCTGCATTCACAGTTCCCAGGCTGTGAATTTCTGCCTGGTTGACCCTCTGTCTCTCAAATTTAAGTGTCAAAAACAGAAGGCATCCTTCTACCAATCCATCCGCTGTTTGGCTTTCTCCTGAGACTCTGTTCTTCCATTTCTTCACCATAAATTCTGTCCCAGAAAATCCCCCTACCCACTGGGCACTGGCTTGGCTGGGCTAGCACCTGTCCCTTCATTTCTATCACCCCTTAGAGCACCTGAATGTCTACAGCCTGCAGTCCATCAGGCCCCCACTTACCACCTATCTCCACTTCAGTCTAACTCAATTTATCCTCCTAAGTGTACTCTCTAGCTCCAGAACTTTCAATGGCTCCCCTGGGCCAATTAGATAAATCCAATCTGTAGTCCATGCCCAAGACCCTCAAGTATCTGTTACAACCATGAGGACAACACCCCCTGGGGTAGCTCTGGGGCCACTATGGGTCCCTAACCCTACTGAGCAACTTGAACTGTGGCTAGAGAAACCTAGGCACTGGGTTTAAGTTTTAATTGAATTTTAACTTTAAACGCTGATACTTGATACATCTTTTGGAAAATGTTTAAACATTTAGAACAACTTGAATATCTACTATTTTCAACTATACATTTTATGTAATCGAAACATAGATCAAATATTCAATGAAAATATACACTTAAATTGAGATGCACTATAAAAGCATAAACTATATATTAGATCTCAAAGATTTAGCATTAAAAATGAATATTAAGTTTATAATTGAATTATATTAATAATTGAATAATAATTGGGATATGTTATAAAGAGACGAGTTCTTTAAAGACACACAATGCAGCTGCAGATGTTTTCATTTTTTATATGAGCTCTGGTTGTTGTTGTTGTTAAGTGCCATCGAGTCAGTTCTGACCCATAGCGACCCTGTACAGGGTTTCCGAGGCTGTAAATCTTTATGGGAGCAGAAAGCCTTATCTTTCTCCCACGGAGCGGCTGGTAGTTTCGAACTGCTGACCTTGCGGTTCACAGCCCGATTCATAACCACTATGCTACCAGAGATGAGCCCTGGTAGCGTAGTGGATTATGAGCTAGGCTGCTAACTGCAAGGTCAGCAGTTCAACTCTACCAGTCACTTTGCTGGAGAAAGATGAGTCTTTCTGCTCCCATAAAGATTTACAGCCTTGGAAACAGGGTCGCTATGAGTCGGAACTGACCCAATGGCACTAAACAACAACATATATAACTCACTGCCATTCAAGGTGATTCCAACTCATAGCGACCCTATAGGATGACCAGAACTGCCCCATAGGATTTCCCAGGCTGTAAACATGGAAGTAAACTAGCTCATCTTTCTCCCTCAAGCAGCTGGTAAGTTTGAACCACCTACTTTTCAGTTAGTTGTTGTTGTTGTTGTTAAGTGCCATTGAGTCGATTCTGACCCATAGCAACCCTGTATAGGGTTTCCAAGGAGCAGCTAGTGAGCTTGAACCACCAACCTTGCAGTTCAAACGACTTTCCAGTATGACGCATTAGCCGTAGCCAAGTGTTTTAACAACTATGCTACAGGGCTCCATTTATTTTCTTTAATTTCTCCAAATTTCCCACTTCAAACATATAAGCATATATAGATTTTTTTAACATATATTTTTTTATAATCATAAAAATAGAAGAGAAGTTTCTTGTTCAACACTTCCTGGCCTGTGACTTACTTTCCTCTCCTGTCTTTCTACCTGTGTGAGTCCTGCTCACCCCTCCAGGCAGGGAGCCAGGTCCTCTGTGCAGAGCTGGACTCCTGGGAGGCCAAGGGTGGTGCAGAGCTGGACTCCTGGGAGGCTGAGGGTGGTGCAGAGCTGGACTCTGGGAGGCCACGGGTGCTTCCTCCTGTGTGTGAGCCATCCCTGCTAGTACTGTTGCAGGACACTGGCCAGGGGCCCTCCCAGCCTCCGTGAACTCCTCACTATCACTACCGTTTATTTGCTGAGCACTCTATGGGCTCAGACCATGTGCCCTGTAATTCACCACAAGTCCAGGGTCACTAACTCCAGAGTCACCACCCCGTAGTGCATCTGAGGGAACCAGGAAGCAGAAAGGAAAGGGGCGTGCCCAGGGCCCCATGAGTGACTGGCCATGTTGACTCCCTGGTCACTTATTCTTAGCCACCCTGCAGAATGCTATGAGAACCAAAGGGAACACAGTCTGGGGTACCAGCCACATCAGGGACAAACACAGCTCTCTGTCATATGGGAAGGCCACTTCCCATCACCCTTTCAGCTCAGCTACAACCCACACCCTTCCTTTCCGTCAAGAAGAGCTCAGGCCCTTTCCTGTGACAGGATCCTCATGCTCAGGACATCTCCTTCCTGGAGGGTGGGGGTGACCGGAAGGAGGAAGATAGAGACAAAAGCAGCTTGTGTGGACGGTCATTCCTGAACTACCTACCTCTGCAGTCAGTCAGCAAACATTTACTGGGTAAAGGGGCTCTGGTAGCTCAGTGGTTACGAATCAGGCTGCTAATCTCACGGTCAGCAGTTCAAAACTACCAGCTGCTCCATGGGAGAAAGATGAGGCTTTCTGCTCCCATAAAGATTTACAGCCTCGGAAACCCTGTACAGGGTTGCTATGAGTCGGAACCAACTCCACGGCACTTAACAAAAACAACAACCACATGCTAGGTAAGTTCTGTTGGGGGATAAAGAGCAATAAGGCACAAACCTTGACTTCAAGAAGCTTACAGTTAATAGGTCTAACAAGCACTATTCAATCCACTGCAGGGCAAGACAGATGGACGCAATATACGTAGTCCTCAACTTACGACGCATTCGAATTACAACAACCATCCAGTTTGGTTTTTTGTACAACTTATTGTGAATAATATGTACCACACACAATGTTGCAGCATCTCATTGGCTGATGTCATTGTATCTGTAAGCTTATATGTAAGGCTTCCAACCCCCAAAGACAAATAAAGATCAGACTGGTAAAGAGATTAAGAGGCAATAATAATGAGATATTTGACTTACATTAGAATAGACTTAACAATGGGGTTGTTGGAATGGAATCCCAATGTAAGTTGAGAATTGCTTGTCATTACAAACCCACTATGGGAGACAAGAAGCAGAGGAGGAAGAGACCACTGTATGTGGAGGAACATAGGGCTGGCATGTGACATGGCATACATGTCTGACTTTATAGATGGCAAAGGTTTCAGTAGACAGCAGTGAAAAGGGACAGAGGTACAGGTGCTAGCTAAACTTGTAGTGGGGGAGGTGGCTGGCCCAGGGCTCCTCCCTGCCCTTCTGTCCTGACCTTGAGGAAGATGGCAGGGCTGTGTGTTACAGGGCTCCACGTCTGCAGGCTTTGCCAGCTGCAGATTCTCACAGTGGCTGGGCAGCCCAATGGCACAGACGACCAGCCGCTTCCGAAGGCCTGAACTACAGCTCCTGGAGCACTGGAGAACACACGCAGACACAGACCCTGAGGCTGTGACTGAAATGCCCATCTGGTAGGCCAAAGGGGGTGGAACCCAGCCCCATCAGAGCCCCAAAGAACCAGGCTGGACATGGGTGACAAGGGGAGGCAAGCACTCACCAGACCCCAGGTGCCAACATGCCAGGCCTGCTCATTGAGGACGGAGCAGTCATCTCGCATACAGGGCTCAGTGAGGGGTGGCCGGTCCCTCGAGGAGCATGCTGTGGCTTGGAGTACAGACCCCTCTCCATCCTGGCAAGTGACAGTCCGCCTCCGGACCCCAGAGCCACAGCTGACAGAACACTGCAAGGATTCAGCTGTCAGGAGGAGCTCACCCACTGCCAGGAAAGCCATGCCAGGACATACAGGGTGGGCACAGGGAGTGGACAGCACTCTACAGTTCATGTCTAGCCCCAAGGCCCAGAGAGGCTTAGTGGGTCCTCTGAGGTCACACAGCCTGAGCCACGACTGCTGATGCTGCTCAGTGCATTTCCACATGCCTCATTTGCACCTTAAGGAGTGCTGGTAGCGTAGTGGTTATGAATTGGGCTGTGAACCTCAAGGTCATCAGTTTGAAACTACCAGCTGTTCCATGGGAGAAAGATAAGGCTTTCTGCTCCAGAGAGATTTACAGCCTCAGAAACCCTGTACAGGGTCACTACGAGTCGGAACCAACTCCACAGCACATAACCACCACCACTTACACCATGAACCCAGATGGGTAATGGAAACAGTTGCAGCCACTCCCAGCAATGCCCTTAGCTTCTCCTCCATGCCAAGGCAGAGTCTTTCCCATCCTGCCCTGGGGCCCTAGAAAATGAGGAGCACTAGACAAGGAGTCCAGGTGCCTTCTCATAGTTCCAGCCTTGCCTCCAGCTTCCATGACAGCCTGCTAAGTCATTTTACCTACCCCCACCCCCGCCCCAGGATCTCAGTGTCTATGTCACAGGCAAGCCCCCCAGCTCCTGATGTCAATCAGAGGTCTCACCTCTCCCCAGGGCCCTAAACTCCAGGCTGCGCATCGCTGCAGGTTGCAAGCTTGTGTGGCAGGGGGCTTCCCAGGCAGGCCCACACACTCGGCCTCTTCAACAGCCTCCTGGTCGCCACTGCCACTGACTGAGACACAGTAGACGGAGCGGGACTGGGAGCCACCTCCGCAGGAGGCTGAGCAGGGTGCCCAGGGCCCTGTCTTCCAACTGGTGGGGAGCAAGAATCCAGTGAGGCTGGCCCAGGCGTAGGGGCCAGAGCCCAGCCCGAGGTGAGGCCAGCTCTCACACACAGCAGTGGACTGAGCCCCCACCCAGCCCATCCTTTGAACACTTAGGTCTGTGTAGGTGGGTGGCAGAGAGGCCTGGACAAGGAGGTGCCTATGCCCTCTGGTACCTGCCCTCAGCCCACATGCTCCCCTCCTCTCCCCAGATGCACTGTCGCCCCCAGCCATACTCCATTCCCTCCAGGCCTGTCCTGTGACCTGAGCCTCCGTGTGAGGCCGTGCTCACCATGTGTGGAGTGGCCCAGCCTAGAGCTGGGGCCCAAGGACCAAAGAACAGGGCAGTCCCACTGCACCATGCAAAGCCAAACCCGCCACCATCCCATGAGGCCAGCTGCCACCAAGGCACATGGGTGGAACTGCCCCAGGCCTGTGGGGCCTATGGGGCCTGTGGCCCGAAGATTACCTGTTCCCACACACACGCTGGACCCCAGCGAGGCGCCATGCTCCAGGTTGGTGCAGGTAAGAGGTCCTTTGTGTGCAAACGCATTGTCGATGCCGACAGGCCCTGTGGCCAGTCCCCTGGCCCACTCCTCAGCCTCTGCCCAGCTGGCTACCTGCCAGCTCACTGACAGGGCCTCCACCACCTTCCCCACCCTCCTGCCTCCAGACAGGTACACATGCCCCTACCAGAAAGAACAGCCCCTGTATTTCCCCACCCCTCCCAAAACAGTGCCTCCTCCCCACCCCAGCCACAGCAGTGGGGAGCCCTGAGCAGCCCAGCTCCTAGATCTATACCTAAAGTAGCTTAGGGACCCCAACCCTTTCCTTCCCAAGCCCGTAGGCCCCACCATAGGAGAGTGGGGCCAGCAAAGGCCTCACCGCTTGGTCTGTGGGCAGGGGTGGAGGTTGCAGGGTTGGCGGTCAGCTGGCCGTGGCTGGCGTTGGCACAGGTGGTCAGGGTAGGCCTCGTTGTCGATGGTGCAGAACACCAGGCGAACCTGGTGACCTGTGCAGGGGCCCCATCGGCAGGCAGCCAGTCAGTAAGCAACCAAAGGGGCAAGGTCAGTGCCAGGCACCGTGCTGGACACCCCATGTGCAAGGTGGACTAAGCCTCCAACCATCCCTGGGCTAGATGGCACTGTTGTTGTTAAATGCTATCAAGTCGGTTCTGACTCATAGCAATCCTATACAGGGTTTCTGAGGAGCAGCTGGTGGGCTTGAACTGCCAACCTTGTAGTTCACAGTCTAGTGCTGATCCTACAGCGCCACACCAAGAGTCCAGCTGCCATTTTCACTCCCAATTACAAATGAGGAAAGGAGGCTTGGGAAATCCCAGCTGTGACTGACAGCCTCGCTTGGACACCTGGTCACCGGCTGCAGGCCTGGCCCCCTCTTTCATGAGTTCTGTCTGCAGTGAGCTGGCAGCCCTCTGGGGCCCTCTCTGGTTCACCCCTCAGGAGCAGACTTCATGAGGCAGAAATTCCTCATTGTCCTCTGTCCACAGTGCCTCACACACGGTGGACACCCAACAGAATAGGCAGGGGCTCTCACCTCCTCCACACTCGGCACTGCAGTCGCCCCAAGAGCCATGGCTCCAGCGGAAGCTGCGGTCTGGGTCACTCAGGGGCAGGTGGTATTCGTACCGCACGCCGGGATTAACCTCCTGACTGATGAGCTGTGCAGGGGGTCCTTGGAAGGTCTGCCACCAGCTGTGTGCCCCCCACCTCTCCTCAACTCCCTCCCTCAGGCCCAGGGGAATCCCAGAGCCCCCGTGACCTGGGCTTGATGGCCCCACCCCTACAGCTCGGCTCACCTCAATGATCAGGGGTTCCGAGATGGGGCCCCGGGCGTGGAGTCGCTCAGGGGCCAGGTCCCCCTCGCTGCCCCGCTCATACACCAGGATGGTGCTGGCCACAGGCAGCGCCCTGGCTGTCTCGATGGTCCAGTGCCCATTAAGGTAGTATTCACCACGAATGCTCTTCACCGCTGTGCAGGGGTGAACCAGGCATCAGTGAGCAGGGGAGAGCAAGCTGCACCACCCACCACCACTGCCTTAGGCTGTGACACTCACCCAGGAAGTTCCTGCTAGCAGCAGCCTCCTCAATGTGGATGCTGGTAGCCCCCAGGGGCACGATGAGGATCTGATTGTAGCCTGAGGGAGGCAGAGACTCAGGGTTGCTTGGCATGCCTACCCCCTTGGACCACCCTAGTCAAAGGACAGAGCTGCCCTGAGCAGTCCACGACAGCACCGATTGGAGGTGAGGCAAGGATACACAGGAGACAGGAGGGTCTGGGTTGCTGGAGGAAACAGCTGGCAGGCTCAGGACACCCCAGAACTGGCTGGGGAGCAGAGGCGGCAGTGAGATTAGATTGGATAAATAAGCAGGGGCTCCTAGGAAAGAGCTTGGCCTCCACCCCAAGGCCACAGAGACTCTAAGGTATGGCACCAGCCTCAGACTCTCTGGGTGTCTGGAGGGCCATCAACCAAGGAGAACATGGGCGAGGAAGGGAATGTAACAGCCCCTTGTTGGAATTGTCAGCGTCCCCTCACTGTGACCCACCTCTGCTGAGGTCATTGGCATCGAAGGTGCCTGTCACAGGGTAGCAGGTCGTGCCGTCACCTCCACACTGAAGACATTTGTCCTCCTGCTTTGAGGAGTCTAATTTGTGGTCACAGCCAACCACCTGCCAGGCAAAGATGAGGGCCGAGGTTATGTGCTGCCTCAACGTCTGGGAGAACATGTTAAGCACTGTCAAGTCAGTTCTGACCCATAGTGACCCTGTATAGGGTTTCCGAGGAGCAGCTGGTGGGTTTGAACTGCCGACCCTATGGTTTGCAGTCCAATGCTGATCCTACAGCACCACACCAAGAGAACATGAGAGGGCTTCAAATAGTCTAGCCACATGTTCTCCTCCCAGCTCTGTGCCCACGAATACTGTCCTAGTGGACAGTCCTTCTTGTCAAATGGGCCAGGTGCCATTCCTATGTCTCCCCAAGTGGTGGAGTTCTGTTTTGGAGGATTATTCAAACAAGCAAATCACATCCTCTCAGGGGCCTCAGGGGGCACCCTCCCCACAGTCCCTGGTTGTCCTCCATGACCTGTGTTGTACGCTGCACTGTCTGAATGCATGTAAGGAATAAACTGCAGCGGCTCTCATCTGACAGGTGTTCGGTGCCTGTGTCCCCCAGGCATAAATGAGCAGGTATTTACACATCAGGGGAGGATCAAGGGTCAAGACTCACCCGGCAGCTGCCATCCACACAGACCTCCGGTTTGCCAGGCTCACAGGCGGTCCCGTCCACCACAGCCTCCTTGTGTTTATAGTAGAAGTTCTCCCCCTTGGGAATGCAGTTCAGTTCACACTTGTTTGGGGCTAGATCAGGCAAGAGGGGAAAGCTGAGAATCCAAGGCCTATCGTATCAGCAGCCAAGCATGGGCAGAGCCAAGAGAACGTAGCAGCTGGGGGAGAAAGCAGTGACCCTACTTGGCTCAGATTCCCACTCCGACCCCACCGAGAAGGAACATTCTCCACGAAGTAGCTGCTCCCCTGGATATCAAGTCAAAGAAAAATCACCAAATAAGTAAACTGCTATACATTTGGTAGTGTAGTGGTTACGAGTCGGGCTGCCAACTGCAAGGTCAGAAGTTCGAAATTATCAGTGGTTCCACGGAAGAAAGATGAGGCATTCTGCTCCCATAACTATTTACAGCCTCGGAAACCCTATGCAGGGTCACTATGAGTTGGAACCAACTCCACGGTACTTAACAACAACAACAATATGAGGGAGTCCTGGTGTGGCACTGTAGGATAAGCACTAGACTGCCAACCGCTGGCAGTTCAAACCCACCAGTCACTCCTCAGAAACCCTACACAGGGTTGCTATGAGCCAGAACTGACTCTGTAGCACTTAACAATAGCAACAACTCTTTTAGGAATTATCAACCCCCAGAATAATACACATGTTGGTGACACAGTTAAACTCCACCACTTGGGGAGACATAATGATGAGGCAGGTATTTCTAGAAGTACTTATAACACATGCTGTAATTACAAATATGTAAGCCTAAAGAGAGAAAATCACATGGAAGGGTTAGACCCTAATGTTATCAGTTATGAAAGACGTAAGAATTTTTTTGTGTGTTTATTTTTTATATTTATCTAAATTTTACATACACAACATTTGTTGTTGTTAAGTGCCATCCAGTCAGTTCTGACCCATAGCACCCCTGTGCCATCCAGTCAGTTCTGACCCATAGCACCCCTGTGTAGGGTTTCCAAGGAGTGGCTGGTGGGTTTGAACTGCCAACCTGGTGGTTCAAGGGGCTTTGCCATCCAGCACATGAACCCACAGCACCACACCAGGACACAAGTGTAAACAGTGCAAAAGTGCTAATAGCATTTCAATCCCCCCACAACAGGCACCTCCCTGCGGCCATTTGTTTTTGGTTTTTTTTAAGCCTTTCCACATCCTCTAGAATATGGATTTATTTAAATTATTTTTCAATTAATTGAATTATTGAATTATTTTTCAATAAATTGGCATAATGAACTCCAAAGGATCCCACTGGGACCACTTCCACTGGTCAATCCCCACCCAGCCCCTCAGCCCTACCAGTAACACTGGACGTTGTTGTTTAATGCCGAGAGTCGGTTTCGACTCATAGTGACCCTGTATAGGGTTTCCGAGGATTTGAACCGCTGACCTTGTGGTTTGCAGTCCAGTGCTTATCCTACAGTGCCACACCAGGACTCTAGTGAACAGTGAAAACTGATATTCAGGAGGATTATGAGTATCACAGAGTCGGAAGCAACTCGATGGCACTAACAACAACAATCCTGAGATACCTTCTGACTCTTACTTGTTAGGTCTTTTTTACTCCTTGAACTGTGTTCCTCTAACATCTAAGGAGCCACATTCCCATCAGAGTTAACCTCAAGGGCATCTCCTCTAACCTCAGTGAATCCAGATATACATCCCAAGCTCCTTCTTGTGGCTTGCTCAAACTCTGCTGCAACAAGAAATGCTTCAGATGATGCCCACTTGGGAGGTTATAAGTCTTTACTGATCCAAACTGCTGCTCCCATGGGTGGCTGGTGGATTCAAAGCTGGACCTTTCAGTTAGCAGCCCAGTGCCTCATCCACTGCACCACCAGGGCTCGAATGTTTCAGATAACAGGCTGAGCGAAACTTTAGCTCAAGATGGTATCTATATGGCATACTGTCTCAGATATAAAAACAGAAGAGATGAAAGACCTCAAAATGGCCAATGTTGTGTTGCCATGGGCACTATGGGGGTACTGGCGATTTTTAAAATTCCTTTGACAAAGCTTCTATAATATGGAAGTGTTGTTGTTAACTGCCGTTTAGTCGTTTCCAACTCATAGCGACCCTGTAATAGGGTTTCCTAGGAGAAGCTGGTGAGATTGAACCGCCAACCTTGTGGTTCAAACCGACCTTAGAGTCTAGTGCGCATCCTAGAGTGCCACACCAGGATTCCAATATGGAAGCAGGTATTTTGAAGTGTAAAATACAACGTATAAACGAGGCTCTTAAAGACGTGGCCCGCGCTCACCGCCGTAGTAAGGCAGCCACTTGTAGCGCCGTCCCTGGAACTCGATGCCATCAAACTCGGAGCACTGCTCCGCCCGGAAGTCCCGGGCACCCGCGGGGCAGCTCTGTGGGGCAGACGGAGAGGGGAGCGTGAAGTGGGGTCCCCTCCTCCCCACGGCCCTTGGGGGCCCCACCCAGATGCTTTGAGCTGCTCGAGGGGAGGCGGTGGGAGGGCAGGGTCTGTCCCTGGGGGTGAGGCTAGGGGGCAGAGCCAAGGACAGGCACGGGAGAGATCCACATCAGCTGGGGGGACTGGGCCATGCGTGTCACCTCGGTGCGGCAGGAGCGGTGGCCCCGGGTGGGACCCACACAGCTGGAGCCTCCGTCTGTCCTGCGGGATGAGAACGGGATGGATGGCAGACGAATCCTACCACAACTCCCGCTGGCTCTCCCCGACTCCTGCCCTGTGAGGCTCCCTGTGCGCAACGCTGAGTGGGGGCACTGGCTGTTCGCTGCCATCCAGCGGATTATGGGACAGAGTAGAACAGCCTCACAGGGTTTCCGAAACTGTAATCTTTATTGGAAGAAGGCTTGATGGTGCACTGGTTAAATGCTGGGTTGCTAACAAGAAAAGTCCGTGATTGTAACCCACCCACTTTGAGATCTGGTTCCGCAAAGATTACAACCCTATGGGGAAGTCCTGCTTGTCACAGGGGGTTGCTAGGACTCTGGAACCACTGGAGGGCGCACAAGAGTCTACCGGAGCAAATGGCGGGGCCCTCTAAGAGGGCGCTAAAGGAGCTCTGATAGCGTAGTGGTTATGAATCGGGCTGTGAACCGCAAGGACAGCAGTTGGAAACTCTCAGCTGTTCTGCGGGAGAAAGATGAGGCTTTCTGCTCCCGTAAAGATTTACAGCCTCAGAAATTAGTCGGAACCGATTCCACAGCACATAACAATAACTAAGGGGCGCTAAGTGGCATCCAAACAGGGGCCTATTGGTTAGCAACCCAGCCCTTAACCAACGCGACACCATGGCTCCTTTATATCCCCTTCCAAATTCAAAACCCACTGCCATCGAAGCAATTCCAGTTCAGAGTGACAATGTATCATAAAGGAGAACTGCCCCATCAGGTGCCCAAGGCGGTGAGTCATTATGGAAGCTGACTGCCACATCGTTCTCTCTGGGAGAGAACAGCAGACCTTTGCCATCGGGACCCTTTGCCATACCCTGTGTAAAGTGCCGTAAAGTCAGTTCTGACATAGTGACTGCAGAGGGCTTCTGAGGTGCAGCTTTTGATTAGCAGAACAATGCTTATCCTACAGCACCAAATCAGGACTCCTTAAATCCCCTTCTGGTTGTTAAATACCATCCAGTTGGTTCCAACTCATAATGAAAGGTGGGCGATTCAAGCTCACTGACTTTGCAGTCCAGCACATTAATCCACAGCGCCATACCAGTCTTCTTAGATAATCGTACTTCACCCCATGTCTATACTTGGGACAAGTAGGACTCAGAAGCGTAACTATTCTGGAGTTGTCTAACTCCAAGCCACTCTGCTTCTTAAAGTACATTATCAGAGAAGACTCAAATGTCCTTAGAGATATAACTAAGATGCTATACATCCCCACCTGATTATCCTACAACTGAACAAATGAGTAAGCATAAACTATTCTCATACAGTGGCTCCTGAACAATGCATGACTAAGCCCACCACCAACTGGGACAGTTTATCACATCATCTTACCCCACCCCAACCAAAGCACCTGGCAGAGTTCAGAGCACAGAAGTGCTGAGTGAGCCTCTTGCACCTAACACAGGGGGTGGGACAAGGAGACCACAGGAATGAGGAAATGCTGGCTGAAGATTAGCTACTCATTCAGCAAGAATTCACTTCACCTGTCCTGTTCCAGGCATTGTATTAGGCACTATGGACAAGTGATAACTGAGACCAAAATAAGATGGGTAACTGAAATCCCAATGGGAAGTTATTTCATTTCCAATCTCCATGGATGCTGCTTCTAGAACAAATCTATTGCCTTCGTGGCTTCAGCTCTCATGGTCTTGCACTTGCCTGTGACACCTGTTGCCTGCCCCTTTTAAGCTGGCCCATTTCAACCTCCCCTACCTCTGGGAGTAGCAGGGGCGCTCCCGGAAGCTGATGCCCCCTCCACAGGTCCGGCTGCAGGGGCTCCACTCACCCCAGGGGCCCCAGACGTCTCTCTGCCGCCTCTGCCGGTGCACCTTTGGGGCCTGGAGGAGAAGACATGCTCAAGAGTACAAGTCAGCATCACAGTTTCCACCAAAGCCTGCCTAGGCTTGGGGACGTTGCCCACTTGGCACTTGAGCCCAAAACCTCCACAAGAACAAGGAGAGGTCCACTGGAGGGCTCCCTGACTAAAACACACTGCTCAGGGAGTCTGGGATGCTCTCCTCCAGATCCAGGCCTTCAGGACTCAGCAATACCAGCAAATACTTCAAAACTCACATTTCCAAAATCAGTTAGCTTGTTCCCCTTAAGAAGTGAGAGACAGGTGTATTCTGAAAGAGGTGAGGTAGCTGGGGAAAGTCTGAAGATCCAAAGGCCAAGTTGGGGAAGGGATCCTGGCGCCAGGGGCAATATGCATTTGGGGTTAGTGTTGATGTAGAGGAAAGAGGTCCTAAAAGAAAAGAAGGAACTAAAGCGACTAGGACAACAGAGGACAGAGTAACCGCAGAGGATGTGGGAAGCCCAGAAGGCAGTTCTGCTCTGCCCCTTGGTTCACCAGCCATGTGACTTTGAACAAATCACCCAACCTTGCTCAGCTGGAATTTTCTCAATCTCTCAAAATAGCCACCATCGGTACAACCTCTTGCAAGGCCTGTTCTGCTATTTATCAGGTACAGTGGAGAAACAGCCAAGCTGGGGGCAAAACATTTCTCCCATGAAATGGACATCAAATATAAAAGGACAGGAAAAACGGGTGTGTTCTCAGGTAGGCAGGGCTGCCTCTATCTGCACAGAGAATCTCGCCCGAGGACAGCACCATACTTCAAGAGGGTCAGATGTGGAAGATGTTATTGTTGTTGTTGTTGTTAAAGCTGTCGAGTTGATTCCGACCATAGTGACCCTGTATAGGGTTTCCAAGGAGCAGCCGGTGCGCTTGAACCGCCAACCTTGCAGTTCAAACGACTTTGCAGTCTGATGCATTATCCCACAGCGCCACACCAGGACTCCATGAGTGTTGTTAGGTGTTGTCAAGTCAGTTGTGACTCATATGGACCCTATGTACCACATAACAAAACACTTCCTGCCTGGTCTGCCCATCCTCAGATTTGTTGTTACACTTGAGTGGTGAGGATTTTTTTTTATATTGAGGTAAAATTCTTACTGAAAGCTTTGAGCAAGTGCATATCAAAGGTTGTTAGTGGGTCTTCCTCTAATCCTGATGCCACCAGTTCATCTTCATATAATCTAGCTTCTCAAGTTATTTGCTCAGCATGCGGATTGGTAAAACTCCAGTGAAAGAATACAGCCTTTGTGCACACCTTTCCTGATTTTAAACCATTCAGTATCCCCTTGTTCTGTTCAAACTGCCTCTTGGGTCTATGTACAGGTTCCTCATGAGCACAATGAAGTATTCTGGAATATCACCCATTCTTCACAATGTTACCCATAGCGTGTCATGATCCACACAGTCAAAAGCCTTTGCATAGTCAATAAAAACATAAATAAATATCTTCCTGGTATTTTCTGCTTTCAGCCAAGATCTATCTGACATCAGCAATAATATCCCTTGTTCCAGATCCTCTGCTGAATCCAGCTTGAATTCTGTCAATGTACTCCTGCTGACATTTTTAAAATATCTTCAGTGAAATTTTACTTGCATGTGATATTAATGATATTGTTCAATGATTTCCACATTCCATTGGGTCAACTCTCTTTGGAACGACACAAATATAGATCTCTTCCAATCAGTTGGCCAGGCAGTTGTCTTCCAAATTTCCTATCATACATGAGAGAGTCCCTCCAGTGCTGCATCAGTTTGTTGAAAGACTTCAATTTGTATTTCATCAATTCCTGGAGCCCTGTTTATCACCAATGCCTTCAGTGCATCTAGGACTTCAGGATGATTGGCTCTTGATCATATGCTACCTCTTGAAATGTTTGAACATCACACATTTCTTTTTATATGCTCAGAGACTCTGTATATACCTTTCTGCATCATTCAAAATTCTGCCCACAGAACCCTTCAATATTATAAGGCTTTGAATTTTTTCTTCAGCTCTTTCAGCTTGAGAAATGCTGAATGTGTTCTTTCCTTTTGGTTTTCTAACTCCATGTCTTTGAACATTTCATTATAATACTTGACTTTATCTTTTTGAGCTGCCGCTTGAAAATTTTTACCTTCTCATTTCCTCCATTCGTTTTAGCACCTCTAAGCTGGAAAGCAAGTTTCAAAGTTTTTTCTGACATCCATTTTGGCCCTTTTTTTTTTTTTTTAATTTCCTGTCTTTTTAATGAACTTTTGCTTTCTTCCTGTTATATTGTTCTTGATGTCATACCATAGCTTTTCTGATCTTCGGTCATTAGTGTCTAATGCATCAAATCTGTTCTTAAAATGGTCTCTAAATTCAGGTGAGATATGTTCAAGGTCATACTTTGGCTCTTGTTGTCTTGTTTTCATTTTCTTCCACTTTAGCCTGAACTTGCATATACACAATTGATGGTCTGTTGCACAGCCAGCCCCTAGTCTTGTTTTGGTTGATGATATGGAGCTTTTCCACGGTCTCTTCCCACAGATGTAGTCCATTTGATTCCTGTACATTCCATCTGATGAGGTCCAGGTGTATAGTCATCTTTTATGTTAGTTTAAAAAGGGTGTTTGCAATGAAGAAGTCATTGGTCTTACAAAATTCTATCATGTGATCTCCAGCATCATTTCTATCACCAATGCCATGATCTTCCTCTTTGTTTCCAACCTTTGCATTCTAATCACCAGTTATTATTTTGATTATTTGATTATTATATTGATTATTTGATCAATTTCAGACTGAAGAAGTTGGTAGAATTCTTCAATTTCATCATCACTGGTTTTAGTGGGTGGTGCATAAATTTGGATAATAGTTGTATTAACTTGTCTTCCTTGTGGGTGTATGAATATTCTCCTATCACAGACAGCATTGTACTTTAAGACAGATCTTGAAATTTTCTTATCGATGATGGATACGACACCATTCCTCTTGAATTTGTTGTTTCAGGTGTAGTAAACCATGTGGGTGTCAGATTTTACAAGGCCCATTTCAGCTCACAAATGCCTAGGAGATTGATCTTTATGCATTCCATTTCATTTTTTACAACTTCCGATTTTTCAAGATCCATTCCATATTCTGATTACTAATGTTTCTTATTTTGTGTCCCATCAACAAATGAAGGTCCTGAAAGCTCTATTCCATTTATGTCATCACGGGTCAGTTCTACTTTGAGGAGGCAGCTTTCCCCAATCGTGTTTTCAATGCCTTCCAACCTGAGGGGCTCATCTTCCAACACTGTATCTGACAGTGTTCCACTGCTATTCTTAAGGTTTTTAGTGGCTAAACATTCAGAAGTAGTCTGTCTCTCCTCCCTAGTCTGTCTCAGTCTGGAAGCTTTGCTGAAACCTGTCCACCACGAGTGACCCTGCCGGTATTTAAAATACTGCTGGCATAGCTTCCAAAATCACAGCAACAAGCGAGCCACCACAGTATGACAGAAGAGTAGTGGCTGTGGACTTTGCTGCATTTGCTTCTTCTGCCTTGTGGTGACTTCACTTCCAGAAGTTTCTGTGGCTCTGGGCTATTAAACTAGGAGCTTAATTATTGTATGGAGGCTTGTGGTCTTTTCATGACAATCTGTTGCAGAGATTTCCAGGAGTTTCCCAGTATTCAACCTTCCCTCCTTCCATTAAGAGAACACTTGACTCGTACCTGGTTATCCAACCTCCCTGCAGTTTAGTATAGCCACATTACTAAGTTCCTGTTAAATAAGTGTTGAGTAGCAACCTCTGATAATCTTCCTTAAAGGGTTAAAAAAAAAGCATGTGCTCTTTGCTCCTTTTCCTTCATCTTCCTATACTACTTCCTGTTGGCTGGAAAGCCGATGTGATGGCTGGGGTTGGAGCAGCCTTCTAGACTATGAGGTAACTTTGGAGAGGCTTCAAATAATGAAACAAAGATAGAGGAGTCCTAGAGTCTGGAAGACTTTACAAAACAGAACATCCTTAAACTTCCTACCTCAGGGTGTTAAGTAAGAAAGGGTCATGGGTGACTGACTTGTTGAAGCACTGTTATTTGAGGCCCCATAACAGGATTATAGATAACACTATAAAGAATGGGTATTCCAGGACACTTAAATGTGCTCACAAGGAACCTATGCGTAGATCAAGAGGCAGTTGTTCAAACAGAACAAGAGGGATACACAACGGTTTAAATTCAGGAAAGGTGTGTGTCAGGGTTGTATCCTTTCACCATATTTATTCAATCTGTTGTTGTTGTTGTTGTTAAGTGCTGTCGAGTTGGTTCCAACTCATAGCAATGCTGTATTCAGTTTCCGAGGAGCAGCTGGTGGGTTTAAACTGCAGACCTTATGAATCAAACTGACCTTGTGGTCCAGTGTTTATCCTACAGCATCACACCAGGAATCTGTAGGCTGAGCAATATTTTATGAAGAAGACAATGGCATCAGGATTGAAAGAAGACATTAACAACCTGTGATATGCAGGTACAACTTTGCTTACTGGAAGCCAAGAAGACTTGAAATACTGATGAAGATGAATTCAGTATGAATTACACCTCAATGTAAAGAAACAAAAATCCTCAATGGCATCTAACAACAATACATTATAGTTCTAACTGAACCCTTTCAGTTTCCTACCAGGAACATCTGACACCTTGCAACTGGTATCAGGAGTCCATATGAATACATTCGCTCATCTAATCCTCAAAACAACCTGAAGAATCCCATTGTGTAGATAAGAAAACAGAAGCAGTGAGAGAGGGAGCTACACAGGAACAAGTAAATATAGTGGCAGGTTGGCTTCACTACAAGTCTCTGCTCTTATACTGATCTATGTCCTCACCTACCACACTGGAGAAAGTATGAATCAAAGAAAACACCAGAAGAGTGCTAAGGTACTGGGCAAGTTGTAGACTGGACTTCACATTTTTGCCAGCAAACTGAAGGTATATTGAAAACAAGTCACCAACAATTTCTAGGAAATATCGCCCCCATTTTTCAGGGAAAGAATGCAAGTCCTAAAATGGAAAAGCAAGCTCTTCCTCCTGTTGTCTGCCACAAGTCACCTTACAAGATCTCAGTGAGGATAGAGGTGTACTTGCCCGCCAGTTACCAGGTGCTCATTTAACACTCCTCACATCACACACCTAGTTATTCTTGTTTCATAGAACTCAGAACCCTGAATCAGAACAAAGCACAGCCAAACTGCTGAACCATACACAAAACTCAGGAGGGAGGGCTGGCTAGACCAAACATCTGACCTTTCACTTTTAAAATCATCTCCGCCTTCTGAAACCCAGTGAACCCAAATATTGCAATGTCTCCCAACAAAATTAAAATGGAGATTTATTTGGATCAACTTTCTATTTTGAAAGGGAAGAAATTGAGTGGGGGCAGGGTGTGTGTAGCTTGCTCAAAGACAGCCAGCAGACCAGGCTTGGATTTCAGCACCCTCACCTCCAAATTCTTGTCACATTGTAAGTAGTCAGGAAGCCGACCCCAGGGACCAGGCCTGGTTGATGTCAGTCTCAGCTCCTGTGGCACAGTACCTGGGTTTACTGGTGTGGCCAAAGTATCAAGGGACAAGCCTTCCCTGAGCTATCGCCTGACAATAAGAGTAGGGGAAGGGAAAACTGGCCCGAACACCAACAAAACAAAAAAACACCCAAACCCACTACTGCAGAGTCGATTCTGCCTCATGGCGACCCCTATATGGGGTTTCCCAGACTCAGTCTTTACTGAAGCTGACAGCCTCGTCTTTCTCATGAGGAGCAGCCCTGGGTTTGAACTGTCGACCTTGTGATTAGCAGTCCAGTGCTTATCTTGATACTGTTGCTGTTGTTGTTAAGTGCCATCAAGTCAGTTTCGACTCCTAGTGACCCTATATAGGTTTTCCAAGGAGTGTCTGGTGGGTTTGAACTGATAATCTTGTGGTTGGCAGTCCAGTGTCTCTCCTACAGCACCACACCTTCTATGTGAGGTACCTTATAATCATCTTGTTCCCCTGTGTCTAGCAACTGTGACCCAGACACCCACTTGCTGGGGCCACCCAGCAGTTAAGACTGACCTGCCTGATCTAGACCTCTGTTCAGTATACCTCACTGCCTCTTAGAAGCAAGAAAATATTCTATCCTGTTTCTCTGTAATTACCAAAACCATGAAGCCATCAACAGCACCATTGTGTGAAGCAGCTGGGCCTGTCCTTACCTGCCTCACACTGTTCTCAGCTTGCAGACTGAGAAAAAAAAAGCCCAAAACACTCCACCCCACCCAGTCTCCAATTCCCACCTGGAGCAACACAGGAACCCCCTTTTTCGGCTTGAGCTGTTCCCAGTGTACTCACCCAATGTGTGTGTGTGTGTGTGTGTGTGTGTGTGTGTGTGTGTACATGCCAGTGGAGACTCCTAGTCCATCCTCTGGAAGGATAGCCCTGACAAGCCCCAGGAGCACGGGGGTGGGGAGTGGGGGTGGGTGGGAATGGGGATGGAGGGGGAGACAGGAAGTCAGAGACTATGTCTGCATTTTATCTCTATAATCATCTGTTCCTTCTGTTCTGTCAACAGGGAAAGGGAGCAGGAAAGGTGCTCTGAGACCCAGCAATGGCTCCTGCCCCCAGAGAAAACCAGTAACAGGAACCAAGACCCAAAGACAGAAATCAGGAGGGCACTGGCTGAAACTGGGCCACAGCCCCTCTGACCCTGGGGAGGGTGGGGGGAGAAGAATTCTTGGTGCAGGACACACGTGCTGTGAAGCTCATGGATGTCCAGCTGGAGCAGGCAGGAGAAGGCACCTCAGGGTGTTTATAAGGGACAAGGGTCTCATAGGACCCAGGGTGCTTGTAACCTTGACTCATTTCACCGCACAACAAGCCTGTGGAGTGGGCTTCATTACACCCACATTAAAGGAGTCTCAGGCTAGGGTTGGTCATGGAATTTCATCCTGGGGTCTGGGCACCGTTGCTGTGCCCAGGCACAGAGAGGGCACATGCATCAGAAGACTTCGGAAGTGGGGCACTCACAGTTTTGGAGGGGACATGAGGGAGGGCAGACCTAGCCGCTCGCTGCTCTGTGGCCCGGTCTGGATCTTGGCTCTCAGAGGAGACCTGGTCAGGGATCCACCTCCTCCTCATCCTAAACTCACATTTCCACAGGAGACATTTCCACAGGACACACACATAGCAACAAACAGTTCTGGTCTTTCCTCTGGGGTCCTGCCTGCCTCTCAGACTGTGGGGCCCCTGTAGAGGGCAAGCCCAAGACAGGCTGCTAGCCTGGCTCCCTTTGCATCTTCCATTTTGCCAATTCCAGGAGGAGCTCCCAGGCACGAAGCTAGGCAGCACCTACTTCTGCAGACCCTCACCTTGCCAGAGGTTGGCCCTATGATCTAGAAGATTCTGTGTCCTCAGGTTTTGTTTTTTTAAAGGCTATTCAGCTCACAGTTTCCTTCTTGTGTATACTCTGTTTTCACTAACACGATACTTATTTAAATTAGTTAAAAGAAGATTCCATTAAAAACTCAGTCTCTCAGATGCATTAGCTACATTTCAAGTGAATATCTTATTGGACATTTCCATCCTCTCAGAAAGTTCTGTCTGGCAGTCCTGCTCCAGATGCCAACCCCAAGGAAAGCAGAAATTACTAGAACCCCAAAACTCTAGGGCACAGTCTGCTGAGGAAGCAGCTATATTTGGTCCCATGAAGGTGTGGGGTGGGCCACCTGGCCTTGCACTTTGGCTAGTCCCACCCCACTTGGGAGACCACCTGGGGGACATGGTTCTTGAGCGCAGCCCAGGCTCCAAGGAGCGCCTTCTGAACTGGGAGAGAAGTGGTAAGTGGCCATTTCTGCAAGCTGTGAGCCTCAGCCCAGTTCAGCAGTTCATGGCACCTTAGGCTGATGACTTCAAGGTCCCCACCCACCCTTTTCTGAATGAGCTCAGGGACAAGAGTTCCCTCCTCGTACCTCATCTTCCCTGACACATTGCCCTTCTCCTGGGAACGTTGCCACTACAGCTCTAGCCAGCACCTGGCTCCAGCCTGCTCAGGGCGGCTCCTCTCCAGTCTCAAGCCGTGGGGCATCCTCCCCTGTATCCTCCGACACCCCCCACCCAAGACCACCAAGGTCCTCCAGGCCCTCCCTACCTCCCCCAGCAGGTCTTCCAAGGGTTAGGTTGCACTCACCGAGGACCCTAGCAGCAGGAGCAAGAGCAGGAGCAGCCGCATCTCCGCCTGTGGGAAAGGCTGGGTTAAAGCGGGTGGCCCTGAGCTAGCAGGGCAGCAGCGTCCCCAGTGCAAGGGCGGTGTGTGTCACTCCTTCTCCTCGGTTGCCCTAGGTGGCAGAGGGACGAGCAGGAGTGCCATGGTGCATAGAGGGGAATATAATGTGAGTGCTCCCCACCAGCGACGTGTGGAAACAAGGTCATCTGCCACCCACAAAAGTTGAGGAACAACTTGTTTCTGAGTTTCAGGGTGAAAAGGAGCCATTAAAAATACTTCTGTGGTTGAAAAACAGATCAAATAATGGAACTTGCTGTGGTTTTAATTCAGGAAAAGATTCCTTTGAAATAGCCATTCCATCAGCGTTTACATCCACGCCAGCATTTCCCTGCACAGGTGAAGTGCGGCAAGCAGGCTCCAGGTGTGTAGTGTGCGTGGACAGAGTATGTGCGGTGTCTGCGTGCAGACTGGTCTGTGCGTGTTCAGTGTGTGTGCATACATACAGTGTATGGGTGCAGGGCTGGGTGCATGCATGCAGTGTATGTGCCTATAGCCATTTGCATGCATATTCAGTATTGTTACTGTGCACGTGCACGCAAATGTGTGCTTCTGCAGTATGCACACGCACGGTACATGTGCGCGTATGTGTTCAGTCTATGTAAATCTGTGCAGTATGTGTGCATGCATGTGCATGTCGCCATATGGGAGTGTGACAACAATGTGCCCTGCTCAGTCAAAGAAATGAGATAAATATTAGCTTGTGCGTTCGAATTTAAAAATCTGTAATTATAATAGTGCTTTCTTTAATTTTTAAAAAAGTATTAAATGACTTCAGTTTACAAGGATATAACTGAGCATATATAAACCAAGTTCAACAGAATGTAACCTGGCACGTTTAACCACGCATCTACTCCTTAATTTGGCATACAGAGTGACAGAGTGATTCATTTCGGGCTTTTTTTTTTTTTTTTTTCTCACACAAATAAGAGATTCCTGGGGTTAGCAGGGGTGTGTGCTGCCTGCCCCTGCCTGCCCCCCAGGCCCCTGCCTCTGACCGGCCCTGCAGCGTCTAAACAAGCATCCCTGAGCCGGGAAGCCGGCTTTCCTTCAGGAGCAGCATCCGAGGGCTACAGACCAAGCTAAGAGGCTTTAGGGCGGGAGAAGCACGACTAAGAGAGAGACAGAAGAAACAACAGGAGGCATTGCTACAATTATCGCTGGACCACGATCCTCATATCTGCAATTCCAAAGTCCCCAAAGACTAAAAACTTAAAATGTTTTCCAACTCATTTAATGGTCAAAACATCCACAAAAACCGCATGACTCCAAGGTCAGCCCTGGGTCTTGGCCCACCAGGCTTTATCTACTCTGCGGGCTGGGCGGCCACGTCCTCCCTGCTGCCTGCCGTGGGCTCTGGAAACCCGGTGTTCCGGAGCCGCGTTTGCGCCGACAGGGTCCGAAGGCGACCGACAGAAATCCCGGCGGGGGCGCACGCCGGCTACCGGCTCTGCTCCTGCCCGCCCGCGGGCAGCTCGCCTGGGATTCGCAACTGGGGGTTCCAGTGCGCCGGGGGCTGCGACCCCACAGTCGCCCGGAACTACGCGCTGCCCCGTGCACCCCCGGCGCCTGCGAACGCGCCCAGCGAACCTCCAGTTTCCCACGTGAGTCACGGGGCTGCAGGGCAGGTGCGCCAGCGGTCGCGGTCGGAGGTCCGGGACCTGGCGCCCAGCGGCACTTTCGAGAGTGAACGCGGGGTCTCTCGAGGGGCGCCTCCGGCGGAGAGGAAGCCAAGGGACGCGAGGGGTCCTGCGCTTCCTCACGGCGGGCGGACTCCCACCTCTGCGCCCCCGCCGCCCCCGCCACGGTTTTCTCGGTGAGCTGGCAGAGCCCGCCAGGCTCCTTTTCCCCCGCCGTCCTACCAGTCTCCGAGAGCGCCGCTCCGTCGGTGCCACCCCAGCCCAGCCCGGCAGGTCGGCCGGCAGTTCCGAGCGCCCGCGGAGGTTGGATTCGCCCTCCCAGCCGCTGGTTTTCTGCCCCGCCCCGTCACCCCTCAGTCAGCCCAGCCGACACCCCTCCCCATCCCAGTGGGTAGACTGTGACCCGCGGGGAGGCCCCCAGCGGTGACCAGCGTGACCAAGGCCTCCACGCCCTCGAGTCCGCACCAAGCCTGGGCTTGCCCTCCACGCTGCGGTCACTGAAGCCAGTGCCCGGCCTAAGCCCAGTCCCCCATACCTAAGCCAGTTCTGGGACACCCTCCCTCACCCACCCTCACCCACCCTTCACGCGACGCACCCTAATGCCCATCCTGCCTCCCAGCTAGCTTTTCCCATTGCCAGAATGCACTCTCTACCTTGCAAACTCCTCCTCATTCAACAAAACCCTGGTCAAATGCCACCTCCTCCGTGAAGCCTTCCCTAACACTGCCCAGGCTCGGTTGATGTTTCCCTGCCTTATTCCCTCAATCCCCACCGTCCCTACTGCTGTCCTTCCTTAATTTATCACATGTGGGTGTCTGTCTCCCTGATTCAGCTCTGAGGTCCCTGAGGGTAAAGTCTACATCTAACCTAAAATAAATAAATAAAAAATAAACCCTCATCTGGGTAGTAGTGCAGAAGATAGTTGTTAAGTGCTGTCCAGTAGGTTCCACCCCACAGCGACCCTATATAGGGTATATGAGGAGTAGCTGGTAAGCTTGAACCGCCGACCTTGCGATTCAAACTAACTTTGCAAGTCCAGCGCTTAACCCACAGTGCCACACCAGGACTCTAAATGATGGTAGGGGGTTCAATAGTGAGGTGAATTTAATTTCCTTCCCTGACTGTCCTTGTTCACTAAGGAACTCCAAGCCTGCCACCTTGGGGGGGGGGGGCGGCAAAGAGGGAGGGAGAGATTGGAAATTCACCTATCTCTAGAAAAATGGCATCCGGAGGTGGGGCAGTCACAAAGGCTGGTCCCCTTCCCTTATCCTTCACGTGACTTGGCATGTGTCACTTCTCCCCAGCCTACTTTTGGTGGGAACGGTTAGCAGTGGTGTTCCCTGCCTCTCCACACCCACAGTTCCTTCAGCACACCTCCCCAGGGGCTACCACTGAGGCTCAGACAAAATGCTTACTTAAAACATAAACACTTGGAAGTCAGGCTCATTTCTGGCCCGTCAGTGGAGAGATACACAGCAGCTGTGTAGCTTAAATCCCTGGGGAGTTGTGTGGATTCTCAGGCAAAGATAAAGCTTGGCAGGAAAAGGGATGGAAACACACACACACACACCCTGCCCCAACTCCCAGTCTCCCGTTGTTGTTGTTGTTAAGTGCCTTCGAGTCGGTTCCGACCCATAGCGACCCTGTACAGGGTTTCCGAGGGTGTAAATCCTTACGGGAGTAGAAAGCCTCATCTTTCTCCCGCGGAGCGGCTGGTAGTTTCGAACCGCTGACCTTAATGTTCGCAGCCCGATTCGTAACCACTACGCTACCAGAAGTAAAATTGTTACCTCTATTCAAAATTCCCAGCTCCCTGCCCCCGCAGTGGGATGTTCTGAGATTGGTCAAAAGTCGTTGTGTTCAGTGGGAGGAGAGGTCTTTCAGTTGCAGATGAAGGGGTGGGGCTGGGGGAGAGGGAGGTGGGGAGTTGAGGATTCGGGCAGAGGCTCAAGTAGTTTACTTTCCTGTTGTAGGGCAGTTTTTCCTCCAGGACTCCTTTAAGACACCCAGACTCATGATTTCGTTCTTTTTTTTTGTTGAGACTATATAAACTCAGCAAAACACACACCAATTCAACCGTTTCTACATGTCCCATTTAGAAATGACATTCTTCAAACTGTGCAGACTTTCTCACATTCCTTTTTTGAGTTATTCCTCCACCACTGACATAAATTCAAAGCCCCCTAAGGTTACTATTTAATCTTTCAAGTTGCTGTTGTCACTGTGATTTCGGATAAATAATTCTTTAAAAAGCATAGTAAAGAGGCAGACTTTGAAAAAAAAAAACAAATTATTGTTTTTAAGAATACTTCAGGGAATATTTTTTGGTTTAAGGTTTAAAAATTATCTCAGGGCAGTAATTTCAAGGTTCATTCAATCTTCATGGTTACAGGAAATCTGGAGTCCATGGGAATTTGAACTTCTGTTCTACATTAACCCCCTTTTGATCACGGTTCATCAATAGCATTTTAATCTATAATGTTCAATAGTAGTAGCCTGGCATCCATTCAGTTCTTCTGAAGGCAATTGTTCATGGAGGCAATTAGTCAAACAATACAATTCTCTGTCTATTCTTCAGTCTTCTTCCTGTGTTGTTCTAGGTGAATAAAGACCTTTTGTGTCTTACATGGCCACTTGAAAGCTTTTAAGACCCCAGGCATTACAAAATGAACTAGAAGGTAAACAGAAACATTAAATGTATTATTAGACCAATTAACTAGTATCAGCTAAATGATTTCTTAGTTCCCACCCCTGCTGCAAAGAAGGCCTTGAGGTTGGGGAGGCAGGACTACACATGGTTCCCCACCATCTCAGCTTCAACAATTACTGTTTGGGGCAAGTACTCTTCTCAAAGTCTCTCAACCTCATTTGCCTGCTTCGAGGGATGATGTAAGTACACTGCCTAACTCTGTGGTTTAGAAAGGCGATACCAGGAAAAAAAATAGCACTCACTCTTATTGTAAATGCTGCACCAGGGACCTCGTGTGAGGCACAGGACAGCTCTGGGAAGCAGACAGACTTGCTTGGAAGCCTGCTGTGGCTCAGTGTGTGAACATGGGCAAGTCACATGACCACCTCAAGCCTGAGCTGGTCACGGGGATGATTGAGTTGGGAAGCTACTGACTTCTATAAAACCCCTACTAAGCAGTCCTCGTGTGGCGCTGTGGGCTAATGTGTCAGACTGCAAAGTTGTTTGAACTGCAAGGTTGGTGGTTCAAGCTCACCAGCTACTCCTTGGAGACCCTATAAAGGGTTGCTATGGGTCAGAATCGACTCAACGGCACTTAACAACAACAAGGGTCAGCGGTGGTTCAACTGTAGAATTCTATCTTTGGGGAAGAATCGATGCATTTGAATTATGGTGCTGGCGAAGAATACTGAAAGTACCAAAGAATGAACAAATCTGTCTTGGAAAACATACAGCTAGAATGTGCCTTCATCTTTGGACTTGTTGTCAGGAAGTTAACAGTCGCTGCAGAAGGGCATCGTGCCTGGCAAAGTGGAGGGTCCGTGAAACAGAGGAAGACTCTCAAAGGGATGGATTGGCACAGTGGCAGCAGCAATGCGCTCACACATAAACAATTGCAAGGATGGCCCAGGACCGGGCAGTGTTTCCTTCGGTTGTGCATAGGGTCGCTGTGAGTCGGCACTGCCTCAATGGCACCTAACAACAACAATATTGGGAAGACCAGAGCCCTGATGGTGCTGTAGATAAGCATTGGACTGCTAACTGCAAGGTTGGTAGTTCAAACCCATCAGCCACTCTGAGGGAGAAAGATGAGGATATCTGTTCCCATAAACATTTATAGTCTCAGAAATCTAAAGGGGCAATTCTATTTTGTCCTATAGGGTCGGAATTGACTCGATGGCAATGGAGACGATTCTATTTTGATTCCCAGTCAATAGAACCCCAGCACAGCTTGTCCGTGGAGGCTCGCTTATCCCTACGACGCTGAATAGGTTTCAGCCGAGCTTCTAGACTAAGACAGACTAGAAAGATAGGCCACAGTGGTCTGATCTGATCCTAATCAGCTAATTATGATGACTTGGCATAGGTCTGGCAGCATTCCTTTCTGTCACGTAGAGAAAGAAGTTGGGGGTTTGGGGGGGTGTGGGTGGGGGTGAGGGAAGTGACTAACACGGTGCTGAATAATAGTTCTTCTTGTCCTCTGCTCCCTCCACCTCTATCCTGGGTACCCTACATTTTGATTATCTACAGATTCTAGGTCCAGAGACAAGAGCACAAATAAGTGGCTAGATCTTTTTGTGTGGTTGGACTGGGTTGGGATGGAGGCTGGAGAGAAGAGAAAGCAAAACCCCAAGAGCCTCCAGGATGTCTTCTCATACGCCCACCTGTGTACTTCCATGTTGCCAAGGTTTACCCTGTTGCTGTTGCTAAGTGCTATTGAGTTGGTTCTGACTCAGCTCACCTCTCTATAGGGAGTCTGAAGCTGTATAATTTTGTGGGAGCAGAAAGCGTCATTCATCTTTCTCCTGTGGGGGTTTACCCTAAGCATTCTCAAACTACTGCAGTGATGTATCTATCTTCAAATGGTGGCCATTTCATCATGGTATCCTATACCAGAGAAGTTCGCAGTGGCCTGAAGGGGAAGTCTCCCAAATGTGTAGTCAGAAGCCCAGCTGACTGACAGTTCTTAGCTGCCATGCCTTAGATCTACACCTTTCTGACCTGTCCCTGCTTCCATCCTTTGTATCATCCTAGGCATTTCCCCCAATAAACACCCTGTACATCAAACTCCATCTTGGTGTCTGCTTCTCAGAGGACCTGAGGTGACACACAGAAAATCACAGAAAAGCTACTTAGTGGAAGGGCACTGGAAGCCCATGAAATTGACAGGAAGACCAGAGACTCAGCACAGAAACAGGTCAGAACCTCTGTTAACGTCATGTGTCAGGCCCAGAAACAGTTTAGAACAGGAACAATCCCAATGAACCAGACTGCTTACCACCACCACTTTTTTTTTAACTTTTTATTGTGAATGAGTGAATGTCTGCAGAGCAGATCATCAGTTTTACATTCAGCAAATCATTTACTTTGTTTCATTACAATGATTGCAATCCCCTCCGTGTACCATCAGTTAATAGTATTTACCTCTATTTCTTTTTAACTCTTGCTTTCTTCCCTGTGTCTCCTGCTACCTTCATCTTTCCTCTGTTAACCTCCTTCTGGTTGTATACTGCCTGCCCCATGTTAATTAACATGTGTCTACGCTCTAGCCCCACTCACCCTCATCTCTGCCTCCCCCCTGGTCCATGTAACATCATAGAATGTTCCATTTAAGCAAGAAAACATTTTCTTAACATTTTACAACAGTAGACTCATGCAATGCTTGTCCTTTTGTGACTGACTGATTTCACTCCAGGTTGACCCATGTTCGCCACCGCATTAGACGACACTAAGTCTGAGTATTCACAGAAAGACTACACCTGCCTTCCAGGACCTGGGCAACCAGAAAGTGACAGGCTCCCCAAATGAGAAGGGGTTCACATGTGGGAAACCCCCAGAAAACAAAGTCCCACTCTCTCCTTACAGCACCTGGCACACAGTGCTGGTTGGACTCTTGTTGAGCTGAACTTACGGAAATCTGCCTCGTCTCTTCTTGTTTTCTGATTGTTCATTCAAGTATTTGCGGATTTAAGTGTCTATTCTGTGCCAGAGGCTGGTGACAGGCCTGTCCAGTGGTGGTAAATGCTAACAACCACTCTCTGCTGGAGAAAACCAATGCTTTGTCATGTCCATGGTGTCATGGTGTCATCACTCCCACTGCAATGTTACCAAACACGGGATACACAGCCACCTCTCCGAAGCTGCCTGCCTGGTAGTCTGTGAGCCACATACCAGATTGTCCCTGTCTTCAGGGAATTCTTGTTCTAGAGCTAGTGTGATTCAGCATGCTATAAATTCCCAGCTTAACAATGTCTGATGTACAGATCATTGTTGCTGGAGTACTCAGACGGGACTGCTAAGCATAAACTTGACTTTCAAACCTACTAGCCACTCCTTCGAAACCCTATAGAGGGTAGCTATGAGTTGTTTAGTGCCCTCCTGTCGGTTCTGACTCATAGTGACCATGTATAGGGTTTCCAAGGCTGGAAATCCTTATGTGGGTAGAACACCTCATCTTTTTCCCAAAGAATGTCTGGTGGGCTCAAACCACCAACCTTGTGGTAAAGCCCAGTGCTTATCCTACAGTGCCACAGTGCTCCCTAATACTAATGAACAACTAATACTTAAGAATGGAGTTCAGACGTGGCACTGTAGGATAAGCACTGGGTGAAATTAGCAATTCAAACCTACCAGGAACTCCATGGGAGAAAGATGAAGTTTTCTGCCTCAGAAACCCTATACAGGGTCACTGTGACGGGATCCCACTCAATGGCAGTGGATTTGAGGATTTTTTTATTTTTTTTTTAGTACTAAAGATCGGACAGCCATTAAGCCTATTGTATTAAAGACTTGAGTTACAGTCAATGGTTCCTAATAAGAAATGCACACACTTTGTGACATTCATGAAAACATAGAGGCTTCAGCAGTTCCCTGGCTGAATGAAGGGGAATGCAGATGTTACACTAATAAGAACTTCGTCTTTGCCACATTGGATGTCTTTACTTTCCCTTTCTTGTTCTGTAAACCTTCATTCCATCACAATAAAAAGGTTAAAAAAAATGATAATGGGATTTTCCACAAACGTTTTGCAGTTCCTTCATACTCATTGAGAAGTTGAGAGAATGAGGGAAGGGCAGCGTTAAAACATTAAGTGCCAGTCTCTGCCTGTAACCTGGTAGTGAGCCTCTAGACCCCACCAACCTTCTGTCCTCCCGCACTGCCATATCCAAGTCATCACTTTGAACCAAACAAAACCACCAGTGCTCAAGACTAACAGCTATCATGAGCTGTCTGTCTTTGGAGGGGAGTTTAACCATTAAGCTGGGACAGAAATGTAGCTTCCACCACCTTTCTCTCAGTTATAAGGGCCGTTCAAAAAAAAGTAAGAGCTCCCTGAGTGTCCCTCAGAGATTCTAATATATACCCAGGCCACCTGCCCCAATCCTCAATCCTGATTCTAGACCACCAGGAGAAAGGTAAGGCTGTGAGATACTGGGTGAAGGCAGTATAGAGACTGAGGGAGCCACAGCTGAGTCAGAAGAGCAGCCAGGGAGAGGGAGAGGGAGAGGGAGAGGGAGAGGAAGGGACTTTCCAGATGACCAGTCCTATTGGTTCCCACCCAGCAGCTTCAGTGCCAGAGCTCTTGTCCCCTCCTCCCACATGGAGACAAACACACACACACACACACACACACACTTCTGCAAGGCTCTGGGCTACAGTCTCTTTGGGAGAAGCGAATTACCTGGACATCTCCCTGAAAAGGAGCTGGTGTGAGGGATTCCCCCTCAGCTTCTTGAGTGGGGAGAGGGGCTTAGGTTAGAGTTGTATCAGCTTGCAAAGCCCCGGCCTGGAGGGCCCTCCTAGGCCTCACAGCTCTGGGTAGACCCTCTGATCTCTAGAGAAACCCTGGTGTCCTGTGGCTGAGCCATAGTGGCCTTGGTGCCTGGGATCCTTGCAGAGAGAAGATAAAGCTCCCTTTCCTGTTGTAGGTCCTGCACCTCAGCTCAGCACCCCTGGGACATCCCAGCTGTCCCTGGGCTGGGCTGCTGGAGAGCAGACCCAGGACTCAGGCCAGCAGCCAAGGGCTCTTTGTGATGCTTCCCCTTGATTTTACTCTTGTCTTGCCACACATCTGAATTTCCTCTGCTGGCCTGTCCACTGTGTTTGGAGGGGGGTTGTTCTTATCACAGGAACTGAGATGCAGCGTGTGCCTGATACCGAAAGTCTGGAAACATCCCAGAGAGGCAGAGGATCAGCACCTCACAATCTGAAAAGGACTTCCCAAAGCTCAACTTAAATAGAGCAGGAAATACTACTAACTCTGGTAGCATAGAGGTTATGAATCGGGCTGCGAACCACAAGTTCAGCAGTTCGAAACTACGGGAGAAAGATGAGGTTTTCTGCTCCCATAAAGATTTACAGCCTCGGAAACCCTGTACAGGGTCGCTATGGGTCGCACGGCACATAATAACAACAACAACATCTTCCTAAGTAGGGGTCCTTCTCAAACTTCAGTAATGTTGGAACCTGTCACTCTGAACCCCCACCACTGACATATTTTAGGGGATGTTGTTGTGAAGTGCCGTCAAGTTGGTTCTGACTCATTAGCGACACTTTATAGGGTTTCTGAGGAGCAGCTTGGTGGGTTTGAAGTGCTGACCTTGGGGTTCACAGTTCAGTGCTGATCCTACAGCACCACAGTATAATGCCGCTTAAAAATCTATCCACACATTGTATATATTAGCAACTGTGTCTATATTTTTCAATGATGCATGGTATTTTCTTTTTTAATGTTTTATTGTAAATTTGTGATAGTTTACATGGGAGAAAATTGGTTTTACATTCTTCCTATCGTATATTCTTTCTTTTTTTTTTTTTTATTAAATGTTTTTATTTTGGATTGAGTGAAAGTTTACAGGGCACATCATCAGCTTCACATTCAACCATTCATATAACTTGTTTCATTACATTGATTATTATCCCCTCCATATATCATCAGTTAACAGTGTTTCTCTCTATCCTCTTTAGCTTTTTTTTTTTTGGATGGTGGGGGGGGACTTGCCTTTTTGGAATTTACAGTCTCGGCTTTTAGGGAAGGTTTTTACATTTGTCTGTGGATATCCAGGGCTCATGTATGAGATTACTAACAAGCATTACTGAATAATCAGATGAGGGACAGTTTGCTATGTCTACTACGTGGCTAAAGTCTGATCCTCAGAGCCTATGGTTTGGACGGTCAACAACGCTTGGGCCCACAGGGTCTTGACCTCCTGACCGGGTCTGCACGGTCTGCATCAGATTCCCCCTTATTTATTGTTTGTTTAAGGGACGCTGCCTGTCTTAGGCGGTCAGTGCGATTTCCTCAGTCTTACCCGTCATTGAAACTCATTGCAGCATGGCAATGGCTCTGTCTTAAGTAGCCAAGGTTCCACGTGATCCTTACCCGTCTCTGGCCACATGTCCAGCATAAACAGCCGCCATCCGAGGAAGGCAGGGAGGGAGGAGATCGGCTGGGGACCCTATACGCAAGACGTGATGCATGGTATTTTCAATCATTACATGCATGGGAAAGCTGGATAGTGAGTAAGGAGGATTGAAGAATCGATGCATTGGAATTATGATGTTGGTGAAGAATACAGAATATACCATGGACTGCAACAATAATGAACAAATCTGTGTTGGAAGAAGCAGTCAGAATGCTCCGTAGAAGTCAGGATGGTGAGACTTTGTCTCATGCACTTTGGACACGTCATCAGAAGGGACCAGTCCCTGGAAAAGGACATCATGTTTGGTAAAGCAGAGGGTCAGTAAAAAAGAGGAAGACCCTCAATGAGATGACTAACACAGTGGATTCAAGCAGAGCAACAATTGTGAGGATGGCACAGGATTGGGCAGTGTTTCATTCTGTTGAGCATGTGAGTCTCTGTGAGTTGGAACCGGTATCTACCAATGACAATATGCATGTATTATGAAAAATGTATTCGTTTGGCAGTGGTCACTGTTGTTGTCTTCTAAGATGACATCAGAGAAAGGGCAGCAGAATCTCCATTAAGAAAAATAAAAGATGTATAGACATGCAACTGGGTCTTTATTTTTACATCTCTTATGTAACAAAGGAGCTCTGGTAGTGTAGTGGTTACGAATCGGGCTGCGAACCTTAAGGTCAGCGGTTCGAAACTACCAGCTGTTCCACGGGAGAAAGATGAGGCTTTCTGCTCCCGTAAAGATTTACACCCTCGGAAACCCTGTACAGGGTCGCTATGGGTCAGAACCGACTCGACGGCACTTAACAACAACAACATATAGCTCCCTGGGTGGTGCGAAAGGTTAAGCACTCAGCTACTTCCTTTCTGTTTGCTCATCTACAATAATGGGGACAATATGCCCCCTCGTAAGAATGAATGAGGATCACATCAGATAAAGCTTGTGGGATCGTATTAATAGTAATTACCCAATAAATATTGGTTTTATAGGACAGAACAAGTAACAGGCCTCAATTGAGCTTACAGATAAAGACAGACGAGAAGAAAAACTGGCAATCTACTTGTGAAAAAACAACCAATGAAAACCCTATGGAACACAATGGTCCAGTCCTGTTGTACATGGGGTCTCCGTGAACTGGAGCTCACTCCATAGAAGATGAGGACAAGATAAAAGTTCTATTACTCAACAGCATTGTGGTGTCATTGCTTTTGTTGTTGTTATTATGTGCCATGGAGTTGGTTCCAACTCATAGCGACCCCATACAGGGTTTCCGAGGCTGTAAATCTTTACAGGAGCAGAAAGCCTCATCTTTCTCCTATGGAACAGCTGGTAGTTTCAAACTGCTGACCTTGTGGTTCACAGCCCTATTTGTAACTACTACACTACCAGAGACAAATCCATACATTTCTCAAGATGTCAAACGCACTCAGGGGAGGAATCCTGTTTGAATTCAACCCTGACCACCTGTTTATAAACAATGGGTCTCTAAGGGGATAAGCCCACTGGCTTCTGGCTCAGGACTCTCCAGTGCAGCCTTGTAAATAAGGACAAAATTGGTTGTTTATTCTTACTTAGAAACATATTCCCACACACAGTCTGTTTATATCATTCTGCATGGAATCCCTCTCCTGCAGACCCCTAACTCTCCCCCTAGTCACTAAATATTTGTTCAGCAAGTCTGGGCCACAAAGTAGGCACACCTCCACTCCCTGCTCAGACCCCCCATCTACACACCTCAGGGAGCTGTACACCCCAAGAGGTGGGCCCGAAGATTTGTGCATCGGCCAACATTGTCTCCCTCATCCGGCTCAGTGGTGCCAGAGTGAACAAGACATTTTCCTCGACCAGCTTCCCTGTCCTGAACCAGCATCTGCAGACAAAGGCTGGGTGATTTGGGGCAGGTAGAGGGGACTGGAGGAATTAGAAGGAAAAATCCTTCTAAAAACTGGAGGAAAAATCAGGTCTTGCTGTCCCTCCTCAGCCTGAGGTGGAATCCAGGGGCAATACAACCTGGCCAGGAAGGGGCTTGGAACAAGAAAAATGCGTTGGAGACAAGCTGGAGCCGCAGGGTGAGCCAAGGGAGGGGCTGCGGGAAACATCTGGGTTGGCAGCCTTCCGAGGTGAGATGGGGCCCAGACTCGCATCTAGCCCCTGGGGCAGGGGGCCCTTGGAGGGGCGTCGAAGCCTCGCCCTCATTCCCACCCACCAGAAATCTGGGTGCTGCCAGGAAGATAGGCAGAGCCTCTAGTCATCCCTGGCCAGATCACACTGCCTGTCAGCTCCACAGCCTGGGCTCCTGGCACGCTAACTCCATATGTGACTGGGCCTCTGCTTATTTTGAGCTCTGCTGTGGTGGGTATGGTTACCCACTTCCCTCTCAGGAATGTTTATCAAGTGTATCTGACTTAAAACCAAAAGTCAACTCATGTAGTAATTAACTAGGGCCCTGGTGAGCCGGAAGTATCACTGTGGAGTGCTGTCAAGTTGGTTCCAACCCATAGGGACCCTGTATAGGGTTTCCAAGGAGTGGCTGGTACATTTGAACCATCGACCTTGCAGCTAGTAGTCCAGTGCATATCCTACAGTGCCACACATATCTGCAATGACAGTATTTGCATAATCACTTGTAACTTGTCTCTTAAATCATTCATGAATGAATTTATAGGGGAATTCTGGTCCTTGCCATTGAAGAAAGCAGGAATCCTCAGAGGATGCTTTGCCCCATGTGGAATGGGGCAGGGACACGACCTAGGTATCCTGACACAACAGGGTCAGTTACCAGATGGCAGTCAGTCTGGTCGTCACCCCTCAAGGCCTCCAACCCCTGCACCATCAGACTACTTGGTTGCCGAAGATAAAAAACATGCGTTTTCTTTTACAGTCCTCAAACCTGAGGAGATCTGCAAACAAAACTGGATGATCCTCTGCCTAGGGTATTAGAAGACCCCTGAACTGGAGACAAGAGGGTAGAGTTGGGTTGTTGTTGTTACGTGCCACGAAGCCGGTTCCAACTCATAGTGACACTCTGAGGATAGGGTTTCCGAGACTGCATATCTTCTCAGTAGAAAGCCTCATCTTTCTCCTGTGGAGTCTTTGGTGGGCTTCAACCACTGACTAGTAGGCTGGAGTCCAGTAATTATCCGACAGAGTCTGCGCAGACCTCCAAGAAGGCAAACGACAGCACAGTGCAGAGGTATTCTCAACATTTCAGAATCTGAGGAAATCACACATTCACATCTGACCCACACTAGTGAAAACAGCAGTCTCTCACCAAACTGTGATACTAATTTTCTGACAAATGTTCTTAGTAAACAGAAGAACAAATAGTCTATTAATAAATCAATTTTCTGTTAGATAAAATACTTGGAAACCTGGGTGTAAGATATTAAGTGCCCATAGCTGGTTCCAACTCATAGGGTTTCTGAGGAACAGCTGGTGGGCTTGAACTCCCGACCTTGCAATTAGCACTCCAGCACTTATTCTACAGCGCCACAGCAGGTCTAATCTCTCCTACGTTTCCTGGCAGGTACTAAGAGCTGACCATGTGTCTGTCACAGTGTCACAATGTATGGAGGTCATGTATTAGCCCTTAAGAGATTCACTTTCATTCTTGCACCTAAACCTTGTTAAGTGCTGTCGAGTCAGTTCCCACTCACAGTGACCCTGTATGGGGTTCCCAAGGAGAGGCTGGAAGGTTTGAACAGTTGATCCAGTGCTTATCCTACAGCACACCAGGACTCTGCACCTAAATGTACTATGTTGGTGTTATTAAGTACTATCACATTGGTTCCGACTGACAGCAAACCTGAATTAATAGGGTTTTTGAGGAGCAGCTGGTGGGTCTGAAGTCCAGTGCTGATCCTATAGTGTTTCCTGCTACATAAATGTACTATACTATATTTCTATTTAACTATAACCCTGGTATGGCACTGTGGACTGCAAAGTTGGTTCGAACCACAAGGTTAGCGGTTCAAGCTCGCCAGCCAGCTGCTCCTCAGAAATCCTATATAGGGTTGCTATGGGTTGGAGCTGACTCAACAGCACTTAACAACATAACCCAACATGGACTTCTGTTATAGTGCTGTAAGATCAGCACAGGACTGCAAACCACACCCACAAGCTGCTCCTTGGAAACCTTGTACAGGGTCACCATGATTCAAAACATTCTTGGTTTTATGAGACATTTAATGAAGCAGATATATTCTAAGTAAATACAGACAAGATCTGATTAGCTAACTGGGTTTCCTTATGGATAAAGTAACCAATATCTATTTTTTTTTTTTCTCCAGTATCTATTTTTGAAAGTGACCTCTGGGTGTCTCACATACATTTCTTTCTTCTTTCCTGATTTTATGTCCATGTTCTTTGCTTCCTTGCCAACTCAACTTCTTCCCTTTCCAAACTTGGTTCAATACCTTGTTTCTGGAAAAGTGATCTTAACCTCTCCCCTACCTTTTGTGGATTCTTTCTTTACTTTGCATTTCCATTCTACTGAAGTAATGTTTGTCATCATAGTTTTAACCAAAAACTTTGTGGCTCTGTAGGATAAGCACTAGACTGCTAACCACAAAGTTGGCGGTTCAAACCCACCAGCAACTCCCTGGAAACTCTATATAGAATGGCTGTGAGTCAGAACCAACTAGCTAGCACTTATTAGGCAGGGTCTGTCTGTCTCCCAACACAGAAGGATCTACAGCAAAGTGACTGGACTGACAGAAAACTGTACTTACAGAAATAACATCTCACGCTTCCTGTTTCTCCGTAAGGTTCAAGCACGTTCCTCATTCTCATCAAGAGCATCATTGTCCAGGCCTCTGAAAACCAGAAACCTCTCCCAGCTGATGTGGGCAGTCCATGATGCTTCTGTGGCAGACTCGTGATACGGGCTGTAAGCGTCATGAAATAATGCCTCCAATTCCCAAAGGAGGAAATGCACACCCCTACTTCCTGCAGCCAGGAACTCTTCCTGTTCTATCTGCCCTTTCTGAAGACAATGTCCAACTTTGTTTTCGATCCCACAAACTTGCAACTGATTAATCCTCCCCAACATTTAGTGTATGTTTAGAAACAAAGGTTTCATCAAGTTTGTGGGTAGAGTGGGAAGAGGTTCTATGCTCTACCAGGTCAATAAAAGTGGTGTGGCTTCTTTGCACGACATACTTTTTTTTTAATGTTTTATTATGAATTATGTGATAGTTTACATGGGAGAACATTAGTTTTACATTCATCCTATCGTATATCCTTTCATTGCCATGGCTACATGCATCATCAACCAACCACAGGGTATATACCTTGCAAGCCTGCCCCGGTCTCTCTCTCTATCTAAAGTCCCCAGCTGCTCCATTTCTGGTGTCACTGCTTCTCTGGGTAGGGTCCTGCTCCCTGCTCTTCTCTGTTTATGGTCCCAGGGACCTCTGCTTCTAGACTGCAAAGTTAATCACTCCCCTCTTTGCTACAAAACGTCTACCTTTACATTTCCAACCCTCACAATCAGTGCTGATAACAATTATTCACTATTGTATCACAAGAGACCTAGCCTCATTTTCTTTCATCAGCCCCACCTAAACAGATTGGCTACTACTCAGTGGAGATTCTACTTTCCTCCATGCCCTCTGGATCTAGAATCCCACTTGAAACCTTGTAAGCCAGTCACTTCTTGCCTTTGAAGTCCCCCCATTTTGGGTAGCCAATGTCCAAGTTGCCTATCCTTGTCTACTCTATGTATGGAGGGGGTGGGAATGATCCTCGCTGTAATAACTTGTTCCCTCTATTGAGCTACTGCATCCATAAATGTAGGTCAAGTTCATTCAATTGTATCTAATTACTCTTTTTTTCCCTCTTCTTTCTTCTAGTTGAGCTCTGATCATCCAGTCATTGAAGCCAGGTCAAGTGGGTATTATCTGCAAATGTGCGTCTTCTTGTGCATATGCCCTCTTCTTCTTATCAGCTGGCCACTTCACTCTCCACTCTGGTCTTCTTTGGCTATGTCACTGACTCTGAGCCCAAGAGTCCCCAGGTCTTGCCACACTGCTGGCCAACCAGGTCTCCACCAGGGTTCTCAGGAGTCTATAGAATGTTGTAGGGCTTAGCTAGCAGTTTCATTGCTGTTTTTCCTTCACTTCCCCTTATTGGTGACGAACGTGGTCACCAATCAGAGTGTGTATTCCCATTGAGTCTTAGTCTTGGAAGGGGGTTTGTTCTGAGAGGACCCGACCACTTGCCTTGATGTCTCCTGGGTGAGCAACGTGCTTGTTCTTGTAGTAATCAGTCAGACTGCTGTTATTGTTTTGTATTTTTCCTGTAGGTCTTTCTTTCAAGAAGTATCTTCTGTTCTAGCCACTTCAGGTTGGTCTACTTGCCCTTTCAAGTGGAAATTTCCCACTTCAGAAGATTCTGGATGGGGTTCAGGATTCCACCTATGGTCTTATGTAATGCAGAGGCTCCACAGGAAGCCTCCTTCACTGGGCACACTGTAGCTCCATTTTAGGTATTCCAATCAGTTACAGGCAGAAGACGTACTTACAAGCTATGGTGATATTTCTGGCTATTCCTTTCTCTCCCCCTCAAGTGTCTATAATAGTTATGCCAGGGAAACCAAGATTCAAAAGACAGCCACGCATCTTAACATTATTTCCCCCCTTTTCCCCATTCCAAGCATGTCTCAATCCCTGCATCCCAGAGCACTGTTGTTCCAAGGTTGTGCATATATCATTAGTTACCTCTGCCCCACTTAGCCCATGCAAACCTGCTGAATTGTTCTCCCATCCACTTTGTTCTTCCATTCCTCTTCCCCTTATTGCATATTGCTTCCCTCCCTAGCACCCAAACTATCCTGTGTCTATTCCCTGCCCTGTGCTCCACCTTCCCTTCCCTCCTGACTCCACCCCTCACGTCCAAGTAGCCAGCAAAGAATCCCCCCACCCCACCCCTGCTTTAGTATAGATTCTTTTTCTCCTTTTGTGACTGACTCATTTCACTCAACATAATGTCCACGACATACTTTGGTTTTCATTACGGTACTCCTGGACCACAGGAAGTATCTGCATTACATACATCTCCTTTGGGTTTATAATAACTTGTTCTGACAGTCTTTACATAATGTGAGTTAACATTTCTAGAAAAAAATATTTCTCAGAAACTCAGTATTAAGGATAGCTGTTTTGAGGCTTTTTAAGAACAGATTTAACATTACACCCTTCAAAGAGCTAGCCTGCTAAAATCCAAGCCACTTTATTATAAGGGTAAGAATGCATTTGAATTTTTAATCTTACGCTGGATAATTTCTGAGTTCTCAGTTACACACTTTAATACTTGCATGTACATAAACTCACACAGTTGGATTCATGCAGTCTTTATTAATTTGACAGATACAGGAAAATCTGCAATCATCTATCAAAATTGTATCTTAATGAGAGTTTTAAAGTTATTTTAAAAAAGGTGTATTCACAGTCTGAATATGTACAAAGACGTTCTGTAGCAACAAAAGCCAGACAATGGACATGTGAGAGGGAATCCCACAACAGCCAGTTCCAGCACCTCCAACCGCACCATAAACTATGAAAATCCCGCACGCGCTAAACAGATTTTGAAGCTGCCTAGCTTCCACAATTATTTCTAAAAGAAAACTGCATGCTAGGAAGTCTTTCCTGCTATACAGACCAACCAGAAGTGCTACCAGAGCCCAGGGTGGGCCCAGCTGCTTTCTGGTGGCACTATGCAGCATCCAGTGAGAGGTACACCTCACTGCTGAAGCCTTCTGAGAAATGGCTTTGACATGACCGGGCTGCTTTGTAATCTGAGGTTTACGTGCCTGAGGAAGCTATGTTGTTGCTTGCGGCTGCCTAAGCGGCAGTCCTGCTCTACAGAAAGGGCTGCTCGGATGAGGACATCCAGATGACTGAGATTTAGTGAAAAATGATTTAGAGAATAAAGAATACTTTACCAGAGGGCTGGTTTCTCAAAGAAGCACGTCACCTTATTAATATCCGTTTTCTCAGTCCACCTTCTTCCTTTGTGCAATGAAAGTACACACCATGCCTACAGATAGAGCTGTCAGAACCAACGGGGCCATGGCAGCAGGGCCCTCAGTATTATTCCAGAGAAGTGACAAATGTGACATGCTAGAAAATGAGACATTACAGCTAGGTTCTGAGGATGTATCTTACTCATCATGTTTGCATCCTCAGACTCCAGCACCATGCCTCAAACTCAGAAGACACTGGACAAACCGTTTCCTTGTGGGCTCTGAGCTTCTCTCCCTTCAGGGTTAGATCATAAATGGGCTCCTATGCAAAGGCCTGCACTAGGCCTCCAGGACCAGCGGCCTGCTGGAGAGCCCTGTGAGACCTCATGTGGTAGCTGAACTGTTGCTTCACATTCTGCCAGTCACGACCAAGAGCATACAAGTAAAGAAAGCTGCTGAGGCTAAGCAACGGCCATGTACTGAACATATTATTTTTTAGGCATGTATTACGGGAGGGGGATTCTTAGAATCAGGAGGGCACTTAAAAAAAAAGGAGACCACAAAGTTAGTAAAACCCTTACATCTTCAGTTGTTTTGTTTCTTCAAGAAACTGCCTATGTATGATCGTTTTTGTCCAACTTGCTTAGAAAGCTCTCCTCTCTCTTTTTTCCTGAGTTCCTGGTAAATGTGGTCCTCTATAGTGAGATCCATGACCGTGGAACTGCACACTAACCTAGGGAGACTCAAAAACACGACAGTGAGTCCTTCGTCTATGAAATACTTCTTCCAAATATGGTCTCTCCACTGACTGGTTGGGAGCAACATTCTGTGCAGAACCACTCTTTGATTTTGTTGGCCAGTCAATTCCACACTCTCAGCAGTTACCTTTCTTCCTACAATCTTCGTTTCATTAAGCAGGTTAGCTCGGCTGGTCATGCTTCCTCAATGGTGACTGGCCTGGCTCCAAGCTAGTCCCTCTGCCAGTGTCTGAGGGAACCTCCTCTGTGGAACTGCTACTGGCTGCTGGTGATCATCTATTTTTCATGGTGGAAGACTAGTCATTTTGATATTTCAGGAACTACCGAACTAAGTTGAAAATGATGTCTGAGATCTTAGATGAGTTCTGTGTGTGTGGTTTTAAGTGTGGCTGAGATGTGGCTCATTGTTGTTAGGTGTTACTGAGGAGGTTCAGACTCACAGTGACCCCGTGTACAACAGAAGGAAACACAATCCATTCCTCCGTTGTCCACACAAT
The DNA here is from genome assembly GCF_000296735.1 of Chrysochloris asiatica. Classification (NCBI taxonomy): domain Eukaryota; kingdom Metazoa; phylum Chordata; class Mammalia; order Afrosoricida; family Chrysochloridae; genus Chrysochloris; species Chrysochloris asiatica. The sequence goes on from NW_006408597.1 coordinate 4,420,885, forward strand.
CACTGCTGTTTGAGCCACTGTTGCAGCCCTGTGTCAATCCATCTTGTCCAGGGCATTCCTCTTTTTTGCTGACCTTTGACTTTACCAAGCATGTCCTTTTCCAGGGACTGGCTTTCCTGATAACAGGCCCCGAAGTACATGAAGTCTCACCCCCTCACTTCTAAAGAGCATTCTGACTGTTATTTCCTCCAAGGCAGATTTGTTCATTCTTCTGGCAGTCTGTGGTATATTCAATATTCTTCACCAACACCAAATTCAAATGCTTCCTTATTTACTGTGCAGCTTTTGCATGCGTATGAGACGATTGAAAATACCATGGCTTAGGTCAGGCGCATTAGTCCTCGAGGTGACATCTTTGCTTCTGAACACTTTAAAGGTCTTTTGCAGCAGATTTTTCAATGCAATATGGCTGATTTCTTGACTGTTGATCCCATAAGCATTAATTGTGGTTCTAAAGAAAATGAAATCCTTGGCAACTTCACTCTTTACTCCATTTAGAATCTTTATTGTTCCAGTGGTGAGGATTTTCTGTATGTTGAGGTGCACTCATCAGGAAGTGTTTCCACTTGGAGTCAGTGGCAGCTGCACTGTGACCCTTCCACACAGAGCACACCACACCTAGAGCAGACTGAAGCACACACTCTGACTCACTCACACCTCCTCTTCTGACATTAACCTTGTCCTGAAAGATAAAACACTTTGGGGACCCTTGCAGAAAGAAACTATTCGAAATCATGGCACCCCCAAGGATGCTGGCATCTCAAATTGGTGTTGAGGTGCCTTTCAATCACACGTGCTTTCTAGACGATGCCCAAGTTGCCACATGTGTGAAGAGAAGAAAGGGGCTCATGAAAAGTACAACGAGATGAGGAAACCTGACCCACCCTAGGTCCTACTCCTCTGCATACCTTTAATTTTCCTTGCAGTTCCCAACTGCTTAATATGAGGGAGTTTTTAATTCTGCTTAGATTAGTACCAGCACACAACTCCTAAAGTTACTTTCTTTTAAGAATTTTCTTATGACAGAAAACAAACATTTTAAAGGCCAAGGACAACCCCCAAATTGGGTCTTATGATGGGCAGGAAGAGAAAGCAGCATGCAAAAGAGGGAAGCCTGGCCTTTCTGCAGTCACAGGAGATGAAGATTCGCTTACTGTCTGTCCACCACACCTAAGGGTGCTCCGCGGTAAAAGCAGGCTTGTGCCCCAGTAGGCTTCATTTAGAGGTATCACATGCACACAGGCCAATGGTGCTGATTTAGTGCCTGGTCTGACTGAATAGCACAGAGCCGCAACTTGAGCCAGTACCTCCACTACTCCCAAGTTACACAACGGACACTGAGACGAAAGGTAATGTATATGGAAAAGCACAAAACACCCACTACTGTGAGGCTCTGGAGCAATTATTTGGTTCACCTCCTTACCAACTGCCCACAGGGCATTACTTGATTTTGTCCTACTGTTGCTGAAAGTCTCTTCTTCCTTTTCTTGGCTGCTGCTTCTCCTCCTGGCTCCAGGTTCACCTGATAGCTTGCTAAGGGAAATAAAACTCTTGCTTTGTTCTGGTACAATTGATGGTACACTTTGTAAACCACCAGCACTGAGCTATTTACTTCTAATTCTGACCTACTGTTGAAGGCAATGTACAAGTCAAAAAAGAAGAAGAGCCAGGACAGAAAATGCTTCACCAGCCATTTCACTCCTTTTTAATTCTACTGTCTTTAGGCACACATCTCATTTGTTACTGGAGAAGTTAGGACAGCAAGGCTGATTAGCATTGATTCATAATACATTCTTTGCATCACAGAAAGAATAAACTCTGGGCTAACCAAGTCATCTGCTACACGGAGCTGTCTTCTTTACCACAGAGAAGAGACGCTTGTGGGTGGGACTAAAGGAGATGGGGGAACAGAGACAGCATCTAGGGTCAAATGGACTCACAAGTATGTCTACATATGAAGCACATATTGGAAAACCTAGAATGAAAAACCTAAGGATGATTATTTCCAGAAATTATTGAATTTGGGAACCTGAGGCTCTGACTTTTAAGATAAAGTAATCTCAAATAAGCCTTGGGGAAAAAGGCAACCATCAATGGTAATGGACTTCAGTGCTTGAGAACATAAATTGTGAAAATCAACTTACACACCTGACATGACTCAAAGGGGAAAAAAACAATCTTATTGGAAAATGACAAGTCTGATGTAGAAACCGACACCAAAAGCTGGTGCCTCTTCCATTAGTTCTGGTGCTTCTTCTCCTTACAGTACCTCCCGAAAAGGTCCACGGTTCAATGAACATAGATTTATTAAGGGGATTTTCATGGTGTAGTTTAAACCGAGGAGTCCAATTTGGTTGAAACCATTTCATTACCTCTTAGTGATGACAGTCCTGAGAGTCCGTAGTGTTGTAAGATCTACCTGTGACCAAGGGTCAAACTGCTGGTGGGAGGGAGCACAGCAACTTCTTGGCCCATTATCTTATTTTGTTTCAAATCTGGCCGCTTTTGCACCAAGGGACTCAGTCCACCACCATAAAGTATGTTTAAAACTGTTTTCTGTTGACACCTGCCTTTCAGTGCCCAATACTGCAGGTAATCAGGAAAACTTGGAAGGAAGCTGCAAAAAGTCCAGCCAGGAATCTTGAGTTTGTTAGATGCGGACATAGGAACATCGCCTTTGTCCTCCCGAGATTTTATTGTAGTCAAAGGAGAAAACTCCATAAGATTCCAATTGGAAATATGCTAAATATAAAATTGGTGGAATGCTAACTGGTCCATAAAGGGCTGCACAAGGTAATCTGTGGCAAAGTAGAAAACAAGCCCGAAGGTGATGGAGATGGGAAGAGCTGGCAATGCTTTCTTGAAAATGGCGAGGAGTAATAATGTAAGGCACAAACCCTGGGGAGAAAGGGGAAAAGACAAACTCAGAAATGTGCAGTTTACATGCAAAATAAGTCAATCACAATCTTGGTTTTACTTAATGGAAGACTATCCGTTGGGGATAAAATTTTAGAATAAATGTTTTCATTAAATTTTAACAAGAGCCATTAAAGCACACGTAGCTTCCTGATAACAGGGAATGCCATTACTTTTCCTGTGCAACAGAGTTCACTGTGCAGACACATTGTTGGTCACTCATCCTGATGGGCAAGTTTTTAAAAATGGGGGGAGGGGAAGTTCATTTCCATCTCAAATTATTGAGCTGACCTCTATAATTTGTTTTAGTTTGGCTATCTAAATCCCAGAGGGAAGGCCATTATTTATGCTGTGTGGGAACCCACAAAGACATGCTCAGAGAACAAACTGAGTTTGCTTGCAAAGAATAGATGGCTTTCTTGTGAACACGGAGCAACTTTTTATGGAAAACACTGACTAGAAAGTGTGAGAACTGAGAATTGTGTCAGTTTATCAAGAAGTCATTTTCTTCTGAAAAGATACATGAGCCAATAAGGCTCACCTCAAAAGGGAAATCAAATACAAGGAAATTCTAGCTGGTTATAGATCTCATGGCAAATTACCAACATGACTGCACACAAGCTCTCCCATCACTCACATAACTTAATTCACATAGTCTATGTTGTTCATGCTAAAGGTATCACATCTTTTTACTAAAACAATAAACAGTATTTTATGAATGACTGACTTCAGTCATGGTTTTGAAAGTCTCAGAGCTCATGTTGAGCCCCTATGAATAAGATCAAGCATTGCATTAGTGTTTCTAAGCATCAGTGTTTCTCATCTAATACTTGCTGCCCAAAGTAACACCAGATGCTACATGTTGTGTCATTAAACCCCAACCTACTACCAAGTCCTCAGTGAAGAGCTGCTTACCCCCAAGACTGATCTCTAGCACAGCTATTTTCATAAGTATCTAGGCTATTAGGTTTGCCACAGTAGTTCCCAATTAGAGGTACTTATCAGAATTTCCTGGGGGACCTTTAAAAAAATATGCAATGAAAACAAAAATAAGACTATATCTCAGGGTAGAGTTCACATTTTAAAAGCTCCCAGGTGATTCTAATGTGTGGCCAGTGTGTATAGCTAGTCAGGTGAGGTCCAATTATTTGAGCTGTTAAAAAGCTCCCCAGGTGACTGGCAAACCCAGCCCACCTGGGGTTAAAACAAAACTGTCTTAAAGGGACAGAGTACTCAAGAGTTTGGAGTTAGGATTCTGGCACATTTTATCCATGCATACTCACAATTAATATGGCGACAAAACAGGCTATGGTTGTGTTCCAGTCTCCACTGGCTGTTGCTGAGGCCTTACCAACCAGAACACTGTAGAAAATGAAATCTCCCAATCCAAGTTTTACTCCCCCTAAAAGAGGAAAGATTTTGCTATGATCTCACAATTCAAGAGGATTAACTGCCCTACTTCACCCTGCAGTGAATGTGAGGTCAGTAAATGATACTGTACAAGATGAGGCTTTCCTGGGCTTTTCTCGCTCTGTCTCTATTTTCTACAATAGGACTTTCCGATCCTCTGTTGCTGACTCTGGAGTTCTAGCAGACTAATAGTAGATGCTGCTGTTAAATACCAACAGTAATAACAACTGTCCACTACTGAATGCCTACTGTATACCAGACACTGGGGTTATACAATTTCACACGATTCCCAACAACACAGGCATTACCTCCATCTTAAAAAGTCATAGAAAACTGATACGAGGCATACTTTATCCCACAAAATTCTCACAGTGTAGTGTGCAATCCATAGCTGCAGTGCACACCAAGCTGTGTAACCATCAGCACAATCCCATTGTCCCAGTGTTAGGCTAGCCCCCACCCCAGCCTCAGACCCCCATGACTTGCTTGCAGTTTCTGTAAAACAGCCTGTTCTACGCATTTCACATTAATGGAACTCATACAATCTGAAGTCATTTGCATTGGCTTCTTTCACTTAACATCATGTTTTTGAGGTTAATTCATGATATTGCATGTGAACTCCTTTTTATTACTAAACAGTTCTATTTATGGAGGTGGTACTGTTAAGTGCCATCAAGTCAGTTCTGACCCATAGCGACCCTGTATAGTGTTTCCGAGGAGCAGCTGGTGAGCTTGAACTGCCAGCCTTGCAGATCAAATGCTTTGCCGTCTAGCGCATTAACCCACAGCGCCACACCAGGACTCCATTTATGGAGATCGAGGACTGCATTTTATTCATCCATTTATCTATGAATGGATATCTGGGTTTTTAGTTCAGGGCTATTATAAATGTTGCTTCTGCTGCGAACACTCATGTAGACACAGCTTCATTTCCCTTGGGTAGACTTCCAAGGAATGGAATTGCTGGGCTGTCTGGTTAAGTTTAGGGTTAGCCTAACTGTCAAACTCTTTTCCACAGTGGTATCCCTGGCTACATTCCCATCCACAATTCATTAGAGCTCCAGTTTCTTCATGTATTAACCAGCACTTGGTATTGTCAGGCTTTGAAATACAATTATTCCTCTAATGAAGTTGAGGATCTTTTCACATACTTTGTTGTTGTTGTTGTTATGTGCCGTGGAGTCGGTTCCGACTCATAGCAACCATTCACAGGGTTTCTTTACGGGAGCAGACTGCCTCATCTTTCTCCCGCGGAACTGCTGGTAGTTTCAAACTGCTGACCTTGCAGCTCGCAGCCTGCTTCGTACCACTACGCTACTAGAGCTCCATGCTTACTAGCCATTATATTTATTCTTTGGCAAAATGTCTACTAAAATCTTTTGCCCATTTTTAAGTTGGGTTATTTATCTTCTTATTGAGCTGTAAGAGATCTTTACATTTCCTACATACAAGGCCTTTATTAGGAGGACTTTGCAATATGATTTGCAAATGTTTTCTGAGACTGTGGCTTTCTTAATGATACATTTTTAAATATTAAAAAATGTTTTTTAATTTTGATGAAGCCCAATTTTCAAATTTTCTTTTATCAGCCATATTTCAGTTATGTCTAAAAAGTCTTTGCCCAACCACAGGTCATAAAAATTTCTCTCCTTTATTTCCTTCTACAAATGGTTTTCCACTTACACTGAGGTCTCTGGTCCATTTGAGTTAACTTCTGGTTTTGTGTATGGGGTGAGGGAAAACCTTAGTCTAGTCTTTTGTATATGAGATACCTACTGTCCAAGTGAGAGGCACTGGTGGCTCAGTGAGAGGATTCTCAAATTCCAAATGGGAGACCCAGTTCCAATTCCTGGCCAATGCACCTCATCTGCAGTCACCTGTCAGTAGAGGTTTCTGTGCTGTTAGAATGCTGAAGGAGCCAGCAGAACTTCCAGACTGAAACTAAGAAGAAATGCCTGGAAATCCACTCCTGAAAACCCTGAGGATTCTAACAGTTGGAAATGCAACCTATCATGAAGGATGGAGCAGGACCAGCAGCATTTCCCTCTCCTTTGCATGGAATGGAATTGATTCCAAGGCCAACTCAAGGCAGAACACCATCTGTTCAAGACACGTACTTCTTCACTGAGTTAGCCTTGCAGTGTTATACAAAAAAAATCAACTCACATCTACATAACAATTTATTTCTAAATTTTTACTTCTGTTCCACTGATCAATATGTCTATACCAATATTATACTGTGATGGTTATAATTAAACCCACTAGAAAATAGCACGTATTGTTGAGAACGTGGAGAAACCTCCATACACTGCTGAGGGCTGTAAAGTGGTGAGCAGTACAGTGCTTATCCTACAGCACCACACCAACATTAAATGTCTAGAATAGGCAAATCCATATAGACAGTATAAGGCGCAGGGATTTATGGGCACTGGAGGTGACAGATAATAAAAATATGCTCGAAATGTTCTCTGCCTGTGGTGATAGCTGTCAATTCTATGAATATGAAGCCCCTACTTTAAATGAGTAAACTGCACACTACGTGAATTATATCTCAATAAAGCTGTTAGATAAACCAAATTTAATGTATTGACCCAAGCTTAAATAGCTGAGACTTTTACTTTTATATTTGTTTAAATATTAGTAACATCAAGACAAAGATTGTAATATACATTATTCACTTAATAGAAAAATCTAGGTTTGCTTTGTTAGCAAAATTAAAATGTAATAAAGAAATAACCATTAATATTTTTTCTTTAAAAAGTTAACAAGTTTCATTCACCTATAATCAGAACAGTATATAAAAACTGTATGTTCAAGGAGGGAGAGGGAAGTGGAGAAATGGGGCAGATGGGAGAACAATTGGGCATGTTCGAAAGGGCTAAATGGGACAGAGATAAAGGATGATATGTACACAGCCTTGGAACGGCAGGGCTCTGAGATACAGGGATTGATTGAGTCATGGTTGGAATGGGGG